>NC_138981.1:2375358-2952858 GCF_964341445.2 Mesoplodon mirus | reverse complement strand
CAAAGGGAGTGTTCTAGTACTAGTAAGGGCTGCCACATACATGGCCACAGTGGAGTGACTTTTTATGTTACTACTTCATTTTGCTAAGTGCTGCTGCCTGGGGCATAATGTGGAATGCAGTGGCTGTCCTTTGTGCTGGCCATGCTGTGAAGCCCCAGTTGGGTAAAGGATTTTAAACGGCTATTTCCCACCAACACTTTATTTCACTGATTTTTTCCGATGGCTTCTGAATGTAATTTTTTTAATCCATCACATGGAGCAATCAGATGTAGTGTCTAAGTACCTTGGTTTTACAAAAGGAAACGGGTTTGTTTGATGAAAGAAAAGGACAAAGAAGGAAGTTGAGTGACACACAGGTATCAACTCTGTCATCTCATCACCTGCTCAGAATATCCGAAGACGCTATTCTCAGGGCTGGGGGCTCTCTCTTTGCAGGTGGATGAACTGCAGGGGTTGAATCCTTGGGGGCAGCACACAGGCAAGAGTTCTGAATCATTGGCTGCCTTCATCCTTAGATGCTTGTCTGACGGGACCAGTATGATGGTGAGCCCACACTCTGTGTCTCGTCTTAAGAAAGGAAAAAATGCTCCATCATGGCTGGATATTCATGTCTAACTTCCCATGCCTCTTTACATTCTTGAGAGCATGGCCTTATTCTAACTGCTTGATCTCCCCCAAGATCGTGGTATTTCAGCTCATGGTTTCATGCTCATTAGGTTTATGTTTTATTCATTGTTACGGTCAAGAAACCCAGGGTCCTATGGTAGGCAGGATTGTAATACAATCCCCAACGACCTACATCTTTGTAGAAGTCTTTCCCCTTGGGAGTGGCAAGGTATGAGAACATGGTGATGAGCTCTCACTCCCATGATTAGACAATGTTAGAAAGCACCGTTGACTTCAACAGAGATTATCCTTGGTGGGCCTGACCTGATCAGGTTAGACGCTCAAAAGCACAGCATCCTTCTCTGCCAGAGGGATTCAAAGCATGAAAGGAATTTCACCAGAGAGAGATTCTACATGGCTGTCTGTGAAGTTTGGACAGGACCACATAACAAGGAATGCAGGAGGCCTCTGGGGGCTGAGCACAGCCCCTTGAGGAAAGCCAGCAAGGAGATGAGGACCTGATTCCTACAACCACAAGGAACTGAATGACTGAAGCTTGGAAAAGGACTCTGAGCTCAAGAAGGGAACAGGTCAACACCTTAATTACAGTCTCGTGAGGTCGATCTGAGCCGAAGACACTCATATGCTGTGCTGGAATTATGACTTACACAACTGTGAGCTAGGACCTGGGGCTTGTTTCAAGCCACTACATTTGTGGTAATTTTAAAAAATATTTATTTATTTGGCTGTGCTGGGTCTTAGTTGCAGCACGTGGGATCTTTAGTTGCGGCATGTGAACCCTTAGTTGCGACAGGCATGTGGGATCTAGTTCAGTGACCTTGGATCGAATATGGGCCCCCTGCGTTGGGAGCATAGAGTCTTAACCCCTGGACCACAAGGGAAGTTCCTGTGGTAATTTATGATGCAGTAATAAAAAAAATGAATGCAGGGCCTAATCATGATTGTATCAGGAATGCTTAGGGAAAACCTTAGCCATAATAAGAAAAAAAGCATCCTTGTGACAATGTATTTATGATCACTACAAGATCCTTTAAATTTATTTTTTAAACAGCAGTTTCCACATTAAGATTCTCAGGTCTTCTTTTCAAAAGTGAGATTAATGTCCCCTGCTCTCTTGGGAAATTCCTCATTCTCAGATAACATTTTTGTTTCTTTTTCGGATCCAAAATGCTATGTAGCCAAAAACAGATTTTATGAAATAGTTGTAACTGGTTTACATTTCATTAGAAATTTGGAAACTGTTGATCCTGTTGACAGGTTATTTTTTAAATTGAAACTCTGCCATAGATGTGTAACAATGACATCGTACTATTGAGAAATATAAAAATTTAAACTCTCCGTTTCTGTAAGATGATTTCACCTGCAACGTCACAGAGAATGAGATTATATTATAAATGTTAATGATTCATTGTCCTTTTTTTTCGGAAGCTTAGCCTATATACTACAGGGTATTGATTTTTTAGCATGATTCTTTCAAATGAGATTATTTTATTGTCAGAATTAACTCAGTAATTGATAAAGAGTAGGGTTAAAATGATTTATTCTTGAATATTCACCACATGGATGATAACTCAGGGGAATATACATCTTTAAATTACATATGCATGTGTTTCTGGTAGGACTTGTTACAGAGAATGTACATTATACTTTAGATATCAATTTTGCAGGTTTGAGAAAAATCATCATATTGCTGTCAATGATGACAGATCCATTTGGCTCACATTTATATGCTCAAGAAATATCCAAACCAGGTAATTGTTGAGAACTGTGAATTGGAGGACTTCCAATTTTGTATTTTAGCCTTCTCAAAGAATTGTAATTAGAAGACCAATATCTGTTATTTTTAAAATGCCACCGATGACGAGTTATATAGATAAAGATCTATAGTTCTTACAGCTGTGATTTAAAGATATAATAATTTCTAAGATATGGTGATTAATAAGGTTGACCAGACGGCTGAAAAGAATGTAGGGTTTTAGTTGATTGGCTTCTCTATTTCTCATCTCTTTCTGGAATACTTTACCTTGGAGGGAGCACCAAGTGAGGGATTTTGTTTCTCTCGCTCTCACTTTGCTGGAATTCCAGTGAACACAAAAGAAATAGTGGCCTGAACTGCTTCCAATTTACCATATAAGAGAACGTTATCTCACGTTCAAAGGGATGGAATAATGCAGCTCAAATTAGATGGTTGTCACAGGGTCAACAAACCGTGTGGTCAGAGGGGCTGTGAAGGTTGTAGGAACACAGAAATAGCCACATGGGTGGGAGGAGCTGGAGTCCACAGAAGGCTGGTGGGATGACATGGCAGTAGATGTCTCCACACTGATGCAGGTTAACCTAGAGCACCAGGTGCCCAGAAAACAACAGAATTCTTCAGGTAGATCTTTTTGGAGAAGCTGTGACTTGACATGTACTTCCAAGGAGAGAGGATGAAGAGTTTTCTATTCTGGAAACTATGCAAATTGAATTGGAATTCACCCAGGTGACATTCAGTGAAAGCCTGGTGGGACACGGTATCATTTTGATGAGACAACTATGGTGATTTTGTCTTCTACCCTCCAGTCACATTTCCTGATGTGATGTGCCCTTCTCCAGTCAGTTTTATAAATCCATGCCCATTCTCTGAATTTAAGAAGAGGCCATTAATCCACAGAATACAAGGTGCAGAAAAGTCAATGCGTGGCTGTTGAGTTTCATGTTCCTGGAATAGCCAAATGGGTTGAATGAATACAGGTCCAAAAATGAATATTTTTCCACTTTTCAGTGGAATAAAGATTCCAAAGCCTACACGAAGACAGGTGAGTTTGAGGGGCTATCAGGAAAGCTGAAACATTGATCTTCGTGGTCAGGAGCCTTGCTCTGGGCCCTCCCAATCAAGTCAGTTCTTTCTTCTCCTGTCTCCAGATCTAGCTCATGGGAAATTCTGACTTCCTAGAGTTCCTTGTTGCCATAGCCCTTGGAAATAGAACAGTAGCTATGGCATATCTAGGCAGAGGGATCCGCTGGTTCTTTGGAATGGACTCTGACCCAGCATGGCGCAAGCTGGTAGCAATGGTTCCACCCATTGGGAGCGCATGGAAAGAGGCAGGGGATGAGTTTAAGCCAAAGGGACTAAAAAAAAAACAACCCACAGCAGAGCCCAGCACAGCCCCACCCCTGAAGACCAGATGGGAATTGGCATCTATCAAGTAGCGACGTCTGGGCAGAAGCTAACGCCAAACACAAGTTGGATCTTGTTTGTATACCCTCCCCCTCCTCCACAACCATCGCTTAAAACCCTAAACAACCTGGTTAGTGCAAGAGCGTGAATCAACAAAATTACATTTCCAGCCTTGGTGAAGTGGAGGCTAAAAACCAAAATTCAGTTGTTATAGAAAAAAAAAGTCTATCTTTTTTGCACGGGAGTTTTAGTTGTGCGGCTGGTACCCAATGATATCAACAGTCTCTTCAAACTCTTCCTTCTCTGAATAGTTTTGTGGGTTTTTGCTTTTGTTTTGTTTTGGTTTTGGCATGCTACCACAGAAGCTTTATTCAGTTCCTTCAAAAACATTGGCAAAATAAATTTCAGTTACAAATTCACAGATACACACTTCAAAGTATAAAGTTGTATATAACAAAAAAATACAGGTAATATTTATAACAATAACTTACAGATACCAATGCAATAAACTACAGTTTCACAAAGGATTAAATAGTGTTTTGATTATTTTAAAGTCAAATGTCACTAACCGCTCCCCGCCCTTTGTTTCCATACACGAGCTTGCTCCTGGGGACTGGTGTTGGTATTAGATTCTTTTACACAATGGTCATTTTCAAGTTGCTGACCTGTAGGAAAACTAGTCATAGATTGACGGGGGGAGAAATCTTTATCAATAGTAGCATGCCAACGACTGACAAAATTAATGACCAAGACGATGTTGAATCTACCCTTGGCGTTTCGTTAGAAAGCAGTGCTTAGAGCTCCCCCTCTGCTGACTGTCTCTAATACTCTCCTGGGAATCAGATATTGATTCCAACTGCCAATGGCCAGGCTACTGCATGTCCTTCCCCACACAATGAGAAACATATCCAGTCAAAATTCATCCCGAAGCCAAATCCAAAGGAAAACGTTGTATTTACATAAGGTCTCTGAAGGAGGAAAATTAATCTAATTAGAAATGAAAAGACAAAGGTAACTTTTGAAAGTAAGTCACGTTGGTAAGGCATCTAATATAATTTGTCTCACACACTTTTTTTTTTTTTTTGAGAATGTATGTCCTGTTTCTGAAGGAAAATAAAGGCCAGCATTATAGGGGGCATTGGGCAGCCTTCTTCCTACGACCTGTAACAGGGGAGGGCGCTCACGCCTGCAGAACAGAGCACGGCATGGGCAGTGGAAGAGAGAAATATAGAAAACAGTGCATGCGTTTCATAACCACTCCCTCACCACAGGGGAGATGACAACCTTTATTGTATTCTTGCATTTTATTCCTTCCGTCACAAATATATATGAACGTTCTATGATGTGTAAGGGTTTTTCTGGATGCTAAGAACATAGCATTGAAACACGTGATCCCTGCCCTCAGATATTTCAAATTCTACTCATTGGGTAAATACCTAAGGGATGCAGACCATCCATACTCCATCCATGCTCGAAGACAGCTGTGCACAATGTGCAGTGAAATGTGGGGTCCATACTGGTAAAGACCTTCTTGGAGAAATCAGGGAGCTTAAAAGAAAAGAAGGCATTTGACCTGAAAGCTTTTTCTGTTTTTGCATTGTTTTGTTTTTTGTCCACACCTGGTGAGCTCATTCAAGGAAAGGGCAGGCAGACATGAATAAATGCATTCACACCTGGCAACATGTTCATTCTTGCCCTCGTGTCTTCCACACTCACTGCACTGCTGATGAGTTTTTGCTGCCAGAACTGTCTTCCCCGGAGTTTAACACAAACCACGGTTATGACGCTTTACTAGAGAACTCGGGCTGCTGTTACAAAATAGCACAGACCGGATGGCTTCAAGGACAGACATGTATTTTGTCACAGTTCTGGTAGCTGGAAGTCTGAGATCAGGGGGCCAGCAGAGTCGGGCTCTGGTGAGATTTCTCTTCCTAACTTGCAGGCAGCTGTCTTTTTGCTGTGTCCTCACGTGGCAGAGAGACAAAGAGAGAGCAAGCTTTCTGGTATTTTTTCTTATAAGGACACTAATCTTATTGTCAGGTCCCCACCCTCATGACCTTACCTAACCCTAATCACCTCCCAAATGCCCTTTCTCCAAATACCATTCCCTTGGGGGTTAAAGGTTCAACCTGTGATCCATAGCCATGCTGAGAACACTTCAACTTGAATCTGTGAAACTTTTTACAAATTAAAAACAAGCCAACCTTTGATTGTGATCGTGTATTTTTGGAGAAAAGGATAACTTTTGGCCAACTAACTTTGTGCTGATAAAAGGAACGTCAAGAGGGAAGAGAGATGGGAACATATGTATGTGTATAACGGATTCACTTTGTTATGAAGCAGAAACGAACACCCCACTGGAGAGCAATTATACTCCAATAAAGATGTTAAAAAAAGAAGGAACATCAATTAAAAGGTTCAGTAGAATGGCTAAACAACAAGGTCCTACTGTATAGCACAAAGAACTATATTCAATGTCCTGTAATAAACCACAGTGGAAGAGACTCTGGAAAAGAACATATATGTATGTATAACTAGCTCACTTTGCTGTACGGCAGAAATTAACCCTGTAAACTAACTATACTTCAATAAAATAAATTTAAAAATTAAAAAAGCATAACAACAGCAAAGTTTCAGACATGTAAAAGATATTCAGACTACATATTTACAGGTAAGATTCATCCAAAAGTACCTACAAAAATTAATTTGAAAGAAGCAAATGTTAGCTTATTTCTCCTCCAGCCAAAGGGTATGTCTGTCTAAAGCTCTCTCATGCCAAGTGGTACCATCTATAGACAGGAACAATGCAGAGATTGAGATTTTGATGCCAAATCCCACTATCTCAGGAGATAATATCTTTTATTCTTACTATGTCAGTCAATGACACCAATAGGAATCACATTTCTGTGACTAACATACCCCCCAAAATTCCAGATGATGGTTTAATTTCATTTTCTAGTGATGCTTCCTGGAGAAACACATCTACATAAAGAAAGAGAAGAGAAGTGAGCCCTCTTTCCTGACAAGGGGAGAATTGCCCATTCAGTGTAGTTGAAAGATGCTCATTGTATGTCAATAAGAAATGATGTGTTTAAAATCTGCCAACGACTTTGCAGCTCTGAGAGCCTGAAATGCTACTTACTATGTCACAGCCTTTAGACCCACTTCAGTATCTTCACAAGACACAACCTCATCTGTGTTTTTGGCGTGGAGTTGGTGGCATGCTGGGGCCAACTCCTCCTGGCTTGAGAGAACGGATTACATTTTCAAGAATTTTCTGAGCTGCTTGATGTCATGTAGGTAGCTTAAAATGGTCAACGAAGGGGATATGTACATCAAATAACTGGGGAGCGGCTACAGATCAGACTTTTTCCCCCGTAGGCAGTTGCTAAATATTTACCAGCACTGTAAAAACTCATATATTTGATTTATTACCTGGATGTTAAAAGAACCAAGTCAGTCACTTCGCATTTGGTTATAGATGACTGGTTTTCTTCTATCTGTAAGGACTAGAATTTCCTTCTAGCCCTGGTGCTGCAGATAGGATTGGAATGTTTAATTTGGGACTTCCCTGGGTTAAGACTCCATGCTCCCAGTGCAGGGGGCCCAGGTTCGATCCCTGGTCGGGGAACTAGATCCCACATGCATGGTGCAACCAAGAATCCCACATGCCGCAACTAAAACCCAGTGCAGCCAAAAGTAAATAATAACTAAATAAATAGAACAGAAATAGATTTTAAAAACAGATGTTTAATTTGATCCAGTAGTGCACTTTGGAGTAACATAAACACTGTCTACTTCCTGTATAGAGAAGATGATTTTGAGTCCTCTTTCCCTGATCCTCTCCATCAAGGGCAAGTATAAGTCCTAGAAATGGTGCAATAAGCAACCAAAGGAGAAGTCTGAAAGGCAAAAAGCAGAAGGCAGGGTGGTGTAGGATCTCAAAACTGGGGGAAGGACATAGCAGCAGGTGTCTTCGGATGCCCTGCTCAACAGAAGAAGAATACGCAGACCTGGAACCTCCATCCTTGCAACAGAGGATGACGCCTCAGGTAACCGTGCTTTTCTACCTGAGTCCAACACCACCAGAAAAGGGGATTGATGCGGAGTCCTGCCAACAATACATGGCTGGGGGGGTAGCACCCTCCTACCCTGCTAGCCCTGACACCCAAAGACACCAGCATCAAATTCTCCCCAAACTGATTGGTAGGTTTTAATACAATTCCTATCAAAATCCCACCGAGGTTTTTTTTGTAGTCATGGATAAGCTTATTATAAAATTGATATGGAAAGACAAAGGCCCTAGAATAGTTGAAAGCATTTGATGAAAAAGAAGCATAAAGTAAGACGTGTCATGCTATCTTATAAGATGTCTTGCCATATTTCCACGGTAATCAAGACAGTGTAGCATATTGGTGGAGGGGCACACAGAGCTCCATGGAGCACAACAGTGAACTCGGAAAAAGACGCACACAACCCACAAGTCAACAGACTTTTGATACGGTTGCAAAAGCAATTTAACGGAGGAAAGGTAGCTTTTCAACAAATGTTGGTGCGGTTGGACATCCATCCACGGGTAACAAACACAAAACCTCAACCACAAATCTTGAACAAAAATTACTTCAAAGTTGACCATAGACTCAAATGTATAAGTGTTATTTTTTAAGAAAAATACAGGAAAACAATTTCGGAATCAAGGGCTAGGCTCAAAGTTGTGAGAGCTGACCCCAAAAGCATAAAAACATGATGCACTGAGGGAGAAACTGATAAGGGAACCTCATGAAAATTAGAAACATTTGCTACTTGAAAGCTCGTGTGAAGACAATGAAAAGACGGAGTACCTACTGGGAGAAAATATTTGCCAACTCTACATCCAATACAGGACTAGTATCCAGAGTACATAAAGAATGCACAAGACTCAACAATTAAAAAAAAACATCCACAGTGAATAGGCCCAGCATTTTGGGGTCAGTGAAACTGTTCTGCGTGATACCATAATGGTGGTTACGTGTCATTTATACGTTTGTCCAAAGGCACAGAATGAACACGACCGAGGGTGAACCTGAATGTAAACTATGGCGTTTGGGCGCCCCATGATGTGTCTATGAAGTGTGTGGATGGAAATGTTACCTGCCATATTGGCAAACAAAGGATATTGATGCCTTTAAGCCCTGAGTCACTGCAAGTACTCCCAGAGGTGCTCCCTGAGGGGCTTCAGGATGGAGATAAACAGGATACTGGCCCCAGGTAGCTGAGGTGCAGCTCAAAGGAATGACTTTTCAATGAGCCCAGACTCCTGCATCCTTCCATACATAGAAAAGTACTAAATTCATTAACTTGAGACACCTGGTTTTCTTCAATTAACAGTAATCTTTGGACGTCCTACCTGGTTTTTGTTGCAAAAACCCCTATGCCTCCTCTACCTCTTGGGAACAGAGCTGAGGGGCTGCCTCCTGGGCTTAAGTCCTCAGGAAATCTGCCCAATAAAACATAATTCTCCACTTTGAGGTTGTGCATTTTTCCAGCGGACAGTAGGTTGATCACCACACTAGTGCAAGATACTAATTATCGGGGGAACCACGGGTATCGGGAAAGAGGATATGGGAAATCGCTGTACTTTCTGCACAAGTTTTCTGTAACCCTCATGCTGCTCTGAAGAATAAAGTCGATTCATTTTTTTTAAAAGAGTAAGACAATAAATCCACTGTGACAGCTAGATGTCCCTCAGAGTCACCATGAACGTGGGGAATATTCCTCCAGATGTGGCATTTGGAAAATGCTGCCTTCAACCAAAGGCAGCTGCTGGGGAGGTGCCTTCATTCTGCTGACTGACATGTCTGAGAGGTCTTGCCCATCAGAGGCCTCAAATCAGACCACATGACGCTGCTGATGGGTCCCTGACCCTGAGGAGGCCGGAATCAGTGTAGCGCAGGCGTGGCTCTGGGTGAGCCACAGCGGGGCCCTTGACTCTCTGCTCACCTCCTGTGAATCCCATTTCTCCTCATCCCATCTCCCTGACAACCAGGAGGGCAGAAGACCACGGAGATGTTTCACGAGCCTCATCTTCAGAGGGGAGACCGTTCAGGCCTCTCTACACCTAGCAAGCAACCTGATAGCTAGCATCTGCTTTCCCCTGCCTGGCTTACGTTTGGCACATTCTATTGTGTGTGAATTTAGTTGCTCCTGGAATGCTAAGTATACAGCTAAACTTTGCATCTGAAAAGACAAATGGAAATCCTTGATCCTGGCCATTCTGGCCCCCAAGCCCTTAAGAGTTTAATGAAAAACCAAGGAACTGGTGTCACTCATTTGCACGGTGGCTCTTGTGATTTGAATCTTGACTTGCCTCAAACGTTCCTTCTTGAAGGAAATGGATTGCAATATGCATTAAATTACTCCAAATAAACCGCTGGTGGCAAGAGGCACGCTGAGTTTAAAATAAGGCTTGCGGTATACAGGACTGTTTGAAAGACATGAGGCATACAAATTAATGTGAAAAAATACATACACATTTGGTTGAAGACTTGATTTTTGGGTGGAGAAACCCAGTAAAGTTAGCAAGCATTCTCATTGTTTTCATGGGCAGAAAATCATCTCTTTCAAAAATTATTTTGGTATTTAGAAGAGTCTATTCCACTGAAATTGAGCATAGATTCTTCTAAATGCAACTATAATATTGACTTTAATATCGGGGCCTTGTAAGGTAAAAGTTAGGATACAGTGCTCATGTTCAGTTGTATGTTTTATACTTACACCAGATTTAGAAATGATTATTGTGATACTCCTAAAGATAATAAATTATCTTTAATAATTTCAATCTGTAATAAATCTATTTCTAGTTAATACCTCAAGCATTTTATCCACAGGAAGTTTTTTTTTTCTTTCACATTTTTCAGGTCCAACTAGATATTTTCTTCTTTAAAGATGAAGTTCCCTCATTCATATTCTGCGTTCTTCTTTACCCATAAACAGCCATTTGAGTGAGAAGCATTAAGTGGACCAGAGTCCAAAGGCAATAAAAATATAAATGTTAAACACACAAACAGAACATCTCCAGCTGACCAGAATGTAATCTCTACCTTTGAGTTTCTGCAGAAACAGGCAAAAGGCCAACGTTATGAATTCCTCCATTCACCATAACCCACCAAAAATAGATATATAAGAAATGAGGTCCATGAATATCCAGTTCCTTTACCCATATCATACAAATTTATAGCAGCCTGGAAATAGAGAGACGAACATATACGGAGAATAATAATGCCCATTTATGTTGAAATATAACATTAACTTCAGAATCCTTCTATGTTTTTGGTGCCATAAATATAGCCTTGGTAAAACTAACACCTTGAAAATTGTCTAGGACATTGTGGGTTGTTGATTCTTAGTGCACCAGAAATCCACTCATTTTAAGCAGTAAAGTGATATGTTTAATATAAGTTTTATCAGTAGCTTATTCTGGCTATTTGTAGACAGTGGATTCTAGGACTGAAATGATAGCAAACTCAGGGAGACATACTAGGAGGTATTTCAGTAGTCCAGACAAGGGACAATAGAGATTTGGACTGGGGTTTTAATAGTGCAGATGGAGAGAAGAGGAAGAATTCAAGGTATGTGTCAGATTTAGAGGGAAATTGCATGTTGGAAGTAAGGGGAAAAAAATTAAAAACCTAACACCTTTGCTCCAACTTCATCTTTGTTCTGGTTGCCTTTGGAAAAGACTATGGGCATTGTTTCTTCAAACTCTAACACAGCTTCTGCCCCAAATGTAACTGAAATTAAAAAAAAAAAAAGATTATTCTTGAAGGGTATTGGAGGTCCTTAGGGGCTGAATTGCACCCCCTCAAAATTCATCCATTGAAATCCTAACCCCCAGGACCTCAGAATGTGGCTGTATTTGGAGCTGCGGTCTTTAAAGAGGGGATGAAGGTAAAATGAGGTCATTAGGGTGGGTCCTGATGAAATAGGAATAGAATTGGGGTCCTTATAGGAAGAAGGGATTAGAACACAGACACACAGAGGGACAACCCTTTGAGGACACAGTAGGGAGATGGCTGTCTCCATACCCAGGAGAGAGGCCAGCCCTGCAGACACCTTGATCTTGGACTTGCAGCCTCTAGGACTGGGAAACAATGACTGTACCTTGTGCAAGCCCCAAAGTCTGGAGTACTTTGTTATGGACGCCCTCACTAACTTATGCTGGGGCTGTCCACAGTCCTCAGTCCTCAGTATTCCATCCAGCAATATTCAGAGGAAGAAGGCATAGTCTAGGGTAGACATTATCTCAGAGGCACAAATAAAACCACTAGTCATTTCCACTATACAGACTCTTCCTCACGTGGAGAATCCTTTTTTTTTCTTTCTATCCTTTAATTTCCAAAGCGTGTTCATTCACATTTGACTGGCTGATAGTACATAATTTTCTTTTACAATAGGCCAGGACATCTGTGTTATCCTGATTATACAAAAACAGATACAAAATGGTGTTGAGACTTACTTGCCTGAAATGACAAGACTAAGTGTGTATGCGTATATTTTTTAAAATCTCTTTGTTTCCATTCCATCCCTTTGGCTGAACTTTATAATATCTGCCCTTTCTCTTGTATTCCCCTCTCTTGTGGAAGGCATCACTATCCAGTAACCCAAGCCAAATCTCCTTTGTCATCCCCCAACCAACAGTCATCAGATGCTAATAAGACATCTTCCTAAATCTCTCTGGAATTGATCTCTTCCCCACTAGAGTTCCTTTTTGCAAGTCCATTTCTTCATCATAAGTCTGATATGTGAGCTCTTAATTGCTCTGCGGCAGTTTTCTCTTCTTCAGACAGTGGTAACAGCTCCAGGTCTGTTTGCTTTTGTAGTTCTTGTATCAAGGGCATAGTCTTATTGAAAGGAGCACAAATGCGGCTCTTAATCTCTTTCTGCTCAACAGCAGTTGGTTTAAAGCGTGCATGCGAAGTTGGAATATCAAGACTTTATTGCTGACAGTTCCTTTCAGAGTGTAACTGGGGTTTTCCCTGGTGGCGCAGTGGTTGAGGGTACGCCTGCCGATGCAGGGGACACGGGTTCGTGCCCCGGTCCGGGAGGATCCCACATGCCGCGGAGCGGCTGGGCCCGTGAGCCATGGCCGCTGGGCCGGCGCGTCTGGAGCCTGTGCTCCGCAACGGGAGAGGCCACAGCAGTGAGAGGCCCATGTACTGCAAAAAAAAAAAAAAAAAAAAAGAGTGTAACTGGATTTTTCTTGCCTGCTGAATCAGGATAATTAGTCTTGATTTCATATTCCAGCCTGTACTGAATGTAATCCAGATCCGAGTCAGCTTTCTGGCAGGCTGCTGATTCTCGTGCCCCCAGCTAGAGGTATGCATGAGACCGTTGGAGGGTCTGGGGCCTCTCGTCCATCTTCACGGCACCAATTCCGGACTGGAATCTGCTCGTCCACTGATGAAACACCCCTCTGTCTCTCCTGAGTGTCCACCTCTCCAATCAGATGTTTTCAAGTGGTGTTCCTTGCTCTGCTGATAACCAGTGGATTTTTTGTGCTTGCTTTTTTAGTTTTTATGTGTTTGCCTGATTTTTAAATAACACTCCATCTTCAGATAAATGAATAATAGATTCGCATGCAGTTGTAGAAATAATATAGAGGGAAAGCATGCCTGCTTTGGATACTGTCAGCTTGGTACCATCTTGGTAAATTGTAACGTAATATCACCACAAGGATGTAGACCATTTCTATCAGCACAAAGATCCCTCATGTGTCCTTTTATGGCCACTTCCACCTTCCTTACCCTTCTCAACAACCCCTTCACCCCTGGAAACCACCAATCTCTTCTCTCTTCTCACTGTGTGTGTGTGTGTGTGTGTGTGTGTGTACATATATTTTTTTAAATTTCAAGCACGTAATATGGCGTTCTATGGATGTACAAGATTATGTCACCATTCCCATGCTGAAGCATTCAGTGGCTCTTCCAGTTTGAGCCTATATGAATAAAGGTGGTAAGAATATTATGAACAAGAGTTTATGCACAAGTGAAGCCACAAACTTCCATTTTTCTAGGATATATGTCCAAAAGTTCTGGGTTGTATAGTAAGCAGCTCCTTGTTTATTTTTTTTTAAGGCATTACCAAACTGTTTTGCTGAGGGTCAGAGCCATTTACATTTCCATGGAAATGTATGAGTGACACAGTATCTGCATATCCTTGCCAGCATTTGGTGTTGTCACTTTTTTTTTTTTTTGGTCATTCTCATAGGTGTGTGGCTGTATGTCTTTGTGATGTTAATTTGCATTTCCCTAATTCCTGATAACACTATATCGCTTTTCATCTGCTTCTTTGCCATCTGTCCAAACCTCTTTGTGAAATGCCTGTGTTTTGTCCATTTTCTAATTGGATAGTCTGATTTATTTTATTGTTGAGTTTGGATACATTTTTTAGATATTTTGCCTATTACTCCTCTGTCAGATATGTGAGTTGCAAATATTTTCTCAGTCAGTGTATTTTTAATATGATACTTTCTTATTTCTTTAATCATGTTAGTAAGTTTCAAACAAGAGGCATTTTGAGATCTGACCTTTCTGTAATTTTATCTCTTTAAGACTCATCATTTTGTAAGGAGAACTACTTTATATGGGTTCTTGTTCTTTATACATGTTATTTGTCAGAATAAATGTTTCTTTGCCAAGTAATTTAATAATGCAATTTTACTCAATGGCTTGGTCAAGAATGACCAGACAATGATGACCGCATGTGACTGAAGCCATGGGCAAGTGGGTGGGATGGCAGATTACAATATACAAACTCTGTCGTAGAGGAGAGACCTTTTGAATAATGCAGAAAATTCCGCCAGGAACCTGTAAGAGAGAATTCCTCTTTCAGGTTTACATATTTGAACCTTTGTAAAATCCAAAAGCCGTAATAGGTTTCTTCCCTGTAGACAGACAATGTTCACTGAATTTTGAAAAAAGATACATATTTCCTGAGGCTGGCCAATGATGCAGACTCTTGCGGTAGCCGTACAAACAAGGAAAGATACAGAAGTATAGGCAATGACCTACATCCAGGTGACATAAGAAGGTGATGCTTAATGAGCTGACCTTAAAATCACCTCAGACGTCGAAGCTGAAAACACACTTTGGTTGACAAATCAAGACAGAGGCCAGGGAAGTTACCACCTGGTCAAAAGTATGTACTAGCCTGTTACAGAGAAGAGAAAATGCTAAGGAAAAAGAATGTAAATGCTGATGAAAACACATCCACCATCCTAACCACATAATTCGTGTATTAGCAAAGGAGTTATATCCATACCAAAAACAGGCAAAAGTTATCACTCTATACAATGCATATGTCCATCTAAATATCTTTAATTGACCAAACTAATAATTAGTTCATTGTTTCCTATACCCTTAGCCTTTCATATATCTTCAGCTGTCTATATCAGGGTTAGAGCAAGGAGTTAGGAAAGCTTTCAGCAATTTTTAAGACGTAATCCGTGCAACGCACATTTTACCACTGTCCAGAAGATACTGTGACATATGTGAACTGCTGCGGCGGGGACCCTTCTTTCAGAGATGGTCCATTAGTGAAGCCGAATCCGGCCTCTGTACCCCGGCACCGAACTAAATCTCAGAGACAGAGTTTGGGGTGACGTAGAAGAGAATATCTTTATTGGTTTGCCAGGCAAAGGGGGACACAGTGGGCTAATGCCCTCAAAACCGTGTCCCCCAACTTGGAGCGGGTAGTGAAAACTTTTATAGTTATGGTTGAAAGAGGGTGTGATCAGCTCATGGCCTTTCTTCTGATTGGTTGGTGGTGACGTCATCGGAAGTCAGCATCCTCGACCTTCTGGTTCCAACCGGTCTGGGGTCTGTGTGCTGGTGGGCAGCACGCAGTTGACAGTCTTCCACCTGGTGGGGCTTTCAGTCTCTGCAAAACAGCTGATAGATATTGTTACATGTATCCCTTGAGGGGGAACCAGGACCTGCCCCCAAGGCTGCACCATTGTTTCTCTTGGCTGTTCCTCTCTTGTCTCTGCATCCCCTCTCTTCCCTGATTAGCATCTGTTTGAACCTGCTCCTTGGAACTCAGGGAAGGTCATGGGGGCTGAATGAAGCCTATTTCCTGTAACCAAACAAATGGGGGCGGGGGAGGGACACACAGGCTTTTGTGCCCAGGAGCCCTGTGGGGGCAGGGACCACTTGGTCATGAGATAAGAGTCATCCGAAAAGGAGGAAGCGGTGGTTTCTTTTAAATCAGCAGGAATCACAGGTTAAAGAAAAGCAAGCCCCCAGGGCAACCTGTTAGAATGCAGATTCTAATTCTGCAGGTGTGGGGTGTGACCTCTGGTTCCTTCTGTCTAATTAGCTCTCAAGCGATGTCCTCAACTTGATGGTTCTCAAGCTTTCCATTTATAAAAAGGTCAGAGCCAATGCAAAACTCATCAATCTTGTTAGCTGTCAGGACAGTGTTTACCCGTTGGGAACTTCGGCTGCTGCTGCAGAGACGTGAGAGCCGGTTTCTGAGGCTCTGATCCTTTTCTGTGTCTTTATCTGGCCCTTGTGCATCTATTTGCATTTTGTAAAAAGTCCGTAGCATTTTATACTTGTTAATTGAAAATTGGTTTGTAAGTGTGGTGTACTTGGATAAACTGTATTCTTTGATAAAATGTGTTCTTTCATCAAAAAAGAAAAAGAACACGATTTTCCCCCCTAGTTATCTAGAAGAAATTTGATTCATTTCAAAGCAAATGTTCCCAGTACTGAGCAGATGTCCTCTTGTATATTGGGTGCAAATGTTCAATAGTGTTGGCGAAATTGTGACCACTCAGGCTTGGGCAAACATCGCATTTCTTTTCTTTTTCTTTTTTAAAGATTTTTTTGACATAGACCATTTTTTAAAGTCTTTATTGAATTTATTACAATATTTCTTCTGTTTTATGTTTTGGCCACAAGGCATGTGGGATCTTAGCTCCCGGACCAGGGATCGAACCTGCACCCCCTGCATGGAAAGAGAAAGTCTTAACCACTCGACCACCAGGGAAGTCCCCAAACATCGCTTTTCTTGAATGAAATTCTGTACAAAGACTACTAGCCAGCGTTGAAACCAAAAACCTAACGGTTCTGGGGGACAAAATGAAATGAAGATGTGCATCTTATTTCAGAAAAACATGCATTTTAGCTGTTTATACAAAGAGTCTAGTCTTGATATAAACGGCCATGCTTTTTAAAACATGGCTATCAAACCAGAATAATTGGGGACCCAGTTTGTAGAATTGGCCTTCCTGTAAAATATCATGAAATTTTTCTTCATTGAAGCCATTGGCCATCTCTTGTAAATCTTATTTTCTAATTACATAAGGAAACGTTCACTCAGTGACATCCTTGGGAGTGAATTTTAAAGAACCACCACACATGATTATTTCATCCATGAAAAGCCGAATAAGAGTAACTGCTTGGTAACTGTTGCTTGCATAATTAATTTTTAAAAATAATATATCAGTTTCCAGTGTCATAGTTACGTGAAGGTATTTGCAGAAGTATAAGCTATGGAAATCCTTGCTGATTTCCCACAGTCTCTTATTAATGAAACGTCACACGCAGAAATATTTCCTGGCAATAGTACTTACATATATCTAAATTGTAAACATTACCTTTTAATAATTCTTCCTATCTTTTTAATTAAATTCTTAAATCTAAAATTATGAACATGCAAGAAAAATCATTAAGCTTGGGTGGCTCCATAAAATACATTATCATTTAAAATTTTAGTAGGTGATACTTTCACATGTTTCAAAATTTAAAAACAAATGTATAAACGGATATACATTGATAAGCTTAGCTTCTGTATATGCCTTATACAGCCAGCCTTGCTGACCCCATTAGATAATCTTGTACATTTTTGTAAATTGTTCCATTGTTTCTTTATACTTAAAATCAAAAATAAATATGCATGCAAATAGAATAAACACACAAACACATATAGATGTGGGAATTTTTTCTCCTGTTCGTTCAAAATTTAGATCTGCACTTTTTTATTCCCTAAGTAATGTTTTATCTGGAGAGTCTTTTCAAATTCCTTCATAAGGTGATTTTTTCTTTTTCCTTTTCTTTTTTTTTTTCATGCCTCCATAGAGTTGCATTGTTTAGCTTGATCCTCATAAGTTGTTTCCAGTTTCTTGACACGACAGAAAACATGTCCGTAAATAAACATGTACATATGTCCCTTCTGTAGGAGAGGAAAAATGTCCTTTTCCTTTTGCCCTTCTGGGTTCTCAGCTGTGTCTCAGTAACAGAAGACAAATTTACAAAAGAAAAGCATACACATTTATTTAATATAAGTTTTATGTCACAGGGGAGACTTCATAAGGAAATGAAGACCCAAAGAAATAGTTAGGCCTGAGCATTTTTTAAATTGAATTAGGGGTCATTTACAATATTGTGTTAGTTTCAAGTGTATAGCAAAGTGATTCAGTTATATATATATATTCTTTTTCAGATTCTTTTCCCTTATAGCTTATTACAAGATATTGAATATAGGTCCTTGTGCTATACATACAGTAGGTCCTTGTTGTTGATCTATTTTATGTAAAGTAGTGTGTATCTGTTAATCCCAAACTCCTAATTTATCCCTCCCCCTTCCCCCGCTTTGCTAACCGTAAGTTTGCTTTCTGTGTCTGTGAGTCTGTTGCTGCTTTGTAGATAAGTTCATTTGTGCTGTATGTTAGATTCCACATAGAAGTGATATCATGTGGTATTTGTCTTTCTCTGTATGACTTCCTGCACTCAGTACCATCACCCCTAGGTCCACCTGTAGGCCTGAGCGTGTTTATACTGGTCTTGAGGAAGAGTGGAGAGTTGTGCATGAACGTGACAGGACAGCAGTGTGTGGGCACATGGGGTAAACTGGGAGGGACAGCAGGTCTGTTCTTCATGATTCGATTCCTCTCGGTGCCCCTCCACCTGGGAGAGGAAGCTGCTCCTTTTCTCTGGGTATATGGACGGCGCCTGCCCCCGAGGGTTTCCCGAGCTGCTTCAGGGGAAGGTCCTTCCTGCACCTGCCGTTTCTCAGATTCTTTCACCTTAAACCCCTCAATATGCCCTGGGGCTGTGTGTCAAGGCAGTGTGTCCTGAACGCATCACCTCACGCAGGTACATATGGGTCTGGAGGGTACAGTGACCACAGGAAGATGGCTGGTCCAGTGGTCGAGTGCCCCTGTCGATTGGACAGTTCTCCCCAGTTGTGTCCCACAGGGCTGGCACCAGCCTGTCCTCTCTCGCCAAGAAAGCACAAGGGGGTTCCTCTCCGACAGCTTTGCCACCGGCACGGACTGTTTAACTCTGGAGCCATCCCGTTGTCCCAGCAACCCCGAAACCAAGCCATCCCTGGGTGTGTTCCTTAATGTATGCATTGCGTGAGCATGTGCGGACAGGTGCCTAAGCTCGGGATTATCCAGGTGAGTCAGACTCGGTCTTTCAGCAAATAACTTAACAACGGTTGTGAAAACGAGTTGACGATTCTTAAACACTTGCCATGAGCCAGACACGCTTTGTAAAATCCATGGATTAAGCGATATATTCTCTACATATTAACTGATATATTCTCTGCAGCGCTCTGAGGCAGGTATTATTATGAATTCCTTATTTTAGATTCACACATTCAGATGCATCAGCACACACACACACACATACACACACCATCACCCGTTCACATATACACTCACACAAAGGCACACACGTACACTAAGATACACAGTCATACACACACACATGCAAAGCCAGTGAGCTCACCCAAGGCCTTCAAGCTGGGGCCAGAAACATAAACAGTGGATTTTCCATCCCAGGTTCCATCTTGACTTCTACAAAGAACCACAAAGCCATGTCCATCCATAATCAGCTCAATGAGCCTGACTCACACCAGTATCTCCTTGGTCCTCACCCAAGGAGATTTTCTCTTGGTCCTTTCGTTTCTCTGTGCCTTTAAAGCTTTTAAAGAAGTCTCCCCACTTCTCTTTGACTCTTTCTTCACAGACCTTTCCGATTTCCCCCTCCCTCCTCCTGTCACCCGGGTGGATTCATCCACTCCCTTTCTAATCCATCATCAAAGCAAGGAAAACATTTCCTGTCACATTGCTTCCACACTTTCCATGTTTACATCAAGCTCTCTAGTTGCTAAACTCATGCATGTGAGTTTTGAAAACCACCCATGGTTAGACTTCGCTTTTGTATCCAAACGTACTGTGCCCCTGTAGGAAATCCACACAAGTCCCCTAAACACCCACACCACTTTCATTCATTCATGGAATTTATTCTTTCCTCCCACAAACCTGTTTTGAGGGCTCTGGGCGCTTCGGGTACCGATGTAGATATTTCACAGGATCATGTGCTGCTCATGCTTTGGGATCCAATAACCTTCATTTCTTCATGACTGAGTATGATGGAATATCGACCCCAGCTCCGTTAATGCTACAGGAGTTGTCTTGATGCCAAGCTGTTCTTGGGCTTTCAGAATCAGAAATTTGGCGTGATTGCCAAGGACTTGCATTGCGATGCTCAAAAGCAGCTCACTGTGAAACTGATGAGAAACCTCCAAGCCAGACATTCTTGCATCTAAAAGAAAGACAGATTCCTCTCTCTCTTAGTCTGTACCTCTCATGGTACCATGACAACAAACAAACAAACAAACAAAAACTACGATCCCTTCTAAATATTACATAAATAAAAACATAGATATATAATTACTACCTAAATACTGTCAACATTCTGTACAGCATATATACATGTGTATACATATAACACATGTGTAGTGTACATAGTATACTTTATATAAAGTATACAATATACAATATAATAGCATACTATTTATATTGAAACAGCACATATACACACTATGTTATACGTGCTGTGTATTGATATATATTATATATTTCATACTATGTTTTAATTACAGTATACTATATATTATAGTATATACATACAGTATGCATATATGTCATATGAAATGATATTATAAATAATTTTATTTTATATATAAAATATGCACACACACAATTACTGTCTTTTTTACACCAAAAATAAAATAAACACTTTCACTGCATTCTTATGGAGCAGCATTTCCTAATAAATTATTTTTTCAGCATTCCTGAACCAGTACAGCAGACATAAGTCAGAGGAGGGTAATTTTACTCTCAACATCTTAAAAATCCTGAAGACGTCCTTTAAGATGATTAAAGGTTCATTTGCATGAGTCAAGCCCATCTCGTGTCTGGTTTCTTCCAGGCATTTCTGCTTTCATAGCTGCCGATGTGGTTCCTGATTTCCCCAGTGGCTCCCAAGATGCTGCAAGGTTCCAAATCAAGGGAGGGTTACACCCGCAGCATGAGAATGAGGGCATTTATTTCCTGCCAAGCATTCAGGAGTGCTGGAGAGAACAGTGTGCTCTGTCAAGAGTCTTCAAGAAAATGTCTCTCGCAAACATGCGGAGAGGTTATGAGAGAATTCTTTATCCCCCCGTGTTTAAAGAGATGCTTAAAAGTTTTCCACTGGGTTGGATCAGTCTATAATCACGAAAATACTGAACTGGTGTTTAGAACAGTGCAAATAACTATATCTTTTAAAGCAAATACCCTAAGTATCCTGATTTATAATCTAGGTATAAGCAAAATTCTCCACTACGTACCCTGCCAGGAGCAAGGACTCCAATGATATACAGAGAACGTGAGATCAGTCTAAAATGTACTGACTCAGATTTCTCCACCCCATGACCACCATAGCACTGTGTCCCCAGCCCTGCATTCCCAGCACCAACCCGCTTCCAGCATTTGCAGCGTGCGGGCTCAGTTTCCAAGTTTCTACACTGTTTTCTCTCTGTGTGGCCTGGGGTCCTTGGTCTTGGCTGGGAGGTGGCAGATCAGGGGGTCTTCCATCCAGGTCTCTGCGTTTCTCAATTTTTCACTCTTCCTGTGCTGAGACCTTGTAGGCTCCAAGGCTGAACACATGAGGCAGTGGGAACCCAGTACCGTTAACAGAGGGTCCTGGTAGGATCCGAGATTTCCTAGCGTTTTAGGGGCTCCAAGCCTGTAGACTTTGATTCTCTAAGGGTCTTGATTTATGGGAACAGGAGCCTGGCACTGCAGGGGGCATTCCATCTTGAGGGCTTGATGACCAGACTGCAGTGAATCCGGAGTAGTGCTTGGAGCGTGATTTCCATCTGGAGCCAGTATCACCCCGCAGGATACATTTAGCAATGCCCAGGAGATATGTTTGGTCGTCACAGCTGGGAGGGGATGCTGCTTGCATCTAGAGGGTAAATGCTAAACATCCTGCCATACACAGATTTCTTATTCTCTGCCCAGAAACTATGGACTACAAGTATTGGACATGAGATGTCGGAAGAACTTGATGCTTCTGTGAATGGAGTTGCCCAACTGCATTTATGGACAAGGATGGGGTCCCTCTCAAGGAGGTGGGCCCGAGTTAGGATTCTGCCGGAGCTGAGGTCTAGGTCTTTGGATTTGCCGTCGCACAGCTCTGGTGTGTCATGATTAGGATTTGTATTCCTACCTCTGATGGTCTGGCATCTCTGTTAGCTGGGACTCTCCAGATCCTGGGTTCTGGGTTCTTTCTCCAATGCCTGAAGCTGCTCCCTGGCCCACCTCCTCTTGCTGGCCTGGTATCCACACTGAGCTTGTTGGAAAAGCTCTGGAGGAAAAGATGCAAAGCGAGGCGGCAAACAGCCAGCTTGCCTGGGTCTGGTCTCTATATGGATGGATTCCTTCCTGCATTTGGAACTGATGTTCAAACTCAGCCCTTCCAGGAAAACGTGGGTCTTAAATAGACACGAAGGGAGATACTGATGCATGGTCTGTCTTTGAAAATGAGAGATCCTTCACCAAGTGGTCTCCATAAGAATCAAGGAACACCCACCCATCATTCTGTTTATGGGTGTCTCTAGTACTGGTTAAGTGTTTAAGGCGTTCCTGGGCATTGTTTATCAGCCTCATTGTATAACTGAGCAGATGAAGAATTGTGTAACCACAATGCACTCACATCCCCTTTGGGGGTATTCTTTGGGGAGACTGTAGATTAAATCTTACCCTGGAGAGATTTCCTTGAAAGGCCTTATATAAAGTTTGTGTCTTCTGGTGGATTTTTGTTTGTTTTTCAGTTTTCTTCATCGTTACAGTGATAGATGCTTTCCCTGCAAAGGTCTGGGTTGGATCATAGTTGCATATGAATAAGATACCATGTTTAATGGCTGCAGTACAATATTTGTGTGCAGCTGGCACAGAGAACAGACTCCAAATATTCTGCATCCAGAAATAACCATGTCTCAGGTTGTTGAGGAATTCCTAAGGCCGAGGAAGATCTGGCAGCATCCCCTTAAGTCAGGAACACGTCATTCAAGCCAAATGAATTTTCTAAGCCACAAAGCATATACTTTGATATGCTTTCAGACACAACTCGAACGTTGACAGCAAATGTGCCATTTCAACATTATTGAAATTGTTAAAATTTAAAAGCGGCACAGCATGAAAGTATGCATTTTTTTAAAACTTGCCATTTGCAAACATCATTGAACTATTATTGCTCTTTCCCTGTTTAATCATGTAAACGTGCATGCGTATCCAGTGAGCAGTATTAATTATGAGTCAAGTGCATCTTTGGAATTTCCACTGTAAAACCATATTTCTAATATAATCCAAATACTACTATATTCCCAATACCCTTCATTCTTAAGTAGAGCAGTTATTTCCCAGCTGGAGGATCAGGGGTGACATTGTTCTGGGAAAAAAAAAAAAAGATTACCTTTAAGTTCTAACTCTGATACTTGATCCTTATTTATTCACATGTGCTTTAAACGCTTTGCAGTTCACAGGGATCTTTGACCTGGGGCCACTATTTAAATCATTCCATAGCAAAGAAAGGAAAAACGACAAAATGGGTGCAAACCTACATCACCACCCAATGTCTGTGAAAATCTCTTGCTTGGTTATTACATTTCTGCATATAGAAGGATTACAATTACATGTAGAGTGGGAATGGAAAATCCACTGCAATTTTCTCACCCAGGAGAGCAGACCTGACTTATTAAAAAAAAAAAGGTTTTGAATCTTTAAAGTTCTACTTTAGATAAATGGTCTGGGTATAAAATATTCGATGTTTGTTAAAGTGTGTTTTGGTATATTTTGGTTTCAAAAGAATCCTCCATTCTCTCAACCTCTCCGTTCCATTCTCTCTGTCTCTTACACACACACACACACACGGGTGTGCACACATAGGACATTTGGGGTACACAGCATCGTGAACATTGGTTTTCTCGTACCCCTTTGTGCAGCAAAATTTTCCATCTACAGTTCTAACCAGATGCTTATTTGGGGGCAGACACTCACTCTTGACAGAGATGTTTTCTAACCTAAATTTCCCCTGGCACATACAGGTCTTTTATAATAATAATAGGTATATGTCCGAATACATATATGGAGAGACTCCAGATATTTTTATATCTCAAAACGTGCTTTTCTCTCTGTAAATTCACTACCCTCCCCACTCCATGCTTTCTCCTGAGGGATACTTCTCTATCGTTGTTAGATAAGTTTCCTGGGAATTCTTCAGTCCTTAACCAAGAGCAATGTAAAACAGCGATGGTCTGTCTCCATTGGACAGACCTCTTCGGTCCTGTCTGGTATCTCTTGTGTCATCTAAATTCAGGAGCATATGACTTGAAAGACACTACCAGAAAATATCACTGTGAGGGAGGGGGTCCCTGCAAAATTATGTCAAGTAGAAGTTATCTGACTCATTGAAAGTCCATCCTCTAGAATTTTACAGTTTCTGCCATCGAATTAGCATGTATATCATCTACTTAAAATCAGTATATGCTCAAGCCAGCCTATTAGTCAAAAAATTGGCCCATTTAATGGGAAGCAGGTGGAAAAACAAGAGTTAAATTGTTTGCTTTATGTCATGTAGACAGCAATAGCTAGGGTCACAGCATCGTTTCACTACCGAGCCTCTGCTGTTTAATCTCAGTCCTCATTTTGGATACAAAAATTGGGGTGTGGATCCACGGAACGGTTGGCCAGTTTAATGCAGATTCAGTCGCGGAAACCAGGATGAGCCCTTTACTCTTGGTTTTAAGATGACTTTTTAAAGTTCTCTACTGAATCTTCTCTGAGGACAACAAGAGATACATTTTAGGTTGACAATAATGAACACTTTAAAAGAATAGCTGCCTTAAGTAAGCTTGATAAAATAAATGAACATTAATACTAATCCAAAGAGCATAGTCTGATAGAATTATCTTACACTCCTATGTTTTAACCACAGAGATAGTGTTTTTAGTCTTTTTCTGTTGTTGTTAAATAAGATTGCACTTTTTTCTCCCAAATTCATCACGATGGGAGTTAACACTGCCTTAGTGGGAACAGTCCAGTATTGTAGAATGAAACTGAAATATAATAACGATGCAGGCTTCACCAATAATTTTCAAGAAAGGACTGACCCTAAGTGGGAGCCGTGTCCAGAGCACAGTGTTGGTCCGAACAGGAAACCCAGTGTATCAAACGACAGAAAGCTGTGAGGGTTTGAAAATCCTAAGGAAGAAAGTCCATTCAAGGGAGACTGGAAAGGTCAGCCAGGCTTTGTGGAGACATGGACTGAAGAAAACAGAAAAGACCCGTGACATGCTTTGCCAGAGGAGTGAGGCAAACCCAGTTTTCTGTAGGTTCTGACCATGTGAAGTGGAGGCTACCATGATGCATCCCATCTTCCTCAGTCGCCTTGGCAACAGCACAGCGTTTATACCAGGAGGAGGAAAACAGCTGACCTTACCAGGCAGCAGAGAGAGACAAAGCCACCCAGGGTCCAGAGATCTCGCCAGAAGGGCACAGGTGGATATTTGCTGAGCACAGGAGGGCACCATGAAGAGAGACACTTGATTGCTGCATGAGAGGATGCATTGAGCTACCACCTGCTCCTGGAGCCCCCAGAAGACCCCCTTGGACATTGGCTATCATCAGTGTCAACCACACATCGAGTCTTTGTAAATCTTTGATTTCTTTTTTCTTTTTAATTTTGGTTTTATGGGAGTACAGTTGATTTACAATGTTGTGTTAGTTTCAGGTGTACAGCAAAGTGGTTCAGTTATACATACACTTGTATCTATTCTTTTTCAAATTCTTTTCCCGTTTAGGTTGTTACATAATATTGAACAGACTTCCCTGTGCTCTACAAGAGGTCCTTGTTGGTTATCTATCTTGTATATAGTAGTGTGTGTATGTTCATCTCAAACCTGATTTATACCTTCCTCCCAGGTTTCCCCTTTGGTAACCAAGTCAGACAGAGAAAGACAAACAGGGTATGATATTACTTATATGTGGAATCTAATTTTTTTAAAAAATGAATTTATTCACAAAACAGAAACACACTTACGGATATCGAAAACAGACTTACAGTTACCAAAGGTGAATCTTTGATTTCTCAAGCCCACCTGATCCCAGTGTACAAGGAACGGAACCCCCCTGGGAAGATGGCAGGTGAAGAATAAACCAACCAAAAATCTTTTGCCGCTTCTCAAAACGATTTGCAGTAAAAAGCAGTTCATCATTGTAAGTCCATTCATAATTGTAACTCAGCACAAGTTCAGTGTCTTTATAAACGTGCTCATTGATTGAAATCACTGTATAGTTCTCAGTGCAGACAGGCATTGATAGAATAGAGATCAATCTCTTCTTGTGACTTATTTGGGATATTTTCCATGTAAAAATAATCTGGTGAAGGTTCCCCCTTGAACAGAGGGTCTCACAGTTATTGTACAGTCCTTCTGGGTTAAAAGAATCTAGAAAAGTGTTTCCCTTGAAAGTGTAGAATTTTTTTTCTCTAAAGTAAAATTATGATTGTGTTAGCTATTTAATTTCATTGTTCTTGGACTTTACAAATATTTGTCTTTACAGATTAACCTTTAAGAGCTCATTTTTTTTGTTTGCTCTTTGCTTAATTTACTTGGGCATTGTAATTTATTAATAGCTAGTATCACTACCTGTTAGTTCCTAAATAAGCCAGACAACTATATTTCTATTATTTGTAATCCTGACACTGACCCTTTGAGGTACATTAATTGTTTTTTAAATTTTTATTTATTTATTTATTTATTTATTTATTTATTTATTTAGCGGTACGCGGGCCTCTCACCACTGTGGCCTCTCCCGTTGCGGAGCACAGGCTCCGAACGCGCAGGCTCAGCGGCCATGGCTCACGGGCCCAGCCGCTCTGCGGCATGTGGGATCTTCCCGGACCGGGGCACGAACCCGTGTTCCCTGCATCGGCAGGCGGACTCTCAACCACTGCGCCACCAGGGAAGCCCCTAATTGATATTTTTGATTGGTAGAAATAAAACTAGGAAGTGAGAAGCTATCTGAGAGAAAACTTCCGAGTTATTCTACAAAACTGCTTGGCAAAGCTTTTCATCATCATTTTTTAAAATATGTGGACACGTTTTAAAATTAAATGAAGGATAATCATGTGTATATTTATGTATTGTTTTAAAATTTATTTTTGAAGTATAGTTGATTTACAATATTGTGTTAATTTCTCCTGTACAGCAAAGTGATTCAGCTATACATGTGTGTATATATATATATATACATTCTTTTTCATGTTATCTTCCATCGTGGTTTATCACAGGATATTGAATATAGTTCCCTGTGCTCTACAGTAGGACCTTGTTTTTTATCCATTCTATATATAATAGTTTGAATCTGATAATCCCAAACTCCCACTGCATTCCTCCCCCACCTCCCTCCCCTGGCAACCACCAGTCTGTTCTCTATGTCTGTGAGTCTGTTTCTATTTGGTTGATAAGTTCATTTGTGTCACATTTTAGATTCCACATGTAAGTGATATCATACAATATTTGTCTTTCTCTGTCTGACCTACTTCACTCAGTAAGATAATGTCTAGGTCCATCCATGTGGCTGCAAATGATGTTATTTCATTCTTTTTTTATGACTGAGTAATATTCCATTGTATACATATACCACATCTTCTTTATCCTGTCCTCTCTGTCGATGGACACTTAGGTTGTTTCCATGTCTTGGCTATTGTAAATAGTGCTGCAATGAACACTGGGGTGCATGTATCTTTTAGAATTAGAGTTTTGTCTGGATATATGCCCAGGAGTGGGATTGAGGGGTCATATGGTGACTCTGTTTACTTTTTTGGGGAACCTCCATACTGTTCTCCACAGTGGCTGTACCAATTTACATTCCCTCATGTGGATATTTAAAAACAGCTGTGTTATGGACTGAATGTTTGTGTCTCCCCAAAATACATGTTAAAATCCTAACCCCCAAAGTGATGGTACCAGGAGGTGGGCCAGTTGGGAGGTGACCAGGCCATGAGTGTGGAGCTCTTATTAACGGGATTAGTGCCCTTATAACAGAGGCCCCCGAGAGCTCCCTCCCCTCTTCTGCAGGTGAGGACATGGTGAGAAGCCACCCTCTATGAACCAGGAAGGGCACCCCCTCACCGGACAGTGAATCTGCCAGCACTTCGATCTTGTACTTTCAGCCTCCAGAACTGTGAAAAATAAATGTCTGTTGTTTATAAGCCACCCAGTCTGTGGTTTTCTGTTATAGCAGCAGGAACAGACTGAATCAAGCTGTTTAAAGCAATAATTATTTGCCAACATACAATTATTGAGATATAAAATAGCAGAATATGAGATTATATATCTTATATCTACAAGAAAATTTCTCTAAAAGACTAAAAGAAATTTTTAGATAGACGTAGGTAAAACAAACTTCTTTTGAAATGTCATTACGAGTTTAGGAAAAGAGATGGTTAAACACTAATATGAATTGCAAGCAGAAAGAAACCCAATGTGCAGTTTCCCAGGAAAATATGACAATGCTTATATACAATTCAGTGTCTTAATGGAATCCCAGGTAACCATTAGAAATAGCTAACCTAATTATATTGCTATTACAAGGTAGATGAGGGTAAAATATATGTTTATATGCATATATGCATAATATATATTATATATGCATATAAATGCTATAGGGAAATAAATTATGCAAATGTATGCTTAGGTAAATAAAAGCAATTCAGAAGATTTTTTTCACTCTGATTCTCGAAGGGTTTGCCATCAAGGTAGCTAATGCAACAAGGTAATTATCAGCAGAATTATGATTGGGTTCCTTAAAGAATGTTTTAAAATAGCTGTTTTAAGCTATGGATATGAAAGATATATTTTCAGAAATTTAGACGTTCAGAGGTCATTCAAGGAAACTGTTTTCTTGGAATCTGTGTAGTGTGGAAATGTGATTTGACTAAAATCCTTTAATTTGGCGTTATTCAGGCTATATGTCCATGAAGTAGAACAGGGCATGATGTTAAAATACAACAGTCTCAATACTGGTCAAAACAAATATCTTGTTTATGTTATGATGTTTCATCTCTAATTATTCTTCAGAGGAATGATGAAGAATTTAATATCAGGGGCTAATTGGTCCCATTATTAAAAAGAAACATGTGCCTCAGACCTCCGTCAGCCTTAATTATGCTTACTGGAACAAATTCACAGTCTGTAGTGACCTTCCTCCTGTCTCTAGCAATCATACAGAATTTTAAAATATAAATAGCAAAAAGGCCATGTACTCCTTCTGTCTCAGAAAATTCATTGTTAGCGTTCTGATGAAATTGCAGATATCACCCCTTTACTCTAAAGAATATCGACAGTTTCTAATTATTGAGGGAAAAAGTGATAACCTTGGCTTCACATTGGCTTTCAGATATGACTATCAAAAAGTATTTGTTTGCCTGTAATTTTTAATTTTCTCAGTGTTTGACTTTGGAAGGAGCAAGGATAAATATTTCTGTGGGAGTGCTTAGGTAAATGCTGTGAATCTTTGCATACCAAGTATTGCCCCATCTGTGTGCTATGGTGTAGCAACAGTTCTTTCTGTGCAGCTATCCTGGTTATCTTCTTGAGGGTCTGTGGTTCGTTGTACCATTCTGCCATATATTGATAAATAGGACTCACATGTGTTGCTGTGGAAGTTCTTTAAAAGATGGATGTGATGTTTCCAGCATCCCAAACTCAACAGACAGAGGGAAGATGAGACACTGCCATTTCCCATCTTACTGCATCATACCTGGACGCAGGTATGATGCCCGTCTAGTGGACCAGATGCCCCGTGAACTGAAAATCAGCTCCTCTCACCCCACCATTGGTGGAGCATGTGACTCTGATCTTGAATGTGGTCCTTTTCATCTGTAAACTATGACTAAAAGAGTCGGTGGTCTCTTTTTCCACTTCACTCACTAGCATTTGTTCCAAATAGCGGGCAATCTGTTAACATTGCTGAAGTAACTGTTGTCATGCCATTTCATTTCATTTTACTTGCATGTATAACCTCTCCTTCTAAATGACCCCAAAGGCAGCATGGAATCCAGTGTACAGTTTGGAGCGATGAGGCATCAGTGGGTTACAGTGGAGCTAGAGATACTGTGGATATTCAGAAATTATATTTGTGCTTCCTAAGAAGCATATCCAGAATGTTCTCTATACTCAACCCATGTGTGAGATTATGAGAATCATTTTCATCCCAAGTGTACCTTTAAAGATATAAAAACCTTACCGAAATAGTGGAAGATACCCCAAAATTTTTGATTTAAGCAACAGTCAGAGACCATGAGAAATAGTCCATAACTTGGACATACTGTGAACTATGAAAAGTGGATTGCTACTTCCAGGAATGTGTTCAATAAGATAATAGAATATGGTGATTTTTGAGTGTGGGTTGGTCAGTGTTGGTTTTCAAAGTTCTGGAGTGAGTGAAGAATGACAGTTTATCCATGACATCCATTAGGATCACCTGGAGGCTTTTAACTATACAGTTCCCTAGATCCACTCCACACTTGCTGGACTGGAATATCAAGGAATGATGTGCATGTACCTGAACATGTAACCAACTCCCCAGGTGACTTGAATGCCTGACAGGTTTGGGGAGACAGAAATCTTGGTGTTCATGGATAAGAGATGGGAGATGGAAACCCACAGCCTCCCAATGGGGCAGTTGGTAGAAACACAAGGTGTTGACTCTTGGGGGGCTTGCCATACTGATAAGGGTTAGGATCTCAAAGTTTCAGCCAAGTACAATGGAGATATAGACTTTCTCTAACCTCAGCGAGGGAATGGACATGCTGTACGGGCTTGGAAAATCCAATAGACGAAAGGGAAAAGCTGTTTTGGAAGTGTCTCCTAGAAGGAGTTGGCATGTGCTCCTGCCTGCCACCCATAGTTGGAAAAGCTCTTGTCAGTATGGACTTACCCTGAGAGACAAAAGGAGTTATCTGGAACCTTGTAGGGTTTACAATAATGAGGGGCAAGTTAGAAAACCAATAATCAGAGGCTAAGCCCCCAAAAATACCTGTACCTACCTCCTCTCATTTTGTGGAAGACACTGTACCAGTCTGGGTGTCTTAAATCCGTGGGGAGATAGCAACTGAGATGTGGAGTTTCTAATACTGTTATTTTAGACCTATAGTGCAGAGTTTCTTTGTTTTTTCCTTTTAACTTTATTTATTTATTGACTTTTGGCTGCATTGGGTCTTTGTTGCTGTGCGCAGGCTTTTTCTAGTTGCGGCCAGCTGGGTCTACTCTTCGCTGTGGTGCGCGGGCTTCTCATCGCGGTGGCTTCTCCTGTTGTGGAGCACGGGCTCTAGGCGTGCAGGCTTCAGTAGTTGTGGCTCGTGAGCTCTAGAGCGTAGGCTCAGTAGTTGTGGCGCACCAGCTTAGTTGCTCCGTGACACATGGGATCTTCCCAGACCATGGCGGATTCTTAACCATTGAACCACCAGGGAAGTCCCTAGTGCAGAGTTTCTTACAGAATGGTGAAATTGTCAAATGGTGCATTGTCCAAAAAAAAAAAAAAACCTCTCCAAAAATAAGCAAGGAAACCAGTATTAGGAATCTTGCTCTTGTGAGGGGGAGGAATAATGATCAGAAAAGGGTTAGACTACAAAGTTTATTTTGCAGTTGACACTGGGTAGCAACGGCAGCTTCACGATATGTATCAATCACTTTCATCAAAGAGCCAAGGCATCAGTTATATCCTTGGTTATGAAAGACTACATATAAATAAAGACTTTGATTTGAAGGAAATAACCTAGTACCCCGCCAAGATAAATAACCCTAAAATTTTACCATGAAACACTACCAGCAAAAAAAAAAAAAAAAAAAAAAAAAAAAAAAATTGATGCCAGTGGATTACTTTCCATCTCTTCCAATTACAAAAGCATCCCTATTAAAATATCGCATCTTTGTCACATGAAGGACATTCTTTGAAGTGTTTATAGCTATCATAGAACTATATTGACTTGTTCTGTTGTAAACTGTGCTGTGGATGGTATTACAGTTGAGCAATGCAATCAGCTGTAATTTTATTAAAAATAGATTTTTCTCTTTATAGTTTTTAAAGAGACCCAATTTCCTTTTCATTTGCAGAAAAAAAATCTAGTACCTTGTAAGTCTTTATACTAAAATATGGAAAAATGGTCTCTGAAACAACAGCCAATGAGAAAATACATTCAATTGATTAATCCATTTAATCATTAATGAATTCAATTGGGAAAAAAGAGAAACATATTAATAGGTCCAACTCATGTTGTCAGACTCTCATCTATGAGCTTCAATGGTAAATCACATCAACTCTGGCTAAGCTTTTTGTTTTGTTTGTTTCAAGTAAAAATATTTAAGGAGGTAGAATCATCACCCTGTAATGTGTATTTTACAGAGAAATCATATATTGGACAATGCTTATAGTTATCTAAAAACAGGGGAATGTCCCAGGAATTCACAACCATGGCAGAGGGTTTGGTTGAGGATAACTATGAAGGAATCGGGTAAAACAGAAGTGAAAAAATAATCACCTGGTAAGGGGGTTGGTATTAACAAGGTGAAATGATTATTGATAAGTTATTTGACTCATCCAAAACCTTAATTGGAAAAGAGATAAGTGTTCTTTAAAACTGAATTTAACCAAAACTATAGCAAGTAACATGCACACATATATTTTTACCTACACACACATTGAAAATATACACGTGTGTATATTTATTTATATATGCATGTGTGCATTGATTTATATTTGTACGTGTGTGTTGATTTATACTATAAATATATGTATATGTATATATATTAGAAATCTGCCTGTCTCACAGAAATTTTTATATTATATATAAAATATATATATGTGCGTATATAATATATATACTCAGACAGATAGAGGATGATACATATAAGTATTTTATATATATATATATATATATATATATATATATATATATATATTTAGAGAGTGTGAGAGAGAAACAGGGAGATAGAAAGAGAGAGCGAGTATATATTTCTACATATAGAGAGGGATCCAAAGGGATTTGGTTTATACAATTAGCCATCGTTTTTTTTTGTTTTTGGGGGGGTTTTTTGTGGTACACGGGCCTCTCACTGTTGTGGCCTCTCCCGTTGCGGAGCACAGGCTCCAGACGTGCAGGCTCAGCGGCCATGGCTCATGGGCCCAGCCGCTCCATGGCATGCGGGATCTTCCCGGACCGGGGCATGATCCTGTGTCCCCTGCATCGGCAGGCGGACTCTCAACCACTGTGCCACCAGGGAAGCCCAATTAGCCATAGTTTTAAAAGAGGATAACTAAAACGATATCAGCATAAAAGCAACTACAGAATATAGAATAATCTTTCACTGCAATAATTTGTTATGGAATCTAGATGTTTTTAGTTCTGTTGCAGCTAATGCAAAAATGGAACTGTGTAGGAATATGTAATTTTTATTGTCCATTGAAGAAAACATATCATTTTCTCAGAAGAAATTCATTTTCTCTGGTACTTCATTAAATGATAAATAAATTACATGCTCTAAAGTTTGGAGCTCTGGTAGAAAAGTCATGTAAAAAAAAATTAAGGTGTCTGAGTTCAGCCCCAAAATAAATGTCCCGTGGATAATGTACAGAACATGTCTCACTCAGCTTAAGTAAGAGGGATTCTGGGGAGTCTGTTTCTAAAAGAAAGAAAAGTTGGCCACAAGTTCCAGTGCTGTCGGATAATGGAGACCAAAACATACCACCTGTGCAAAGGAATGGGAGCTATGCTCCTTGTGTGAAATCAGGGACACAGGAGCTACTCTTAGGAAGCAGGAGAGCAAAGGAACACAGCGCAAACAAAATCCTCAGACATCTCCATCCAACCACTCTTCATCCTCAAGACCCTGGGGACTGGCTTCATCTTAGAGATGCTACAGTAGGAACAAGGGTTTTCCCCTCTGACCTGCAGCCAGTGCACATATGGAGGCTGCTGTGGGCAGATTTTGGCAATGAGCAATGCTGAGGTTTGTGGTGTCAACCAAGATGAAAGGCTACATATACAAGAGCAATGTGCACAGCATAAATCCTATGACACCATGGCAACTGTTCCTACAGCTTGTATGTCTTGAAAGCTGACATGGAGATTAATGATTTAAAAGGCTGTTGTGCTGTTTATTTATTTTAAAAAAGATTTTTTTTTTTTTTTGTTTTTTTGTTTTTTTTGCAAAAGCCCAAGCCTGAAAAGAATGGCAGCTCATCCATTTGGCGGGTTCCCAGTTGGTTTCTTTGAAAATGTTCTCTGAAATACCAAAACGATTCATTTTGTTGAATGTCCAGGTGATAAGAATAGAAATCATACTAAAAACGAAACCTTCCTAATTTCCCATTTCCATTGCAGAAATATTTAATTTTCTCTTTTGAATTATAAAACAGAAAGGCATAAATGCAGAAAAAATTTTTATAACACATAAAATGGCAAAAACTGTGTGCACAGCGTGATGACAATAGCAAATGTTGCAGTTAATCCTCCCTTACTATTACAAAAAGAAAGGCGTAATGAAGAAACACGTTATAACTCGTAAAATGGTAGACATTAGTGTTTGTGCAAAAGATGATTTGCATCAGAAAAATAACTTAATATACACTATCGTGGTGGGGGAATTTCATGTGAAAATTACCATCAAATTGATTGCCATCAAAATGAGGCTGAATAGGACTTCCCAGGTAGCGCAGTGGTTGGGAATCCTCCTGCCAATGCAGGGGACATGGGTTCGAGCCCTGGTCCAGGAAGATCCCACATGCCACGGAGCAACTAAGCCTACGAGCCACAACTACTGAGCCCACGTACCACAACTACTGAAGCCTGTGCACCTAGAGCCTGTGCTTCACAACAAGAGAAGCCACCGCAATGAGAAGCCTGTGCACCTCAGTGAAGAGTAGCCCCTGCTCGCCACAACTAGAGGGAGTCCATGCGCAGCAACGAAGACCCAACACAGCAAATAAATAAATAAATAAATAAATAGATTAATTAATTAATTTTTAAAAGAGATTGAATGTATAGCCTGAAGGAACTTAGAAGTTTGAGTAATGAAAATATTTGTCATGCAGTGAATATCCATGAAATCAAAAGGGTGGGCACTATCTCTAAAATTAAAATATTTGACCATTTCTCCTAATTCATTTAGTCTAGAAATCAGGAGGACAATGCAGTGAAGTGGTACCAAAATAACAGTTATCCAGGAGGAAGGTTCTAGGCATGGGTGTATATGTGTCCACATGTATGGATCCTCTCATGGACCCATGGTGTTCTTCCTGGACCTACAGCTCTCCCAGGAAGCAGCAGGATCACACTTTTGACCATCACACTGCATTATCCACCTAGAAGTACAACGTCCATCTTTTAAGTCCTCTCTCACAGCAAACTTGATCATTTCATTCTGGTTTTGAAACAGTGAAAAATTGGAAGCAATCTAAAGTATGCACCTAAATGTAGAGAGGAATGGGTAAATAAACTGCAGTTTATTCACAAAATGGAATAATGTACACCATTAACAGCAAACTAGGTTTACCTTTGCCAAACAGAATAAATCTCAGAGGCATAGGTTTGAGTCAAAAAGAAAGAAAATATTAAGTAATTAACAACAAGGTCCTACTGTAGAGCAGAGAGAACTCTATTTAATATCCTATGATAAACCACAATACAAAACAATATGAAAAAGAATGTGTATATATATATGTATAACTGAGTCCCTTTGCTCTACAGCAGAAATTAACACAACATTGTAAATCAACTAGACTTCAGTAAAATACATTTTTAAGACATAAGTAGCAAAAATACATGTAAATATATGGAGAGGAGGGTATATTTTGTGTCCAGTTTGAAATCAAATAAATTTCCTATAAGACACCTAAATGTAAAATGTTTAAAAATATAGATGGAAAGAATGTACATCAACATGAGGAAATTGGTAATACGTGGTGGGGACAGGGAGTGGGAAATTTGGGGGATTTATTTTAAAAATTGACATGAAGCATAAAATTACCCAGTTTTTATTTGTCTGAACATTTAATGTTGGAAATATTTTCTTAATCAGCTAAGATTATATCCAGTATGTGCAAGGTCTCTGGGGAGAAAGATCAAAATATTGTTTAAAATTTGCAGAACATGGGCTTCCCTGGTGGCGCAGTGGTTGAGAGTCCGCCTGCCGATGCAGGGGACGTGGGTTCGTGCCCCGGTCCAGGAGGATCCCACATGCCGCAGAGCGGCTGGGCCCGTGAGCCATGGCTGCTGACCCTGCGCGTCCGGAGCCTGTGCTCCACAACGGGAGAGGCCACAACAGTGAGAGGCCTGCATACCGAAAAAAAAAAAAAAAATTTGTAGAACAAACATAGATGAAGTATGAATACATGTAGATGAGAAAACTCCATACTGTTAAAAATGCAAGATATTCATTAAGCTAAATTTAATATGATCCCAAAGAAAGTACCCATCTTTTTGGTAGAAATTGACAAGCTGTTCTAAAATTCGTGAGGACAAGTGAGGTGCAATTGTACCCAAGGAAAATTTGAAACTGAGGAATGAGTGGATGAAACTGAAACTTCCATAAAGTTATTTATTTATTTATTTATTTATTTATTAGCTGTTCTAATAGTATGGTATTGTCAAGAAATAAGTAAACACGTTAGTTTACTTACTAAAAAGATTAAATGGTGTGATGAAATTAAATACATAGAACAAAAGGTCAACTGTGTCCATGTGATTCCTACTGTCATAGTATGCCCATTGTCACTGAGAACATCTTAGACCCAAAGTATGGGTTTTTAATTTGCGTAAGAAATTACCACACGTCCAGCGATGAAAAGTAACACCCATTGGTCAGCTCACAGCTTCTGTGGGTCAGGAGTCCAGACACAGCACAGCTCAGTTCTCTGCAAGCCTGCAGTGAAGGTTGCTGCCAGGACTGCATTCTCATCTGAAAACTTGGCTGGGGATGGGCCCACATCCAAGCTCACATAGGCTGCTGTCCGAATACATGTCCTTGTAGTTGTAACACTGGGGCATTCTCATCTGAAAGCTTGGCTGGGAATGGACCCACATCTAAGCTCACATAGCCTGCTGTTAGAATTCATGTCCTTGTAGTTGTAAGATGGGAGGGATTGGCATCCAAGCTCACTTAGGTTGTTATCAGAATTCACAGTATAGGACCTTGCTTCTTCAAAGAGAGAAGGGTCCAGAGTGAAGTCTTATGTAAAGAAACATCATCACAAAAGGCATATCCCATCACAATTGCCATAGAAGGTGACCTAATCAAGGGAGGTGACCTCACCCTGTCGGTTATATTCCATTGGCTAGACCAAGGCATCGTTCTCACTCACACATAAGGGGACAGTGTAACCACCAGGAGGTGGGTCCTATGGACCACCCTACAGTTTCCCCATCACAAATAGTTAGTTCCCAGTGACCTACCACATTTTTTAATTTTAAAAACAACTGTATAGACTGGAAAGCCATCCCAAGTGATTTTTTAAATGTTTATTTATTTTTATTTTTTTTAACATCTTTATTGGAGTATAATTGCTTTACAATGGTGAGTTAGTTTCTGCTTTATAACAAAGTGAATCAGCTATACGTATACATATATCCCCATATCTCCTCCCTCTTGCATCTCCCTCTCACCCTCCCTATCCCACCCCTCTAGGTGATCACAAAGCACCGAGCTGATCTCCCTGTGCTATGCGGCTGCTTCCCACTATCTATCTACCTTACGTTTGGTAGTGTATATATGTCCATGCCACTCTCTCGCTTTGTCACAGCTTACCCTTCCCCCTCCCCATATCCTCAAGTCCATTCTCTAGTAGGTCTGAGTCTTTATTCCCATCTTACCCCTAGGTTCTTCATGACATTTTTTTTCTTTAATTCCATATTTTGAATATGACATATGTTTCGTAGTTACTTTATAGATTATGTTGACCCAATGGTGAAAATATATTGATCTTTATTTTATACATTATTTATGCAATGTGTTATTTTTACAAATGGGAAGGCATTAAAAATCCCATCTTTCCAGATGTTGTCGAAATTCTACGCACAAATAACTACTGTGGATTATAGCCACCTGTATGTCCTAATAGTGAGAAGAGTATAATATGATGCTAATACATTCTCTCTCAATGAAAATGTTTAGAGACTTATTGTTTCTATCTTGGTTGGAGAAAAGTCAATACTCTAAAAGAATTGCCAGAAAATATTAAAAATCATCATTGACCATAATTTTAACTCGAAGGGTTTATGGCCACAGTATTTATAATGTGACTGAAGAATTCATGGGTAGGGACAAAACTCTATCATATAATTAGGGAAATGACTCCAAGAGGTCATATGATGTTCATGAAGCTAAAGCAGCTGCTTTGGAAACAGATCATTCTATGGAAAACAAAAACAGCCTTCCCATACCGGACAAGAATGGCGCCATGTCGCCATAATCCTTCCCAGCCTTTGCTCGGTGATAAAGTCCTAGACGGTGAAACCAGCTTGGTTTCGAAAGCTCTTGCCCCCCTTTTTGCTCCATTAGCCAGCACTGTAATAATGCCAAATCATTGTGCAGACCCGTTTTCATGGCACCCTCTTCCGATGCCCCCGCCTGTGGCATTTCTGTGCACATAACAATGAAGCATTTTAAAGGGGGCAGGAAGAGGGCAACTTCGTAAAAATGGCAAACCAAGCAAAGTAAGTGAAGCCCACTATTGTTGTAGGGCTGCTGTCTACTTTTTATGAGCCCAGGCACAGGAAATCCTGTAACACTCACGTGTGCCTTTTCTTCTGAACGCGTCCGTTGCCCCCTTTAGCTCTTGGCAATAGAAATGAAAAGATTCCCCACATAATCACTTCGTTCCCCTCCCTCCTCTTTCTGTCTCTTGTTTGGCTTCATTGAGAGGCTTCCAACAGACCTCATGTTTTGACTTTATGCCCCCTCATTGTACAGAAACGAATGAAGCGTATGAGTTACTCTGAAAACATCGCTATCACTGGAGACACAGCCGGGTGTCATCCAAAACTGCGGCACGGAGCTAATTTCTGTTACTCTTTCGAATGCACATGGCAGTTTGAAAAACAGAAGCACTCCTCATGGTCCTTGGAGCCCTAGGTGATATATTTGAAATGGACCTCCTTTTGTTGCTCTGCTTGTTCATTAGCTGGGCAACTAGGCAGCTTATTTAATATGCATTATGTTCGGAACATACGGTGTGTGCTCAGGCTTAGAAAGCTGGAGATTCATCGGAAGGAGTGCATAAAGCAGGAATCTGGGACACCACAAAATGCATATATTCAGCCACTCTGTGAATATCCAGATTTGCACAGCCCACTCTGCAAGCCACTAAGAGGCAGGAGCAATAGACACTGAATGTGACCATTTAGCCCAGAAAAATCATCTTTGGAGGATCCTCTTGAAAATCAACTCCACGAGTTCATTGATTTATGGGCATTTGTAAGAGATTCGGCACACGCGTCATTTTCTTATTCCTAATACTTTCCATGCATCTGGAGATCTTCACAGTGACCTTCTCATCGCCAGGCTCTTAGGCCAAAAGAATGCTTTGTAGGTATTGTGATGTCAGGTGTATGTCTGTAAAACCGCCAAGGAGAGCCTGAATTAGTCATGGCAGGAGTGGACAGCTAGACCATCACAGGATTGAAAACGAATGGATCAGCCTGTGTAAAGATGGGACAAATCTTCCTCAAAGACATGAGGGTACCTGGACCTGCCCTCAGCACCTCCACAACAGTCTTTACAAGCCATTTTTAAAAATTAATTAATTAGGGGCTTCCCTGGTGGTGCAGTTGTTGAGAGTCCGCCTGCCGATGCAGGGGACATGGGTTCGTGCCCCAGTCTGGGAAGATCCCACATGCCGAGGAGCGGCTGGGCCCGTGAGCCATGGCCGCTGAGCCTGCGCATCCAGAGCCTGTGCTCTGCAGTGGGAGAGGCCACAGCAGTGAGAGGCCTGCGTACCGCAAAAAAATAAAAAATAATAATAATAATTAATTTAAAACTTTTTTAAAGTTTTTAACTTTTTTAATTTGAAGGATAGTTGATTTACAATATTGTGTTAGTTTCAGGTACACAGCAAAGTGATTCAGTTATTTCGATTATCTTCCATTATAGGTTATTACAACATGTTGAATATAGTTTCCTATGCTATGTAGTAGGTCCTTGTTTATTTTCTATATGGTCATGTACATCTATTAATCCCCTACTTTGAATTTATCCCGCCCACCTTCCCTTTTGGTAACCATAAGTCTGTTCTCTATGTCTGTGAGTCTATTTCTGTTTTGTAAATAAGTTCATTTGTGTCATTTTTAAATTTTTTATTTTATTTATTTAGTTATTTGGCTGTGATGGGTCTTCATTGCTGCACGCAGGCTTTCTCTAGTTGCAGCGAGTGGGGTCTACTCTTCATTGTGGTGCGCAGGCTTCTCATTGCGGTGGCTTCTCTTGTTGCAGAGCACGGGCTCTAGGCTGGCGGGCTTCAGTAGTTGCAGCACGCGGGCTCAGTAGTTGCGGCACGTGGGCTCAGTAGTTGCGGCATGCGAGCCCTAGAGCACGTGAGCTTCTGTAGTTGCGGCGCATGGGCTCAGTAGTTGTGGCGCACGGGCTTAGTTGCTCCACGGCATGTGGGATCTTCCCAGACCAGGGCTCGAAGCCACGTCCCCTGCATTGGCAGGCGGATTCCTAACCACTGCACCACCAAGAAAATCCACTATCATTTTTTTAGATTCCACATATTAGTGATACTATACGGTATTTGTCTTTCTATGTCTGACTTCACTTAGTATGATCACCTCTAGGTCCGTCCATGTTGCTGCAGATGGCATTATTTCGTTCCTTTTTATGGCTGAGTCATAGTCCATTGTATATATGTACCACATCTTCTTTATCCGTTCCTCTGTTGATGAACATCTAGGTTGTTTCCATGTCCTGGCTATTGTAAACAGTGCTGCTACAAACACTGGGGTGCATCTCACAAGCCTTCTTGATACCTGTGTCCATCATCCTCTGTCATAGGTTGAATTGTCCCTCCCCCCCCCCATGATTGTAACCCCTAGTTGCTCAGAATGTGACCTTAGTTGGAAACAGGGTCATTGAAGGTACAATTAGTGAACTGGAGGTGTGGTTATTGTGGAGTAAGGTGGAACCTTAATCCAGTATGACTGCTGTCCTTATTAAAAGGGGACATTTGGACCTGGGGACATGGACACAGGAGGAACCAATGTGATGACTGGACTAAAACTGCCATAGACTCAGGAACCACCCACCACCAGAACCTAGGAGAGAGACCTACAGCAGACCCTCCCCTGGGTGGCCTTTAGAAGGAGGGCAACCCTGCTGGCATAGCTTCATCTCAGATCTCTGCTTCCAGACCTGGAAGAGAACACATTTCTGTGGTGTAAGCCACTTGGTTTGTGATGCTTTGTTGTGGCAGCCCTACGAAATAAATCCAAGTCTTTTTGGTGCAATGAATAGAATTCACATTGAATGCCTTAGGCAGGAAAGGATTTTCTTACTAAATAATAGAGAGTTCAGAGGATCGCCAGAGAGTCCGATCTTGATGGCTTATGCAGCCTGGAACAAAATCCAACCACATGTGGGAGAGTCTACAAGGTGAACAATGGGCTGCCTGCCACCCTGACCACTGGAAAAGACTGCCACCTGTCCTGCTCCAGGACAACTGGACACCTTCCCAGGAAGGGGGCGGAGTCCAATTTCCCTGCCACCAAGCCACTTACCTCTGAAACCAGTCATTGTAAACTGGGTCACCTGGTCGACACCTGATGTCCAGGGGAGTCTGGCATATTGGCTGGATAGCGCCTTGGGAATCATCACAAACTTGGAGAAAGTCAAAAACTGAGTGGAAGGTTTAGGTTGGGAAATCAAAGAGGACAGAGGTTTATAGAAGTGGTTGAAATTTCAACCATTATGGACGTTTTGTGATCAGTTTGTCTTTTTATCTGAACTGAGAAAACAAGAGCCATGGTGCCATCTTTGTTTTAGCCACCAGGAATCCAAAATGAACAGGACAGATTTATTCCTGTTTCTGATGGAGCTTGTCTTCCAATAAGGGGAATCATTTGAAAGACACATTTTTTACAATATTATAAACGATTTTTCTTTCTTTTCTTTTTTTTTTTTGCGATACGTGGGCCTCTCACTGTTGTGGCCTCTCCCGTTGCGGAGTATAGGCTCCGGACATGCAGGCTCAGTGGCCATGGCTCACAGGCCCAGCCGCTCCGCGGCATGTGGGATCTTCCCGGACCGGGGCACGAACCTGTGTCCCCTGCATCGGCAGGAGGACTCTCAACCACTGTGCCACCAGGGAAGCCGTATTATAAACAATTTTTGAAGTAAAATTGATGTACAATATTATGCAAGTTACAGGTATACAATATAGTAATTCACAATTTTTAAACATTCTGTTCTATTAATAGGTATTATAAAATATTGGCTGTATGCCCTGTGTTGTACAATATATCCTTGTAGCTTATTTATCTTACACATGATAGTTTGTACCTCTTAATCCCCTACCCCTATGTTACCCCTCCACACTTCCCTCCCTGCCACGGGTAACTGCTAGTATGTTCTCTATAGCTGAGTCTGTTTCTGTTTTGTGATAGTCACAAGTTTGTTGTATATTTTAGATTCCACATATAAATGATATGAAACAGTATCTGTCTTTGTCTGGCTTCTTTCACTTAGCACAATGCCCTCCAAGTCCGTCCATGTTGCTGCCAATGTCAGGATTTCATTCTTTCTTGTGTGTGTGTGGTACGTGGGCCTCTCACTGCTGTGGCCTCTCCCATTGCAGAGCACAGGCTCCAGATGCACAGGCTTAGTGGCCATGGCTCACGGGCCTAACTGCTCCGCGGCATGTGGGATTCTCCCGGACCGGGGCATGAACCCGTGTCCCCTGCATCGGCAGGCGGACTCTCAACCACTGTGCCACCAGGGAAGCCCAGGATTTCATTCTTTTTTATGGTTGACTAATATTCCATTGTGTATATGTACCACATCTTCTTTATCCCTTCATCTGTCAGTAGACATTTAGGTTGCTTCCATGTCTTGTGAAAGCCACAATTTTAAAGCAATTAATTGTTGGTTATGATTCGTGTCTTGAAGGATTAAATACAACTAAAGACCACCAGGTAGAGTTGTGTAGGGTTTTTACCTGCAGCAAAGCACTTAGCCCAGGGGTAAAGGAAGAATGAAATCAGCCTCTGCCCTGCAAGCCCTGCCCTGGGACGTGGGCTGTGTCTGCCCAGAGCAATGTGGTCTGTTTGCTAATAAGTGCTGTGCTGTTTCTGGGCCAGTGTGGGTCTCTGTGGGTAGGGTGTGCTGAGGGTATACAGGCAGAGATAATGCTATTTACACTGCGGGTCAAAGGATAAAGAGTTCCCACCCTGACATTTTCTCTGCATCCTGTATTGATACGTACGGATCTTGTGATGGTGACCACAATGTATGTTTTCATATATGGCATCTGGCATCTCTTTGTCAATCATTCTCTCTTACCACATTTCAGCTACTTATATAACTTTGTTGTCCTAATGCATTTTATGATTATTTAATCCAATTTAGATAAAAATCCCAATGGATTAGAATTGGATGGAGTCACACGCAACTAATAATTTTCAGTTTTGGTTTGTCCATCAGAATTTACCTTTTACCGCATAATATACTATTCACAGTTGGTAATAAAAATATTGTTTTATCGCTACCAGTCATTACTATTTTTCTATATTCACTTTAATCGCAGGACTACAAAAATGTTTTTCTTTAAAGACAATTATTTGTATCCAGCTAGTGTGGTTCAAAGTGCTATGCACTTGCTTTTAGAGAACACAAGACAAAAGGGTGGACTTATAGTTCTTTCTTTAGAAAGATGTAGTTCAGGGACTTCCCTGGTGGTCCAGTGGTAAAGAATCCGCCTTCCAATGAAGGCGACCTGTCTTCTGAACCTAAATCTAATATGAACTCTAGTATTTCTTTTTTTATGGAGTGTGTCGGCATTTTCCACGTATATGGTTATATCATCAGGAAAGAAAAAAATAACTGCATCTCCTCATTTACAATGTCCATACCACCAGTCTGTTCTTGTTTTACTCTTTGCTAAAATTTCTAAGGCCATGTTAAATGATAATGGTGCCAGTAGGCATCATCTTCTACTTCGTTCTCTTCGTTAAAATCGGGTTTCATGCTTTTGCCGTTGAAAATAGTCGCTGTGGATGTGTGAGGGGTGACTGTGCCTTGTTGTTCACAGCTGTTTTTATTTACGTCATCCCTTCCTTGTCTCCCACAGAGCTGCTTTACCTAAAATATACGACCTGGGCTCTCTCAAGGTGAGGGCACTCAGCCCTTTGGACACACAGTAGTTAGAGTTTACGTAAAAACTTTTCAAGAGGCTTCCCTGGTGGCGCAGTGGTTGAGAGTCCGCCTGCCGATGCAGGGGAAAAAAAAACTTTTCAAGAGGCATCTACCTGTGGAAAAATGGTAACGGGAGCAAAGTAGAAACAGTGTACAGATTAAGGAATTGAGTCCACATTGGGTTTTTTTTTGGCATTTTGTTGGTTCAGCAGCCCATTTCTTTGTTTGTTTGTTTGTTTGTTTGCAGTATGCGGGCCTCTCACTGTTGTGGCCTCTCCCGTTGCGGAGCACAGGCTCCGGACGTGCAGGCTCCGCAGCATGTGGGAATCTTCACGGACCGGGGCACGAACCCGTGTCCCCTGCATCGGCAGGCGGACTCTCAACCACTGCGCCACCAGGGAAGCCCGCTGGCAGCCCATTTCTTGAGGGGCCCATTTCAGGTTCCTTCGTCCAATTTAAGCCAGTCCTGGAAATGGGGTTTGTGTCACTGACCAACGGTGATCCAATTAGGTCAATCTGGGTTGACACAGTTTGCAACAGTAATTGGTTTCTTTAATTGGCTGCTGTAAACCAGGATGGAATGGGTTCACTCTATTCTGTCACTCTTCAGGAGGGGGTTTTGTCTCTGGGGAACATGAATAATTACAGTGACCAGAGGCTTTTTCCATCCCTCCATCCACAGATACGCTCAACCGCAGTCAAACAGTTCCATGAAATTTTCCTTAACACTCTTTATATATTCATTAGTCACAGATGCTCATCTTCAGTTTCAAAAGAAAGAAATGAACTACATCTTCCTCTCTTTCTCTCTCCCTCTCTCTCCCCCCCACTTCCTTCCTTCATTTCTTTCTTTTCGGCTGTGTCAGGTCTTAGTTGCGACACGCAGGCTCTTCATTATGGTGCATGGACGTCCCTCTAGTTGTGGCGCACAGGCTTAGTTGCCCCGTGGCATGTGGGATCTTCGTTCCCCGACCAGAGACAGAAGACAGGTCGCCTTCATTGGAAGGCAGATTCTTTACCCCTGGACCACCAGGGAAGTCCCTGAACTACATCTTTCTAAAGAAGGAACTATAAGTCCACCCTTTTGTCTTGTGTTCTCTAAAAGCAAGCTCATAGCACTTTGAACCACACTCTTACTGTATATATATTGCATCATAGTTAAATGATATTGATAATAATAATAATAGTGTTTATGGGTACAGTTCCTTCTGCTTTTTTTTTTTTTTTGAAGGCAGATCTTATCAGATGTTTTCAGCACAACCTTTCTACGCACTGCCATTGTGAAGTTTAGGTGGACAATTTTCTTTCTTTTTTTTTTGACAATTTTCAAAACATCATCAGAGCTACAATTTTTTAATCTATTTGTGAAACACTGAATGAAGTCCTTCACATATACCCTATCACTAGCTTCACTGTGCATATGAGAAAATTGGGGGTTTTAGCATGAAAGGAACTAGACAGACTTTACAGCTGTATGCTGTGGACGGAAGTGAAACACATTATCTGCCCAACACATGCTGGATTTCTCAACCACTAGTCAGTACTTCCCTTAGGCCAACAAGGCCATCAGCCCAGAAGTGTGACTTATTTACTTAATATATCAAAAGTGGTACCTGATTCATTATGTCTGGAACCACAAGTGTCCCCCCCTTATATTAAAGTACCTCATACTTAAGTGTTAAAGGTAAAGGTAAGGTTCTTATACTCACGTGTATTTCAGTAATAAATCCCCCCATCAGGTAGGAGTAAAATGACTGCTTTATGGTTTTCTGCAAGCACTGTAATCTGTTCAGTTAGTTCTTATTTGTATTAATGAGAGAAGGAATACGTCATGGAATACTACCTTTGCAGTGTTTTTTGGTTGGATAGAAAATAAACAAGGGTGCTGTAGTCAACGGCATACCTGTCTTCACATTGTAGGGTTTTATAAAGATTGTTTCCCAAAAGGTAAAAAAAAAAAATCCTTCCAAGAGCTGTTCATTCTCCTATGACTTATGGGGCCCATAAGATGTACATGGCGGCTGTGATGCATCTACCATTCATATAGCACAATGGTTTCATCCCTGGGCTTTTGGTTTCATACATTGGCTTCATCGAGAGACCTCTGTTGCTTCATGCAGGCTGTCTGTGGGACCCAGTAATCTCTGTGTTTGCAAGCTCTCATGGGTTCTGATGCATGGCTGGCTAAAATTTGAGAACCTTTGCCTTTCATGGATGTAAAAGTTTATCATGTGCAGGGCTTAGGAAAAGGCTCCCATTTTACATTTCTATTTCTCGGATCTCAGATGTGTTTTCTGGTTGCCAGGGTGAAAATGTAAAAGACCTTTTCAGGAAGTGGCTTGAATAGATGTTCCTGGCTGACGCCCCTGTAGTGAAAGACAGATGAACAAGAGAAAAATAAACAAGTTTATTCACGTGTCTACCCAGGGAAAAATGAGTAACTCCTCAAGATGGCATAGAATTCCAGTTTATGTAGCATCTTCTACAAAGAACAAAAACTTTTGGAGAAAAGGCAGGACGACGGCAAGTGGTTTTAGGTTTCCAAGGTCAAGGTAAGCTAACGGTAGATAAAGTGTAATTAGTAAAGTCTGTGATGTAGATTCCTTTGGTGCCACCTACAGCCAATAGGGTCTAAAGTTGATGTCCTACTTTTAGGTAGTAGGGGGAGGGCAGGAAGTTTTTCTTGTGTCTGCTTCTTAGTTGTCTTCAGCTCAGAATAATCCTTACTCCAAAGGGGCATATTTTGGAATGAGTTATGCTACGTTCCACCACGAGCAAAACAACTTCGCCTGTTTTTGTCCCCTTTGGAAATTGACACTCACTCTTTGAAGGATGAAGGTTGTATTTTTTTTTTTTTTTTTTTTGCGGTACGCAGGCCTCTCACTGCTGTGGCCTCTCCCGTTGTGGAGCACAGGCTCCGGACGCGCAGGCTCAGCGGCCATGGCTCACGGGCCCAGCCGCTCCATGGCATGTGGGATCTTCCCAGACCGGGGCACGAACCCATGTCGCCTGCATCGGCAGGCGGATTCTCAACCACTGCGCCACCAGGGAAACCCTGAAGGTTGTATTTTTGCTTACAAACTACTGCATCCCATCTTGTTCAAATATACGTGCTTTCTAAGAAATGACCCAAAGGTAACTGCAGATGAAAGCGTGCTTACCACCCACACTTGTGTTTAAAAGGCGATTACATTATTCCACACAGTACCCTGAACACGTGAGTGGAAGACAAGAGAATGGGCATGTTTGTTTAAACTGCTGCAGGGATGGTAACTCTAAAAAGCAAACCTGGAGACTTCCCTGGCGGTCCAGTGGTTAGGACCCTGAGTTTCCACTGCCAAGGCCACAGGTTCCAACCCTGGTCGGGGAACTAAGATCCTACATGCCGCCCGGTGCAGCCAAAAATTAAAAAAAAAAAAAAAAAGCAAACTTGGATCCCTGGTCACATGTAGTACGTCAAGATTTCAAAATTATGCAACAGCCGTGACTGAGTCATGAGTGTATCCCTCTTGATTTCATAACGGTACATGTTAGATAGGTTCGCGTGCATCGACATGGACAGAAAAGGTCAATATTTGTATTAATTGGTCAAATTGAAATATCACGAAAGAACCCCAAAGTCTGCAGCAGCCACAGCTCATGTTTTGAAAAACAAGAGGGAGTAGAATTTAGGAGATAAATGGTTTGATACCAGCCTGAGCTAATGGCTTGTCATCCTTTTATGGTTGGCAGGCTCCCTCCCACCCCGATGCCCAGACTGGAAGGGGAGATAAGGCAGACTGTAGTGATGTCTACCATGGCAGATCGGGGGTGTCCCTCGCTTTCTCTATATATAATATTAGATAATCGTCAGTAGTCAAAATTATTGGGCTTCAGTAACTGTTTCTGTTTGAATCTAGAAAACATTTAAAAATGAACAAATTGGGAATTCCCTGGTGGTCCAGTGGTTAGGGCCCCACGCTTCCACTGCAGGGGGCCCGGGTTCCATCCCAGGTCAGGGAACTAAGATCCTGCATACCGTGCGGTGCAACCACAACAAAAAAGAAAAGAAATAAAAATGAACATACTATCTAAACATAAATAAACGGACTAGTTTTCTGAAAAATTTAAACGTTGTACGTGCAAAGTTGAGTTAGTTTTTCTGCAGTGGTGTCTCCACTGGATCCCATGGGATAATTCATCCCATCCCATCAAGGCCGGCCTGATCAATCCCATTGCTTTCTGGCCAATTTAAATACATTGAGTTCAGTCTAAACCCAACTTTTCAAATATGTGCTGTGAGTTGAATTGTGTCCCCTTAAAAGGTATGTTCAAGTCGTAACCCCTGGAACCCATGAATCTGGCCTTATGTTGAAATGGAGTCAGGCAGATGCCGTCGAATTAAGATGAGCCCATACTGGGTCAGGGTGGGTCCTAGTCCAGTGCCTGGGGTCCTTATAAAAAGAGGGAGATTTGGGCGTGGAAACACAGAGGGAGACCAGAGGCAGAGACTGGAGTGATGCAGCTCCAAGCCAAGAAACCCCAAGAATTGCCAGCGAACCACCAGGACCTAAGAAAGAGGCATGAAACACTTTCTCCATCATGGCCTCAGGAGAAACCTGGGATTCAGTACAGCATCCTATTGGGCTTAACCATCTTTCGACATCAGTGTGGGTCAGCTCCTCATCTGTGGGGGGGGACATGCTGTTGGCTGTCCCTCCCCTCTGCCCCCCGCCTTCTCCATCTTCCAGTATGAAGACGGCACAATGGCAGTTTCACCTCACAGTTGCTGTCCCGAATTTCTTTGTACCGTGAACGCATATTCTGTGACCAGCATCCAAAAGCTGGTTTTCTGGTGGGACACACGTTGGGGTCCTTCTGGAGACATCTCCATGGTGTAGCTTGGTGAAAGCTCTGTACCAGTTCTGGGCAGCATCCTATTACTCCAGCACCTCAAGTTTAAGTCACTTTCCCTCTGGGACTCTTTGCCCAGTGTATTCCAGAAGACCCAAAATCATGAACGCCTTAATGCCTTTCCTGCTCTCTTGTTTAAGATGGGTAAGCATCTGATGTATTGATTTATAGACAACACTAAGGTGTAATCACAGATGTTTCCAAAAAGAAAAGAAAAAAGAATCTATAATTCCACCCACAGTGTAAATAAATGTTGTCTTTTCCCATTCAGCTTCTTGTAACTTTGCCATTTTATCTGTCTCAGTTGTTAATGGATTAATTGAAACACAGGCATACACAGATACATTTATATGTTCATTTATAAATGAAAAGAACGTTGCCCTTTGATTTTCCCACGTTTATCGACATTTTTCGTATCTTAGAGTAGCCTACGGAGCCCCTAAAACAACCCTGAGCCGTAATGAGGGCGAGGGACATCTCTACCTTTTATCTGCATTTTTAATAGATATTTTGATACAGAGCTGACAATACTTATCGTTTCTCATTTTAATTTTAAAAAGGGTTTTAACATTTCATCTCTGAAATTTTACCAAGGGCTTTATCAGTTTCTAATGTTATAATCCTGTGGGTTTTTTCCTTCCTAGTCTTGTTGGTATAATAGTTTATTTCAGGGAACCACCAGTAATTTCCAGTAATAGCCTTTCCTTAGACAAGGAATTGTATTGTTTTATCAGCGTACGGTCGAGTGTGACTTTAAAATATGTTCAGAGGGCTTCCCTGGTGGCGCAGTGGTTGACAGTCCGCCTGCCGATGCAGGGGACACAGGTTCGTGCCCCGGTCCGGGAAGATCCCACATGCCGCGGAGCGGTTGGGCCCGTGAGCCATGGCCGCTGAGCCTGTGTGTCCGGAGCCTGTGCTCCGCAACGGGAGAGGCCACAGCAGTGAGAGGCCCGCATACCGCAAAAAAAAAAAAAAAAAAAAATATGTTCAGAAATATGGATTAATGATTAATCTGTAGATACTTTATCATTATTAGGTGTGGTAATCAGGTGTGGTAATAATTTATAATAATTAAATGAAATGAACCAGGGAGCACTTGCTTTAAGTAGAATTAAAATCACCTGTTTCTGTTTGCTCATTTTTGTATATTTAAAGGATCATACAGCATTTACCTATGATACTCTCTGGTCCTGAAACCCTTTACAATGGAAATCAATAATCACATTTCAAATCTCTTTCAGATAATTGGAAGTTAAAATTCTCTACCTACATGTGGGTCAAAACTCTCCTTTATCTATTGCAGTGCTTTCCTAGCCACTGTATACCTTGCCCATTTTTTCCTTATTACTACATCTGTATTATGATAACCTATTTCTCTGGGGTTTTCTTCCCAAGAAACCAGCTTTTATACTTATACATTATTGCTATTATTTATTATTTTCAATCTAATGATTTCCAATTTTTATCTTAATCAGTTCTACTTGCCAACAATTTGTTTATTACATGGTCCATTTTATAATTTCTTAAAGTAAAAATATTCTTCCTAATATTCAATATTTTTCTTTAATAAAATTTACAGCTGTATAATCTGTACTTAGTACATATTTGGCCATATATTTTGGCATTTAGTATAAGATAGACATCTGTGTTTTCCAACTTTGGGCTGAATTTAATGTGATAAATCTGATCAAAGAGTATTTAGGGAAATGTTTCTTAATTTGTGAGCAATTAAGATTTTGGCAATCCTTTATTATTATTTTCTAATTTCATAATTTAAGATTATTTAATAATATTTAATATCAGCAAACATCACATTTTCATTTTATGAAATTTTGATGATGACATACTTAAGCTTTTCACACATATTCTAGAGATATAAAATAAGGATTTATGGAATTTTTTCCCCTTTCTTTATACGTATGCATGTTGGTTTTATTACCCATAACCCTGCTCAGATTTTGCTCATATTTTTTTGGATTTAAAATCCAAACACTAAAATTTAATTCCACAAGTTTAGCTTATTAAAATATTTAATTTTGCTCAAAATGTGTACCTGAGGATTCTTTTCACACCTGTACATTTATAAATTCTATATTTATCATTACCTTTACTCTATTTCCTGCATGTCCTTTATTATTATATTTTTTGCTTTTATCACTTTGGTTAGGGATGTTTCTTAGAAATACCATTTTATGAATCCATTTAGGTTATTAATTTTTTATATTTGTGATAATTTTATTTTTCTAGAGCCTTTATAATTTCTGACCTGGTCTAATTGGTATTCATCTTTTTTCCCCTAATTTAACAGCTTGTAGTTGGTATTATGCTTTTCTATTGTCTTAGATGGCATTGCCTCTTTTTCTATACGCATAACCAAAAGAAAAAAAAACAATTATTCTTGTCAATAAGGCACTCTCTCTGTATGTTTTTCCCTTTTATTATCTCCCAGGTACATAATGTAACTTCCTTCCCAAACTTTCTTTACAACTCTGGGTATTAGACAGTTTGTTCTTTTAATTCCCCTCACCTGTTTTATCTGTTTAGTACATATAGCTGGTCATACCAGGGCTAAAGAGTAACCATTAATTTATTTCAAAATTGGCTTCTGTTCAAAGCCAATAAAATAACCAAACATAATCCTTATGCTTATAGACAAAATAAACCCTTTTTTCTTTAAAAAGAGCTTTTCTTTGGTTACAGTTACATGAGTATTTTAAGAATCTCAATTCATGCTCCCACACTATGAGATTTTTTTTAATCTATGCCATAATACATTTACCAGAATTGTATTTCATCTTATCACTTACGCATCTGTTTCAAAAAGTGGGTACTTTCTTGATCTGTGTTTTCAATTTATAGACATATCTAAATACTTACAGAAGCCCGAATCTGTGGTTTTAAATGGGAATTGTAAGAAGTGAGGGGCGTATGAGAGCTGACATAGGATCACCAAGGGTTATACTATTCACTCTTTTTTTTTTTTTTTACATCTTTATTGGAGTATAATTGCTTTACAATGGTGTGTTAGTTTCTGCTTTATAACAAAATGAATCAGTTATACATATACATACGTTCCCATATCTCTTCCCTCTTGCGTCTCCCTCCCTCCCACCCTCCCTATCCCACCCCTCCAGGCGGTCACAGAGCACCATTCTGATCTCCCTGTGCTATGTGGCTGCTTCCCACTAGCTATCTACCTTACGTTTGGTAGTGTATATATGTCCACGCCTCTCTCTCGCTTTGTCACAGCTTACCCTTCCCCCTCCCCGTATCCTCAAGTCCATTCTCTAGTAGGTCTGTGTCTTCATTCCTGTCTTACCCCTCGGTTCTTCATGACATTTTTTTTTCTTAAATTCCATATATCTGTGTTAGCATACAGCATTTGTCTTTCTCTTTCTGACTTACTTCACTCTGTATGACAGACTCTAGGTCTATCTACTATTCACTCTTGAGCCAAAGGACAAAACATTTCAAACTGCAATTCAGATACTGATGACTGTTGAAGGTTTTTTTTTTTTTTTAAACACCGTGTTATAGAGTTATATTTATTCCTAATAGAATCTGAAGAGCAGAGCCATCAGAATGAAATAAACCACATATCAAGTGATTGTTTAATGAACTGCAGAAAATGTCAAAAGAAAAGCTGTAAATTCTCTGAAAATTGGACATTGCCAGGAGAAATCTGGCACCTACTTGGAGATAATTGCAAAAGAAAATACTCCCTGCCATGAGTTAACAGCAATTTTTTTTTTTAACAAAAAGCTGAAGTGAACATAATTTGTGGTTTCTGACATGTAATCTCTCTTGAGGACCTAGTGTTTTACAGGTCTGCTCATTCCTATCTCATTTACATGTCACGTTAGCCTGGTCCTTGTTATGAATTCCACACAAGGTGATGTCAGCTCACAGCAGCATCCCTGATTTGCTGTCCTGCTTGTTTTAAAGGTACCTCCTAGGGAAATGATGTAAGATGTTCCATTCATTGCTAGTGTGATGTAGCATTGGCAGATGATGCATTTATATCAACCATGTGTCCGTTCTTACTGAACACAATGGGTATTTCAGTTCTAAGTTCTCCACATCACATTAAAAAATAACACAACAGGAGATATTATTTATTGCTGGAAATTAGAAATTATTGGGGGGGAGATAAATTAGAAGTTGGGGATTAACATAGACACACTATATATAAAATATATATGTAAACTAGGTAAACAACAAGGACCTACTGTATAGCACAGGGAACTGAACTCAATATCTTGTAATACCCAATAATAGAAAAAAATCTGAAAAAAAATATAAATATAACTGAATCACTTTGCTGTACACTTTAAACTAACAGAACATTGTAAATTAACTATACTTCAATAAAAGTAAATGAAATTTAAAAAAATTATTAAACATCTGGTCTAGACTTAACCAACATAAGCACTATTTAAGGATTAGTTAGCAGCTAGAATCATGTTGCCTCATATTTTACAAGTATTATTTCTATTATTTTGAAAATACAAATAAAATTGGAATAAAATGTATATTGGCTGCAAATACAATTTTCCAAGCAGATTATCCTTCTGATTTTTTCCTATAAATCAGTATGTCAGTTGCTTCTCCTTAATTAACTAACAGTGAGACTGTTTTTTGATCATAAGTGCAGTTTATTATATCTGTGAGATCCTTTTGTATATTGATCAAACCATCAATTATATCTAGAATCAACCCTTGTTTGCTGGCAAACATCCAGTCTAGACAGGATGAATTATAATGGACTCACCAGATTTGTGGTCAACTTTTTTCTTTATAGTAGTTAAAGTTAAGGCATGTAAAATGGAATTCACACATATTTTTCTTAGCCATTGATGGCATGTTATCATAGCATTTCCAACTAAAACAGTTGGGAAGGACTTCCCTGGTGGTGCAGTGGCTAAGAATCCACCTGCCAATGCAGGGGACACGGGTTCGAGCCCTGGTCCGGGAAGATCCCACAGGCTGCGGAGCAACTAAGCCCGTGTACCACAACTACTGAGCCTGCACTCTAGAGCCCACGAGCCACAACTACTGAGCCCCCGTGCCACAACTACTGAAGCCCAAGCGCCTAGAGCCCATGCTCCACAACAAGAGAAGCCACTGCAATAAGAAGTCCATGCACCGCAACGAAGAGTAGCCCCCACTCGCTGCAACTAGAGAGAGCCCACACGCAGCAACGAAGACCCAACGCAGCCAAAACTAAATAAAAAGATTTAAAACATACACTTTTAAAAATAATAAATAAACAGATAAAATAGTTGGGAAAATGCTCCTTATTCTCACAAAATTCAGCTCTATTAACTTCAGTCAATTTCTCAAGTATGGTGATAATTTTAGACACTAAAATAGAATTGCATAATTTCTATGGGCTTATATCATTTAAAGTTCCCATAGTACCTAAGTATTCTCGTGTGTGTCCGTGTGCGTGTGCACACATGTACTGAATCTTGATTAGTGAATAAGCTGGCAACAGTTCCATGGAATTCAGTCAAATACATTTTGAACATATACTGCACAATGCTGCTCTCTGCAAAGAAAAGTGTAAAAAGAACACTTCCCTCCCAATTTACTGTAATCAGAAAATTATAATAAATGAGCTAAACCCAAAGAGAAGATGATTGCCATGGTGGCAGACAGTTAAAGAATGGTAGAAGCTTAGAGGCTGGGGGTAGGCGGGTGTGGAGATACCAGGGACACATCACAGCTTCTGTGGGCTAAGGCACTTTTGCCTCTGTGTGCTCCTTCCTCCGTAAAAAAGAAGTATTAAAATTATATTTTATGACCACCTTGATATAAGGATGAACTGAGTCCCTGATTGACTGTTACATGAGCCTGGATATTTCTTCCCTGACATGAGATTATTCTTGGGATTTCAATAACTGGAGAGCGATTTATTATCTGAGACAAACTTTTGGTTAAGGGCAGAGAAGCACCCAGTGCAGGAAAAGAATTATTTTCCACTTATATCTTACAAATCATACTTATGCAACATCACAGCTGCATAAGACAGCACTGGGATTCATGAACATGCAAGAGACACAGAGAAATGAAAGGAAAATCCAATACACAGTTTGGAATAAAAGTTATTATTTTTTAATTAAGCGTGGCTTCGGCTATATGTCATAAATGTTGAAACAATTGATTTATTTCAGAGATGTGACATATCTCATACATGTTTAAAGAATTGATTCAACTCAGTTCTCCATATACTATTTGTAAACAAAAACTATTTTGATATGTAATCTGATCTTTGCATTTGATACTTAAAGGCAGGTGTCCTAACGTACCTTAGTCATGCATCCCCAAAAGAAACACGTACTTAGGAAGATCCTAGGGACAACCCAGGGGAAATCCTTCACTCTCACCTCCACTGCTCAGCTTCACAAGCTCGAATCTCATGACTCTCTTCAGCCTTACCTCCAAACTCATGAAAGTAATGCAAGGAATTCCAAGTCACATTCTTTTCTCTTAGCACCCTTTGGTTATTTCCTAATGGCACTGGGTACAAGAGAAATTCCTTCCTGGTCCTTGTTTCACAGTGTACACGTAGAGTGTTTATTCTAGCCGGTGTGTAGAACTTAGATAAGACACGGGGAGAGCAAACACCCTTGCCCATCATAACACCACACCTCTTCGACTTGGCGAGGATTCTTTAACAGAGTTGCATTTGCACTAACAGAAATATGAACAAAATTCTAAAAGAAATGGATCCTATAGGGACTTAGAGGAAAAGGTACATGAGAGGTGAACCTGAAATCTCTCACTGATATGGAGGATGAGATTTCTTTCTGCAAAAGAAAGGCATTATAAGAAGGAAGAATACTTTCAAATGGTCCGTTCCAAAGGAACACATTTTACCTCATTGCTCATCGTAGAGTTCGTATGATAATAAATATCTCTAAACAATATGCGTTTTTAACAATTGCGGTATAAGGACTGCTGCTTCCAAACAACTTGAAATGACAGACACCAGATTTTAATTGTAGCCCGAAGAAAAAGAAATATATACATTTCTACCTATCTGTATATTTATCTTCTGATACTCAAAAGGAAGTGCTGTGGTAGGGCTCAAGAAGAAAACATGATAAGGCAATTGGCGAAGTTGGAAAGTAAATGTATTTGAATAAACATAATTTAGTTGCATATCAGAAACACCCCCGCCTTCCAAGATCATTAGGACCAAGACTAAATTATTGCTAACAAGGAAACATGTAAATCATAGGACAATGAGTCCGATAAGCTATTTTGGATAAAAAAATTAATTAGACTTTTGAAGAGAAAATTAGTTGTTATGATAATTTCAAAAAATAATTACAGTTCCATCTGTGCTAAAATATGCAACGACCTTGCCAATTAGGAATATAAATTTGTTCTTCTGTTCTATTATTTTTTCATTAGAATATGAATTGTGAAAGTATTCATATGAAGCTGTAACCAACTTCAGGTTGTGCTACTTAAAAGTTTTGAATTATGGTCAGATATAGTTTACAGAAATACCTGTGAAATTCAAAGATGGCTACTCATTAAAGTCACATGAATCAATTACAAGTCCAAAGTAACTATGGTTATGACCCATAACGTGATAAAATGTCCCTTCACGTGAGCTTACAGTAATTATGTTGCATCAGTACTCAGGGGCTAACAAAGACTTGCCTGGCCTTGCTATACTATGTTTCCTGCCCCTCTCCATCCAGAAACATGACAACTAAAACAAATATGAAGACTGACCACAGAAAAAGTGTGTGTTATTTGTTGCAAAGAATTTTGCTGAACTTTGGACCAATATGTTTCTTGGTAACTGCTGACTTTTCATTGCAGAGCTATTGCTACTTGATTTTACCTGAAAGATTGGCAAAGGTTATGGGAAATCTTAGTGTGAAAGTGCAGGAGTCTCCTGCACAACCGAGAATAAGAAGATGAGGAATTCCCCGAGACAATTTAGCTCAGGAAAGAGTGGTGGTTATTTTCTGCCTAAGGGCAGAGGACCATCCAATGATGGGTTCCTCACGGTTCGTCATCACGTGTGTTTTCTTCCTTAAAAGCGTGTAGGAGGTATCATGTTGTGCCTCACACAGATGTAAACCAGTTCTGGTTACTTGGTTATCTGGTCACCTCCCTGCTCTCAGCCAGCCATCTGATAGTCCCTGGGGCTGGACGTCAGCAAACTGCATTTCTCAGGTTCCCTGGGGAGCTGTCTTCCTTGTCAAGTCTGTCCCAAAGGGGTCAGAGACCTGTGTATAAGGAAACAGAGCTGTTGGCAGTCTTGTGTAGTAGCTGGTGACTTGAGTTGGGACAGGCAGCCTTTCAGCGGTTCTCACCAGACACTGCAGACTCTCTTTACCAGTTCCTGAACCACCAGGTCTAAATTCATCATCACTGATAGAGCAAGCGAGGGTTTGGGGCTCCATCCAGGGGTAGACAGCATCTTCCCGATCTATGGGTACCAATCCCTTCTGCACTATGCTGCTGCTGTGCGCTTTCATTTTTCCTGCCTCTCTGCTAGCATTTGTATTACCATTATCTTCTTTTTAACTTCATTTTATTGAAGTATAGTTGACTTACAATGTTGTGTGAATTACTGCTGTACAGCAAAGTGATGCAGTTATACACACATATATTCTTTTTCCTATTCTTTTCCATGATGGTTTATCACAGGATATTCAATAGAGTTCCCTGTGCTGTACGGTAGGACCTTGTTGCTTATCCATCCTATATATACGGGTTTGCATCTACTAACCCCAAACTCCCAATCCATCCCTCCCCCTTGGCAGCCACAAGTCTGTTCTTTCTGTCTGTGAGTATGTTTCTGTTTACTTGTATCATTTTGTTAGATTCCACATATAAGTGATATCATACAATAGTTGTCTTTCTCTGTCTGACTTACTTTACTCAGTATGATAACCTCTAGGTCCATCCATGTTGGCATGTAAATGGCATTATGTAAATGGAATATTTTATAAATATGGCATATTTTAATAAATGCCAAATGTAAATGGCATTATTTCATTTCATTCTTTTTTATGGCTGAGTAGTATTCCATTGTATATATGTACCATGTCTTCCTTATCCATTCCTCTGTTGATGGACATTTAGGTTGCTTCCATATCTTTTTTTTAAATTAATTAATTTGGTTGCACCAGGTCTTAGTTGCGTCAGGAGGGCTCCTTAGTTGTGGCATGCAAACTCTTAGTTGTGGCATACATGTGGGATCTAGTTCCCTGACCAGGGATCGAACCTGGGTCGCCTGCACTGGGAGCGTGGAGTCTTAACCACTGTGCCACCAGGGAAGTCCCTGCTTCCATGTCTTGGCTATTGTGAATAGTGCTTCTATGAACATAGGGGTGCATATATCTTTCTGAATGATAGTTTTCTCTGGATATATGCCCAGGAGTAGCAATCCTATTTTCAGTTTTTTGAGGAACCTCCGTACTGTTTTCCATAGTGGCTGCACCAATTTACATTCCCACCAACAGTTCTAATACCATTTTCAAAGCCAAATCCCTATAATAAAATCCTAGTTTGAAATACTTGGCTTATGTTCTACTGAATGTTTTCCTCTTAAGCCTGGATGCATACAGCACCTCTCTGGAGATCTGCATTCCTAAAAATGTGAATTAAAGTGGTCAATTTATATGCGTCAAGACAGAAACAAAAGATGGCACATGGGGAGATGTGAGAATGGTTTTCGCAAACTGGATTATGTGTTGGACTAGAACACTCGTAATAAAAATGTCCAAGGGGACTCATAGGAATTATAAAGTACAGGGAAGAAACACTGACACAAGCTTTCGGTTCTTTAAGGCTTCAGAGAGCGTTTAATATACGTTTACCCTTCTGATAATTTCAGGAGTCCTAAAATAGTAGAAACAAGAAAGTTAATATATATTTTGATCAAAAAAATTTATTGCCGTATTTAAACAGAAAGAACCTTAAGTATAGCAAATGCTGCTATTGGGATGACCAGGGAAGGGAAAAAATAAATCCCTGGTTGGACCTAATTTAACTGAAGGATCAATATCTATGCATCTATCCATACAGATACGGATGCAAAGAATGTCAGTGAAAAATAAAATAACGGTTTTGACAGAAAAGACTTATTAGAATTAAAATGATTTAAAATAATTTAACAGAATCATTCAGTAGGAAGAGATAGCAGTTCTGAACTCGCCTGTCCTAACTTACAATGTCAAGATAAATAAAACAAAAATATTGAATTGGACAATGGGAATTGAACAAAATGATGTGAGAGATTTTATTCTGCGTCTTTCAGAAACATATGTAGCTGAGCCAAAATAGAAAATTCAAGAAGATATATATTATATCAACTGTTGAGATCTATGGACTGTTCTGATCTTACAGAACTACTGAAAAAGCTGAAAGTAAATATAAAGACATTACTTACTATTTTTAAGCACCCATAAAATATTTATCAAAATTCACCCTGTCATTAGCCCTGAATAAATTTGTCAAATAAAATACAGGACACCCACATATATTTAAATTTCAAGCAAACGACAAACAAAATTTCAGTAGACCTATATGCCCTGAATATTTCATTAGACACACTAAGAAATTATTTGTTGTGAAGCTGAGATTCAAATTTAGTTAGGCATTCGGTATTTTTATTTCCTAACCTCTTAACTCCAATTCTGAAGGAAATCTAAACAAAAAAAACAACAAAATGAAGAACAATGATTAAACACACCATTTCCTCTAAAGATGAATGAGTGAAACTGGAAATACATTTTTTAAATGTTCACAAACCACTTCTATTTAAATAGTGCTGATATTCAGGACTTCCCTGGTGGCGCAGTAGTTAGGAATCCGCCTGCCAGTGCAGGGGACATGGGTTCGAGCCCTGGTCCGGGAAGATCCCACATGCCACGGAGCAACTAATAAGCCCATGGGCCACAACTACTGAGCCTGCGTGCCACAACTACTGAAGCCCATGTGCTTAGAGCCCATGCTCCGTAACAAGAGAAGCCACCGCAATGAGAAGCCTGCGCACTGCAACAAAGAGTAGCCCCCACTCACCGCAACTAGAGAAAGCCCGCATGCAGCAATGAAGACCCAATGCAGCCAAAAATAAATAAATTAATTACTTTTAAAAAATAGTGCTGATATTCTAAGTAGCTCGTTTGTCAGACAACTTGCAGTATAAATTATATATTTTTAAAAATCAGAGGTCTTGCCTAAATATCAAAATGTGACAGTAATTTCCAGGATACTGGTAATTGCACACACAAAAGAGCAAGGCATCAAGTTCAATATCTTGTGATCAACCATAATGGAAAAGAATATTAAAAAAAAGAATGTCTGTATGTGTATAACTGAGTCAATTTGCTGTACAGCAGAGATTGTCACACATTGTAAATCAACTGTACTTCAGTTAAAAAAAAAAAAAAGGCATCAAGTAGACCTCGGCAATCAGCATCTCACTTAGATGCTTCCTTAGCTGCTTCAGAGTTCACACTGCCCAAAGTGTAATGTAGAAGGTTTCTAGGCAGTGCATGGAGAATATATGTTATTTAAAAGTTTGCTACTTTGTTCCTGAAATATTTTAACTTAATTTTATTTTTTACATTTTATTTATTTATTTTTGGCTGCATTGGCTCTTCGATGCTGCACGCAGGCTTTCTCTAGTTGAGGCAAGTGGGGGCTACTCTTCATTGTGGTGCGCGGGCTTCTCATTGCGGTGGCTTCTCTTGTTGCGGAGCACGGGCTCTAGGCGCGTGGGCCCAGTAGTTGTGGCTCGCGGGCTCTAGAGCGCAGGCTCAGTAGTTGTGACACACAGGCTTAGTTGCTCTGCGGCATGTGGGATCTTCCCAGACCAGGGATCAAACCCATGTCCCCTGCATTGGCAGGCAGATTCTTCACCACTGCACTACCAGGAAAGTCCCCACATTTTTATTTTTAACTCTCATAATTATTTTGCTTGGGTAATTGTTCAGGGAACAGTGCTCCATAAAAATCTATAGATTCTGTGTTGATTTATCCAAATCAACCAAAAAGATCCTGTTGGTACATCCTGCCAAAAGCCTTGCCTAAATGAGAACTCTTTCCCTGTGGGACCTGATCACTCTGCTTATCAGGACGTCTGGAATGCGCCTTTAATGTGATTCAAAAATTAGTTGGTAAACTTCAAAACAGCATGATAAAATGAACTTACAAAACTAGGAAGGGAAGGGGCTTTTCTTGATAAAAGGAAACTAACACAATATTACAGAAAAAAAATTGGCCTTAATGGTGAAATATTAGACTTATTCCTTGTAAATCAATAACAAGATAAATATGTCCACTGTGACAATTCTGTTCCACACTGAGTTGGATGTCCTATCAGTGCAGAAATGGAAAAGGAGCTGAGGGGAACAGCTGTTACTGGCAGATGATCCCACTGACATAATTATTTTGGATAGATGTATTCATGAATAAAATAATTTTTAAAGGCGTACCCAATAAAAGATAGGTGACATATATTAGTAGCATTAGTTTACACCAGCATTACCAAATACCAAATGGGAGTGTTACTTGTTCAAAACTCCCTATCCCAACAGGAAGAAACCTACGTGTTCTTAGAAATAGAATTTTTAAAAACCTAAGAACTTTATGTAAAACAGAAGTATAGGATCAACATTAAAAATCATCTAAATAAGATCTGTCAGCATTTGTTATAAGGCAGATTCAATAGTGTAAAGATGTCAGTTCTCCTCCAAAGTGATGTGAAATTCTAACTCATTCTATTTTTTCTTGACTTTACAAATCGATCCCCAAAAGTATATGAAAATAAAATATCCTGAGATTGTCCCACAAGAATGGATGATAATTATTATGATTCCTCCCCCTGGATACCAAGACTTACACAGTGATCTCTGTGGAGTTTGGGCAGGGTGGATAAAATAAAACTCTGAAATACAGAGCTTAAATACAGAAATACGGCAATTTTCTTATTACAAAGTTTCTGTGACAAACAGCCAGCAAAGGACGTGCCACCTACAAAATAAATAATGGTAGCAAAACTGGTTTTTGTGACATTTACTTGTTCCTTGGACTGGACAGATATCAATATCAATGGCTTATTCCAACAGCATTTTATTTTTCTCCTATGATAATACATCCAAAGCATGCAGGATGATGTGCCCAGAAATGTCTCGCTGTTTTCTTCTCCATCATCCTGAAAGCCAGGGTGTCAGGTGAACTGTTCCCCAAAGACCACTTTCCATAAATAAGTAATGGTCTCACTACACGGTGAAAGAAAAGGGGAAAAACTCTCATATCTGAAGGATCCTTGCTTTTAGGAAGAAAGCAGTTTTATTCAGAAACCCACCCAGCTGAGTTGAACCTACCTTGCATTTTCCAGAAATGCATCCCATGACTATCACTGGCTGCAAAACAAGTGCTTGAAGAGGAGGGTGTACCCAACTGTGAACATAAGTCACACAGAACAAATCCAAGATCTATGGGGAAAGAAGAGATTGGCTCTTGTGATGTCAAATAACAGTATTGCCACCATTGACAATATGGAGAGAAACATGGAAAAGAGATCTTTGTGATGCATTAATTAATTAGATTCCAGGTGCTGGTAAAAACCTCAATATGAAAAGCAAGTGCTTCAGACTTCTAGAAGAAAGCACGTAACTTCTTTATGATAGCATGGGAGAAAATCCTTCTATAAAAGCGTAGATTGCTCAATAGGACTACAAAAAAATACACCTATTTTGTATGGCAAAAGCACGGTGATTAGTTGGGAAAATGTGCAAACTCTGGAATTCAACAACTAGACTTTTCCTAGTCTCTCATGGTTAAAGACCTTAGAGAAATTTTCATTCATGCTGAAAAATTGATGAATTCATGACACGACGTATCGTAAAATATGCTTTTCAAAGACTGCCTTTAGTGAATTAATTTATATTCTTCTCTCTTCTGCCTTCTGGAAGTGTTTAAAAACCCACATCTGATTAAATTACGTTTATTTGATTTCTTAAAATATGGCAAGTAGTGAATCATGAGTGTAGAGATGTAGCCCATTTTGTTCGAATAAATCTGGTTAAGGAAACATAGCATCATCTTTGTTGAGAACCGTTTTTATTTTTTTCCTTTTCAGCGACTCTGGATAAATATCTCAGGTGAAATGCAGTATTCCTAATTTTCCGGGCATGCCCAGAAAAGAGTGAAAGGCAGTTTGTAGATGCAATTCTATATTATGTGGGAACACTTACACCTTGCCAAGTCCTAAAATCGAATAATTTGAGAGATTCCTACAAAGGGAAACAAAATGCTTTAAAAAAGATTGGCTTTGGACTGTATATCAAGAATGGGTCCATTTTGTAGAATTATGTATTTATAGTAGCATCCACTCAAAGTGTGGAAGAAAAAAGTATTTTTGATCATACCTTCACACATTTTTATGATTATTGCACTGAAATATTGGCAGCAGACTGTGGACATTTATCTTTTTCACGTTAGTTTGTTCATTGTCACCATTACCAGTAAATCACCATTGAACTAACACCATTCAAAGCTGTGTTCTCTACCGCTCTTGCTTAGGGAATAGAGGTTAAAATTTTCATAATTATTCCAGGTTCTGAACTGGTCAAATATTCTTCTACAAGACAGAGTTAAATATGTATTGAGCAAGAATACTCTTGGAAACTGATCATTTATTAATTCCCTGTATTTTGAATGCCAAAAGCATACTAAATACACATTTTAACAGTTTGACTCAGACTAAAGGGCAAAAATGCCTTCACAGGTACCGTTCTTCACCTTCCAGAGAATTTCCTCTGGTGTTTATTTTCTACTTTAGTTTCAGCTTTAGGGTGGACACGGCAAAATACAGCTCTCCTCAAATCCGAGCATTCTTCAAGAGATTTATTCACGATCAAGTGATTCATTAACACGGTGGGCCGTTATGAGCTTAATAGAAAATCGTAAAACACCATAGCAGCCGTTGTATCCGCCATAAATAATAATAATATATAAATATAGTTTTAGCCCGTGATTTCTATGGGCAAAACAGAATAATGACTTTGATATTGAATCAAAATCTCTGAAAAAGAATGAACCCAATTAAAGAAAAGTAAGTGATTGCCAATGGGATTACCTGAGGGCAGTTTTTGTGCAACAGCAAACCTGTTTGAAAGAAAGCATCGGCTGTGACAGCTCTGGTTTAGAGGATGTAAAGTCTTCTGAAGGACTGCCCGCCCTGTGCAGTTGCTAATTTTGTTTCAGGGGAAAATACTTTCCTTGAATACGTGATGCAGCCCGTAGCATGCTTATGCTAAACACTGGATAAAAGAACAGTGAACGTATAATCAGTTTAACAAGAGATGATTCTTTGGGCCATTGTGAATGATTCTTGAGTAGGGAATGCATACGTGCTTCAAAAAGGGAAGGGATGTGTGTCCTGCAGTGAAAACTCTGGCTCCTGCACCACTGAACCCCTAACTCCACATCCGGTCCCCCGAAGCAAAGCACGCTGCCGTTTCTGCTGGTCCCGCGGGATGCAAACTCCATCCTTCCGCACCTGTTCTGGCTGTTGGAGCCCGCCTCTCTGGACCAGCTCAGAGGACTTCCCTGCCCTCTGCTTTCTGATTGGCTTGGCCCGATGGGTACCAGAGGGCTGGGGAGAGTAGGAAATTGAGGCAGTCTTCCATGCCGCTGTTCCATGGCCGTCTGTCTCTCTGCAGCCGTCTCCTTCAGTCTCTCTCTCCTCTCTCTCTCTTTCTCTTGCCCCTTCCGGTTTCCAGGGCTTCCTGCTGTGACTGATCTTTCTCCTCTTCCTGGTTTTCTGGATACATTCCTGCAAGCATCTTTGTACCATGTCCCTTCAGGGCTCCTCAACTTACCCCCCTCCTGAGGGCACTCTCAGTTCCCCTGAAACCCTGACTCAGAGACACATTGATGTTAGTGTCTTATGACTCCATCACAACTTTCCCTCTGCACATGTAAGCGACTACAAACAGGTGGGCGTACCCCAAACTTCTTTGCCCAAAAGATGTCTTAACTGTCCCGTACCTTCCTCTACTGACTTTATAAGTTTTTAAAATTTGTTTAACTTCACAGTGTATCCTGACCATCTTGTCCTAACGCTGCAGAGGGCAATTCCTAAACATGGTGTTTTATGGCGATGGAGATTATTTCCTGCTTATGTATGGGGAACAATTGGTATAAGCCTCCAATTCCATATAAAAAATGCAGCAGTAACTTTACCTCGTACATATTTTCCATAAATGTGTGGATATGGGATAAATTCCTAGCAAGAGGGTTTCTGGGCCAACTGGAGATGCAAGTGGGATATCCGTAGATATTTTAAAATCCTCCTTTGTAAGAATTCAGTTGTAGCTAGTTGTAGACCCACTGGGTATGAGGACATTTCAGATTTGCTAATAGAAGATTAAGTCAAAGTAAGCTTAGTATACTTTTAATTCATAATGTCTCTTTTCATTAATGAATTTTACATATTTTATATGACTAATAATAATGGATTTTTCACTTTTTGTGAATTCTATGTTAATTTGTATTATTATTGTTTTATATTACATCTGTGGTTTTTTACATGCACATACATATTTTTAGAAGCTATTTATATATTTGGAATATTAGCCCTTCGTGATATGATATGCAAACATTTTCCCAGATTTTTCTTGCTTTGCTTATTTATATTTTGCTATAAAGACTATTACAAATCAACCTTAATCAAATTGATTATTACTTGTATGGCTACTGGATTTTGAGTTTTAAAGGTTTTTCCAAGATTCAATACCAGGGTTCAACCTTGAACACCAAGGTTCAACAATTATCTGTATAAAGCAAACACACATACTCTACTTATAAAACCATTGCATTATGATACATGAGTAGCATATAATATGCAATATTATATATTGTGCATATAAGTATTATACGATTATAAGCATATAATTATTATAAATTGTTATCAGGCATCATTTGTCTACCTGTAAGCCAACTTTAATTTAAGTGGGGCTATATTTTTGAGGAGCAGGCATAGTTTGTATGTAACAGTAGTTTCAGAATGACTGTAAACTTAAGAAAAATATGGTCTATCACATGTTTTAAAGGCAGGGATATATATATATATATATATATTTTTTTTTTTTAGATTTTTCTGGGCAATTTTATTATTTTCTTCTTTTTACATTCACTTTTGTTTTTAAAATTATCTACATTGAATATGTACTTTTTAAAACATAAGTTATCTCTAGAAGACGCTGTATAATACTCTTTAGAGAAACAGGGTTTTCTTTTTTTTTAAACATTTTTATTGGAGTATAATTGCTTAACAATGGTGTGTTAGTTTCTGCTTTATAACAAAGTGAATCAGTTATACATACACATATATCCCCATATCTCTTCCCTCTTGCGTCTCCTTCCCTCCCACCCTCCCTATCCCACCCTTCTAGCTGGTCACAAAGCTCCGAGCTGATCTCCCTGTGCTATGCGGCTGCTTCCCACTAGCTATCTACCTTACGTTTGGTAGTGTATCTATGTCCATGCCTCTCTCTCACTTCGTCCCAGCTTACCCTTCCCCCTCCCCATGTCCTCAAGTCCATTCTCTAGTAGGTCTGCATCTTTATTCCCGTCTTGCTCTTAGGTTCTCCGTGACCTTTTTTTTTTTTTTTTTAGATTCCATATATATGTGTTAGCATACAGTATTTGTTTTTCTCTTTCTGACTTACTTCACTGTGTATGACAGACTCTAGGTCCATCCACCTCACTACAAATACCTCAATTTCATTTATTTTTATGGCTGAGTAATATTCCATTGTATATATGTGCCACATCTTCTTTATCCATTCATCTGTCGATGGACACTTAGGTTGCTTCCATGTCCTGGCTATTGTAAATAGAGCTGCAATGAACATTGTGGTACATGGCTCTTTTTGAATTATGGTTTTCTCAGGGTATATGCCCAGTAGTGGGATTGCTGGGTCATATGGCAGTTCTGTTTTTAGTGTTTTAAGGAACCTCCATTCTGTTCTCCATAGTGGCTGTATCAACTTACATTCCCACCAACAGTGCAAGAGGGTTCCCTTTTCTCCACACCCTCTCCAGCATTTATTGTTTGTAGATTTTTTGATGATGGCCATTCTGACAGGTGTGAGATGATATCTCATTGTAGTTTTGATTTGCATTTCTCTAATGATTAATGATGTTGAGCATTCTTTCATGTGTTTGTTGGCAATCTGTGTATCTTCTTTGAAGAAATGTCTGTTTAGGTCTTCTGCCCATTTTTGGATTGGGTTGTTCCTTTTTGACCCAGCTCCTAGAGAAATGGAAATAAAAACAAAAATAAACAAATGGGACCTAATGAAACTTAAAAGGTTGCGCACAGCAAAGGAAACCATAAACAAGATGAAAAGACAACCCTCAGAATGGGAGAAAATATTTGCAAATGAAGCAACTGACAAAGGACTGTCTCCAAAATTTACAAGCAGCTCATGCAGCTCAATATCAAAAGGCAGGGATATTTTTATAAATATCAAATGTGTTAACTTATGAGTATGGCATAGTTGACCTCATAGGCAATAATGTTGCTGAGCTTCTGGCCCCTAAATAGCTTTGGGGGAATCTTTTTCTACTAAAAGCTCATGCCTATCTTTGGACGCCCCAGCTTGAGAAACCATTGATGGAAAACCATAAGCCATGTCCTAAAACCAAATTGGATTGTGAGCATGATGCAGCCTTACATAAAGAAATATCTGGAGTAAATTAGGAGTTGGGGGTTAAGAGATACACACTACTATATATAAAATAGGTAAACAACAAGGACCAACTGTATAGCACAAGGAACTATATTCAATTCCTTGAAATAACCTGTAATGAAAAAGAATCTGAAAAAGAATATATATATATATGAGTAACTTTTCTCTACACCTGAAACAAATACCACATTGTAAATAAGCTATACTTCAATAAATAAATATATATATTTCACAAAATATGTGTGTATATATATCTATATATCTATATCTATCTATATCTATCTATCTATATATCTATATATATATATCTGAATGGATGTGAAGTTCCCTGCTAGGTCAGCCCATATGAATGGTCGCACAATATGTGAACACAAGACATTATTAACCACAATTGTGAACATCTACAGCACGTGTCAACATACACCGAGTGCTTGTGTTGGATATAATACCGGGTTCTCTGTCGCTTTATGCATTGAATCAGCAGGAAATTCATTAACAGAAATCATCCCCCAAGAATCAGTTATTTTGGAAATGAATTTCACAGAGACAGCATTGTGTGATGAAGGAGCACAACCTTGAGCTTTGTTAACCAACAAAACCCGAAGTTGAACAGCCTGTGTTTGCTTAGTTGCCTGACCACAAACATTCTTCAATACTGTGCCCCATCCCAGAAGGATCCCAATCACTTAGTGACCCCCATACACCGTGTATTAACCACATATCTGAGTGATGCTTGCCTGCTTTACATTTGCTAACATATAAACACAAACTACGATTCCAATTAGGAAACAAATAAAAGCAAAGCACTCAGTAATAGAACTGACCTAAGGGAAGCATGTGGATTTATAAACACAAAGGGGTTCGTACTAAAAAACCAAAACATCCATATGACTGAATGACTGCTTCTTTGGTCACGGAGGTGGAGCTGTTGTGTAATTTTGGATAGGCTACCTTCTGAATGGCAGCCGATATCCAGTCTTAAAACGTTCAAATCAACAAGAAATTGTACTCTTGTAGGGCAGCCTCTGAAACCTGGAAAACTTTCGTAGATTCTCCCCAACCGAGTGTCTCAGAAAGAAGTTCCATCAGTTCAGGGGTTTTCACTTCTCATTTCTCTGATGGGATCCAGTGAGGGCAAAGTAACTTCTTCCTCCAGTGAATAGCAGGTAAGGAGATGAAGGGAAGAGAAGACGGGGGGAGAAGCGCCAAGGTTATAGAGAGGTGGGGAAAGTTGGACTAGAAATTTGAAAGAGAAAGAAATATCTCTTAGCAAGTAGATGTACGGTATCTGGTCATGATAAGGGCTATGAAATATATGGTCATAATAAGAGCTTTGAAATAAGGCAGAGTAAGGGGTTTGTTTCTTTTCTTTTTGTTTTTTGTTTTTTTGGCTAAAGTAATTCAACCACATAAATCCCAGAGCCCCCTACAGACCTACTGAATTGCAATGTCCATCTCTAGAAAGCTCTCCCCTGTAACTGATGCTCACCGAACATGGTAGACTAGGGTGTTACGTATTCATTGACAACGTCTCAAAGTACCCACTCTGCAGCGCATCTGCTTTCAGGGACTAGCTCTGTGCTCCACTCAATCCTGCGTTACAGCTTATTTGGGACGCTGGCACTCTGTTCTAAAGAAGGTTTCCATGGCATCATCAAAAGGCAAATGTGGGGCTTCCCTGGTGGCGCAGTGGTTGAGAGTCCGCCTGCCGATGCAGGGGACGTGGGTTCGTGCCCCGGTCCGGGAAGATCCCACATGCCGTGGAGTGGCTGGGCCCGTGAGCCATGGCCGCTGAGCCTGCGCGTCCGGAGCCTGTGCTCCGCAATGGGAGAGGCCACAGCAGTGAGAGGCCCGCGTACCGCAGAAAAAAAAAAAAAAAAAAAAAAAAGGCAAATGTGTTTGTCTTCTCTTTGAGGAGGCTGAGATGGAGGCATATCAGATTTAAAATCTAAAGACAGGAAATCATGGTCGAACGTTTTAAACGTATTCTGAGAGCCTGAGTGTAGAGCTCATTGGGATTAAAATAACAAAGCTGAAAAGGCAGTAGATTTAATGCTATCACGTATTGACTCTCTTAAGGGAATCTTAAATATTTCATATGACATCTGTTGAATTTGTGGAAGCTAATATCTTGTCCTTGTTGTACTTTATTTTGAAGACTGTTCATAGCTAGACATTTTATGTTTTCTCAGATATTAAAGTCACCCTCAAAACCCAAAGATAAGGGAAATATTCTAAGCATGCATCCCGTGGGCCAAAGCCATCTTGCCACCTGTTTTTGTAAATGAAATTGTAAGGAGTAGTCATGCCCATTCATTTAGTATTGTCTGTCCCCGCTTTGTGATACAACAGTGGTGATGAATACTGCAGTTTCCAGAGGCACCATAGAGCCCACAAATCCAAAAAAATGTACCGTCTGCACCTTTCGGGAGGAAAACATGCTGACCCTTGATCTAAGCACTGAAACTTAACAGATGCAAAGAAACCTTTTCTCTTCCCCACCCATGGTATTATACCACATCGAGAATGCAGTATTTCTTTGTGACGTATCTGTTCTAATTAATTTGGGGGGAGGAAAGTGTAATTAAAAAAAAAAAGTTTTATTGCAGGATAGTTGATTTACAACACTGTGTTAGTTTCAGGTGTACAGCAAAGTGAAACAGTTATACATATCTCCACTCTTTTTCAGATTCTATTCCCATATAGGTCATTGCAGAGTATTGAGTAGAGTTCCCTGTGCTCTACAGTAGGTCCTTATTAGTTATCTGTTTTATATATAGTAATGTGTATGTGTCAATCCCAATCTCCTAATTTAACCCTCCGAAAGAAAGTATAATTTAACAAGTTACATGTTCCACTACATTGCTAAGCATTTATTAGTAAACTTATTTTGAATACCGTATTGTATATTTGTAAATTTCTAAGAGAGGAGACCTTAAAAGTTCTCATCACAAGAAGAAAAATTGGTAATTATGTGTGGCAAAGGATATCTAGTCATCTAGACTTGCGGTGGTGAGCCTTCAGCAATATGTACAAATGATTTTGAAATGTACACAAACATCAAAGCGTCATATTGTACACCAGAAAGTAAAACAGTGTTACATGTATTAGTAAGGAGGGTGAAACTAGAAATGTAACCAGCAGGAGAGACACAAGTTAGGATGAATGTGAGCAGAGGCTTAAACCAGACAGTGGGTTTTGTGAGAAGTGGGGAAAATTAAGATACATTCTCAGAATCACCCATGTGGCATCAATCAAAAAAATGATTACTAACACATTTGTGAATTCAGCTGGTATCTTTTTTTTTTTTTAAAGAAGATGTTGGGGGTAGGAGTTTATTAATTAATTAATTTATTTTGGCTGTGTTGGGTCTTCGTTTCTGTTGAGGGCTTTCTCTAGTTGTGGCAAGCGGGGGCCACTCTTCATCGCGGTGCGCGGGCCTCTCACTATCGCGGCCTCACTTGTTGCGGAGCACAGGCTCCAGACGCACAGGCTCAGTAGTTGTGGCTCACGGGCCTAGTTGCTCCGCGGCAGGTGGGATCTTCCCAGACCAGGGCTCAAACCCGTGTCCTCTGCATTGGCAGGCAGATTCTCAACCACTGCGCCACCAGGGAAGCCCCAGCTGGTATCTTTTTAACATAGCTATTTATATATGAGTCAGCTTGTTTTATATACCTGTATACATTTTATCCATATCAGTACCTATCCCAATTTTAACTACTTTATATTAAAAACAAAACTATTTTCTCTGGAATTATGCAGCAGTTGAATGGCTCAATGCTGTTGCATGAAGTAGTCATGGCAACGTTTACATACAAAACTCTTTACCATTAAGCTTTTAAAGTTTTACCTTTTTTCTATCACCAGCTCCATCCACTGAAAGCATTAGGAATAAGTCTGGCTTTTAATATTTTTTTTTCCGCAAAATTCACACCAGATCATCAGGAATAAGTCTGGCTTTTAATATTTTTTTTTCCGCAAAATTCACACCAGATCATCAGGAATAAGTCTGGCTTTTAATATTTTTTTTTCCGCAAAATTCACACCAGCTCATCATGGTAGACTGAATGAATTGGGATTACTTTGTTAAACACATGAGTAATTGAGCAGGCTTTTGCTACATAGTGCGATAGTGCTGTTCACAGTAGTATTCAAGAATTCCCATTTCGGGCTTCCCTGGTGGCGCAGTGGTTGAGAGTCCGCCTGCCGATGCAGGGGACACGGGTTCGTGCCCCGGTCCACGACAGTGAGAGGCCCACGTACCGCAAAAAAAAAAAAAAAAAAAAAAAAAAGAATTCCCATTTCATCTTCAATAAAATGGGGGAAAAAACCACTTCATGTTCAAAGAAAAACGCTGTAGAAAAGTCATTACTTTCATTGAGCTGGAAAAGAAAATGGTTAACACATTTAGTGGACAATTCTGTTGATATGTGAAATGTTTTTGCAACATGCTGGATTTCTCTTTGTTTACCTGGGTTGAGGGTAGGAGAGATTGGGGAAGACATATGTATCAGCTTTTAAGGAAAATTATACGTTTCTTTAAGCAATAGAAAATCTGTGAGTAAATCAAACTCCTTTATAGTTATGATTCCGTGCTTCTCAATTGTTCTGTATTAATTTGTAATAGATACAGTACGACTAGTAAACCCTCCTTTGAATTTAACTTCACACTCTTCCACCCACGGTTTGTACATGTTCTGTAAACAAACCCTTAGTGAACCAAGAAAGCTAACATTTTAAAACACAAGCTGATTTTTGAAAATTTGACGATCATCTTATGACTCTACCACTGGCATAGTGTAGTTTTTAAATTATATTATAAAATGGATAATTTTACATTTCAAATTGGTAGGAATAAAATAGAATAAATAATCTAGATGATGCTTAGGGGTTTTATGGGATTTTAGTTACTTGTCAGGCACATAACCTGTGGGTGATTGTATTCAGGCACTACATCGTTTGTCTTAATATTCATAAATATGAACAAAATGCCACCCATCACGTGTGTTATGATAGAAATAAACACTCAGTGTATTAGTCTGGGTTCCCCAGAGAACCAGGACCAATAAGATATATCTGTATCTGGATCATTTATATCTATATCTTTGTATCTATATTGCTAGAGGATATAGACTAGCCCCTTCACACTGTTTCAAAGATGAACAACCCAATTGCATCGGTCAAAGACATCCAGAGAAAGAGGACCAATAGGATGTGTTAGATGCATAGATTTAGATACAGATTTAGATGTAGATATAACTACATATATTTACTTACTGTAAGGACTGGATCCATGTGTTAGGGGAGCTGAGACATCCTGAGATCTCTAGTCAGCCAGTTGGAGACCCAGGAAAGCTGATGGATTAGTTCTGGTCAGAGTCCAAAGGCTGAGAACCAGGAGAACCAGTGGAGTAATTTCCAGTACCATCCCGAGTCCAAAGCCCAGAGAAGATAAGTGTGCCAGCTGTAAGACAGTCAGAGAGAGACCACTATTTCTTACTTGACCTTTTATTCTCATCAGACTTTCAACTGATTAGATGAGGCCCACCCACAATGGGGAGAGCCATCTGCTGGATACAGCCCACTGATTCAAATGCTCATGTTATCCAGAAATGCCCTCATGGGCACACCCAGAATCACATTTTACCAAATATCTGGGCACCCAGTCAACCCAGACTAGTGGACATGTAAAATCAACCATCCCGATGGGTAAGGAGTGTGTGTATATATATACACACACACACTGCATATATATATATATATATATATATATATATATATATATATGCAGTGTGTGTGTGTATATATATATATTCACACATATATATAAATCCATGAATATATCTATACACATATATTTATGTATATTTATATATACATACATACATGAATATATATATTTATGAATATTTAAATAATTAAAAAATAACACTGACTTTTGGGTTTTAAAATATAGACATATATTTTCCTGTATGTGAGCATGGCAGTCAGTGGATCCCATCCACAGGGCACAATATGGTTGCATCCCATAAGCATGCTAATGAGTGTAATATGACAAACACTAAGCAGTGTGTCTTTCTGAGTTATGTATATAAATATCAAATAGAGCAAAACAGGTATTTGATGGTAGAATGTAGACATTTTGCTGAGGTAGGGGCCACGATTGTTGAGAATGAATACTACTTGTAGCGTGCCTGAAATATCCTATTTCTTAATTGGTGGTGAGGGGGTATTCACTTTGTGGTATTTTGGGTGCTGCACAGTTTTTGCTTTTCTGTTTTACTGCATAGATTTTACTTCAGTAAAAGAGTTTCAAGAAGTAGTGTAGGTGATATTATCCTGTGTTTAATTCTCTATCTCACACATATACCTGTATTTGAATATAGATATTTCCATTTGTATGTACATATACATACACATGTATAAACATATATGTGCAAAAAGATATGCTTAATGGACCCAGAAATGAAGGCTGTATATTTTAAATTAATATATCACAGACATTTATGTATTTATGAAATGTAACCTAGAATACACTTTGTGTTGGTATTAATTTCTTATTATTTCAGAAGCTCATCTTTTTGGAATGGTAGAGTTATGGGGATTTGACTTTCTTCTTTAATCTCATCTTTATCATGTAGTTTCTGCCATAATCTTGAAAGATTAAACGATTTCTATTGCTCTAGGAATATAATTGGCCTTAGAAAAACAGTTTCCTTCTGACAGTATTTAACTGTATAGAGCTTTAATGTTTTAATTTTCAGACAGAAATGTGAATTCGCTTGAGAATCATTTAATCTCAGTCCACTCTAAGGATTATTTCCATTAAAGTCATACTTTTCTATTTTTAAATATTTTCCTGTTATCTCTCTGCTTTTATATGTTTTACATGGCTCATGTGATTAAAAAAATAGTTGGATTAAGATATGACTTGCTAGTCTTAGATTACTGAATGAAGAGAGGGTTTGGGGGGGAAAAACAGAAAACTCACATGTTCTTTGCAATTGGGAGTTGATTTGAGATGCATGTGGACATATGTGTCATTTGGATGAACCTTGTATTTAATCATTTTTCTAATGGTCAGTTTCTTCACCATCACACATCGTTACTCTGGGGTGTACCTGGCAGATGGTGAGTCCATATGCCATGTATTTAAAAAAATGGGCTCTCAGAGCCATTGCTTTGAAGTGTGAGATTCCTTCTGGTGTGTTTTTAACTTTTCTTGGTCATGGTCAAAGTCAGGACAAGGCTTAAAGTATCAGAGTCGCCAAGGGAAAGTATATCTTCCCCGCCATCTTGAAACCTCACCTGAAATTCTTAGGGCCCATCTAAAAGTGTCCAAGCATTTTTGCTTTGCTCGAGAGGATGGATTTTTCTCTCTCTTATGCATATATCATGAGGCATGGGCATTAGAATCTGGAGGAAGAGCTAGAGATGAGTGACTTCCAGGTGGAGAGACCATCTCTGGCTGACTCTTAGGAAGGCTGGAGCATCCTGTGTGTGGCTGGTCCTATTTTTCTCATGGAGAAGGAGAGACTTATGTGGAGGTGTGGACCCTGCCCTCTGATACCTTAAGTACCAGACATTAAGAAGAGAAACCAGCTCGCAGCTTATATGTTCAGCTAACGAATCATTGTGCATGCTTACTATCTTTCTGGCATTGTGTAAATAAGCGTACAGACCAGGCTCTTAAACACCTATTTCCTTCATTTGCTTTATTCCACTTTCTCCTGTTCATTCATTCTACTTCAGTAGACTTTGCACAAGTCTCCTTGACCTCTGCATTAGGAAATCCAGCAGAAAATTTCCAGTCCTTCTTGGCCCCTTGGTCAATATTCCTCCTGGTTGTCCAGTCCCAGTGACTAGAAACATCCTCTTCCCTTGTCTTCAAAGACACCACTGTCTCCTGATGTTGCTCTGGTCTCTTTGCCCTCCTCTCCCCCATCTATTCTGAAGTTCCATCCTGTTCCTGTCCATCAGATGGTATTTTCCATAATGCAGGATCCTAGCACTACTTCTTTTGTTGGAGTCTCTTTATCTTGGGTCTTTACTGGCCCTTCTTTAGTTCTTGGAAAGCACCTGGTGTCACCGCTAAGGGGCGTGGAGGATGGCAGCCTACCCCGAGAGGTTTCCTTCACGTCTCTTCCCCAAACTAACTCCTTCATCCTTCAGACCCCAGATGAAGCATGAACCTCTCATGAGCGTCTGTAGATGATATTTATTCAGTAGAACCTCTACTGACCGTCTATGCAGGATGGATCCTTTTAACCCATTATTCTCACTTGAAACAACTTACTGTTCCTTCAGATCATTTATCATCATTGTAATTTTACGCCTATTTATTTTTTGACCAGAGTTTTCCACACTCTTGAGCCATGAGCTTCATGAGGGCAAGAGACTGTGTTTATTATGCTTACCATTTGCATTTCTCCCCTCTGGCATTGCCCATCAGGCCCAGAGGCATTGCTTAACAAAGGATTTGCTGATGTATTTCCTCTTTCACAGTGCCTTTCACAAGAAATTATTTGCTTGATTGATTAGCATTTATATTTAATGTGAGGAATCATGATGGAGAAAAATGTGTAAACAAAATCTGTGAATAATGCCTCTTGGCGTGTACGATGCATGCATCATTTATAGATGCCACAGACAATGGGACAGCAGGTGGGTTTTCTACACCAAGCAAGTCTCCAGTTCTCTGTAGATACCAACGGTCTTACAAGGTAACTCAGTTCTGACACCCTCTCCCTGGAGCTGGTGCAGAGTGGGTCCCCAGGTTACCCACACTTCTGTCCAATTTGGCTACAAATCGGGAGCTCCCAGGACCCCCTCCTCATGTTCAATAACTCGCTACAATGGATCAGAGAGCTCAGGGAACCACTTACTACCGGTTTATTACAAACATATTCCGAAGCATGCAAATGAACCCTGAGATGGGCGGGGTCTGGACAGGTCCCAAGTGCAAGAGCTTCTGTGGAGTTTGGGGCATCCCGTGTAGATGTGTTCACAATCGTGCAAGCTCTATGAGCCCCTTCCTGTAGGGCGTAGATGGGGCTTCCGTTCCGTAGGTGTGATTCATTAAGTTATTGGCCATTGGTGATTAACTCAGTCTCCAGGGCCCCTTCTCTTCCCAGACATCAGGGAGTGGGGCTGAGAATTCCAATCCTGTAGTCACATCTACTCTGGTGACCCTCCCCTATCCTGAAACTATCTAGGGGCCCATGACGGGTCACCCCATTAGCATAAACTCAGGTAAGATTGAAAGGAACTTATTACGAATCACAAAAGATGCTTAATCACTCCTCTCGCCCCTATCCCTCAGGAAATTACAAAGGCTTTAGGAGTTCAGTGCCCGGAACCAGCAACATAGACCCAATACGTATATTTTTATAGCACAATATCACAAACAGCTGGTTTCATGTGTGATGAGAAAGATCGAGAAAGACTTAAATAATTAGGAGAAGCCATATCTGAGTTGAGTACAAGAAAATAAGGTGTGAAGGCAGCATAGGTGGGCACAGGAATCGGTGGGGGTAAAGAATCAATGAAGGGGTCCTTCAGAACAAGTCAGCATGATCTCTGCCCAGAAGGGCCCAGGTGTATGGGTACCAGGGAGAAGACAGCATCCCTAGGGCTTGGTGGGACATGTTGGGTACCAGGAAGAAGACACCTCCCTAAAGCTTGGTGGGGCATGTGGGATACCAGGGAGGAGGTGGCATCGCTGGGGCTTGGTGGGACATAGGGTCATCTAGAATGATTAAATTATTACAAGAATGGAGCAGTGGACTGAGATCACGTCAGAAGACTATTCCATCAACAGTAACAAATTTCCCCAAACTTGATGGCTTAAAACAACACAAATGTTTATTTTAATTTTTCCCCTCACAGTTCTATAGAGAACCAACATGGGCATCTAACATTAAAAGGCCTGCAGGGCTGATTCCTTCAGGGAATTCTGTAGGAGAATCCATTTCCCTGCCTCTTCCAGCTTCTAGAGGTGCCCCCTTTCCTGGCTCATGGCCCCTTCCTGCATCTTCAAAGCCAGCTATGTTACATCTTTCTGATGCTTCTTCCGTAGTTATAGCTCCCTCTGACTACAGCTGGGAAATAGTGTCTGCTGTTAAGGACTCAGGTGCTGAAGTGGAATCCACCTGGGGTACTCTTTGTGCCTCAAGAGTTGCACCCTTAACCACCTCTGGAAAGTCCCCTTTTCCATGTAAGGTGACATAGTCACAGGTCCCATAAATGGGAGAGCCATTATTCTGCCTGACATAAGGGGGATTAAATCTGATTATCTGTGTCATAACATCTAAAACAGGGAAGAAGCATATAACTTCTGGTAATGATACTTACGCTCTTGTTTCCTGCACTTCTGATTCTGTTGTGCAAAGTCTCACTAATTGCCTTGAAGAACAAACCATACTTTAATTCGATAGTAAATTGTGTGCAGATTTGGCCTGTAATGGCTGTTCCGAGGACATAAAATTGGGACTGAAGAAAGAACCCTCTATGTAGAATTTGAGAAGATGACTGTAAATTGTAGAACATGCATATTTTGGATTATTAGAATTCCTGGTTTGCAGTGGAATTATGAGTGCTTCATTAAATCTCATGGGAGCAGCAAAAAAAAAATGCTGTGTTAAATGCGTATTAAAATTTTAAATAAAATCCAGGTTCTCAGTCTTGCTTTTAGAATTAGCTATAGCAGAGTGAGAGAGACAGAAAGAGAGAGAGAGAGAGAGAGAGAGAGAGAGAGAGAGGAGGGGTAATAGCCTGAAGTTAGTTCATGCATTTGGAAAGATTTTTACATAAAAGCGATAATCCTTAAATATATTTTAGCTTGATAAGAAAGACAGCACTCTGTTAATCATCATCAACTAGGAGGTTAAAAATAAGAAACTTGAAAAAAATCACATCTCACATGGAAATGGGAAGAGACATTCAAAAGTATATAGCATAAGACTAAGTTAATTTCTTCTTAAAATACATCTTCTAAGTGTTAGTATCAGAGTGATGAGTTTCTCAAGTTAAATTTGATAATTGCATACTCTCTTCAATACCTTCAGTTACTTAATAAATGTGATTAGGAGACTCGATTTTTGAAAGAAGCAAGTGTGCCTAGAGCTCATTTGTTTAAATTCTGTTTCTCTCATTAAATAAAGCAGGCACAACCTGTCATTTAATAATAATTGATTGGAGATTATTTCTGAGAAAATTAGTTTTTTCTTACCAGGACATTTTAATTGAACTCAAATCGGGAAGTATGATAATGTGGAAAATATTCCGGCTCTAATTACAATAATATGTAGTCAGAGAGCAAGAATCAGCTTTAAGTCATTGATGTGGCTTCATATGTGAACATACATATTACAAAGGGATGCACAAATACACTTAATATAATTTAAGTGTGTATTAAATTATAATTAATATAATTAAAATATAACAGGTGTGCCTTTTTTGACATACAGAAACTGGCTAAAATCCCCCATCTTTTACCTGTGGACACGTTGCATGGACTCCATTTCCACTTAATTGCTGAGAGGAATATGAATAAACAATTAAAACTGTTGATTTCCAGCTTATCTACAAAACAGAAATAGAGTTACAGATGAAGAAAACAACCTGTGGTTACCTGGGGGTAAGGGGGGAGGGGAGGGATAAACTGGGAGATTGGGACTGACACACACACACGACTATATATAAAATAGATAACTAAAAAGGACCTAACTGTACAGCACAGGGAAGTCTACTCAATACTCTGTAATGACCTCTATGGGAAAAGAATCTAAAAAAGAGGGATATATGTGTACGTATAACTGATTCACTTTGCTGTACCCCTGAAACTCACACAACATTGTACATCAACTGTACTCCAATAAAAAGTAAATAAAAACAAACAAAAAACTGTCGAATTCCAAGTAAAACTTCACCACCCCCCAACCCCAGACAGCCTCTCACATGAGTGAGCTGAAGCAGAGAATGATGAGAAACCTGTGGGCACTTAGAGGAAGCTCTAAACCACCAGCCCTAGATGGAATTTCGATTGTTTGGTGGTCTTAGGGTCTCCAACAAAATGGATCATTTCCAGTGCAGGAGAACTGAGGAAAATTCCAGTCGGTTTCCCCTGGGGACCAGAGCAAAGTTGAACACATTCTACACACTTTATGTAGATGAGCTGAAGAGAGAAGCCCATCTCCTAGACATCGTATCCAAACCGCTGCCTTCCAGAGAGTCCCACAAAAAGGGAAAAGCTACCAGGCACAGAGTGACGAGAAGTTGAAAGTTCATCTGGCTGCCGTATTTAGACAATCTGCACACGTCTCCTTCCACACCCCAGTGACACACTTCCAGTGTGCTTGTCCATGGACAGACCCCTGGAGTGTGAAGGTCCAATTCAAGAATACACATGTGCTTAAAAACCAATAACAGATGGGTACTGGAAGTGTATAATAAAGCCAAGGAGAAATGTCCATGTCAAGTGATTCAGGCTAAAATTAGTTCTACCCCATTACTGGGACAAAGGTTTCTCAGCCTCAGCACTACTGATATATCGACCTGGGTAATTCTCTGTGGTGGTGGAGGGAGGTGTCCTGTGCCCTGTGGGCTGTGGAGCAGCATCCCTGGTCTCCACCCAGCAGGTGCCAGGAGCACCCCCAGCCTCAGTTGTGACAAGCAAAACTGCCTGAAGACATTGCCACATGTCCCCTGGTCGGGGGGCAATCCTTCACCGGTTGAGAATCACTGTTTTCCGTTGGTTCCAATGACTCCAGACCTCCCCTGGGATTTTAACACCCTCTAATTTATAATATGTTATTTAGCCACAGCTCTTAAAATATAAAGTTTCACCTCTGTTTATGTATCAAATGAAGTGTGACAAATGAAAGAAAAATTAGCGTCATGTGGTATTTTAGGAAGACGGTAGCCTCTCCATGCCTTCACCATTAATCCTGCGGCCGCTTGGAATAGGAGAGGCATTTCCCTTCAGCGTCGTGGGGCAGAAAGGATTTGGTAGGGTGGGGATGCTCGCAAATATATTTGAGGAAAAAATGTAAGACGGCAAGGGATCATGAGAGACAGAAAAGAAAGAGAGAAAGAGAAATAAGCCAAAGAGAGAGAGAAAGGGACAAACTCTTTAGAAGGATGTCCTTGAACAGTTACCAAGGACAGAAGAGGTCCCAGAGTCACAAATGTAGGGGCTGCATTTGGGGAGGAACACAGAGAAGTCACAGAGAGTCACCAGCAGGAAAACAGTAGACGTCAGGACAGACTCAGGTTACACGCTTCTGATGAGACCACTCATGAGGATGGTGTGGTCTCCAGTCCTCTTCAGCTGTATGCCTTTAGCAGCCAAGTCCACAGAAAGGTGGATTTACCCAGGGCTGTGTTTTGTTCTGTTTTGTCCCAATGTCTTTGTCCTTAGTTTTCTTGGTTCAGTTGGACAGCGGGACGGGGAGCTACGTTGAGGCTGTAAATCCATGAGTCACCTTGGCGTGGATGCTGTGTAAGGAGGAAAGGAAATCCAACGGGGGGGCAGGACAGAGAGACCCACGGGGTTGTTAATGGCCTGGAACACAGAGTTTCTCCAGATCAGGGTCACAGAGGAGGTGAACGTGAAACACGGGAGGTGGCAGTTGCCGAAGGAGTTACCTGAAATCAGAGGGAGGGAGCGTTGCAGTCACTTGGAATGATGGTGCCGTGTTGAACCAGGAACAAGAGCCTGGGGTGGGGAAAGGGATATATCCATGCAGGAGAGAAGTTCAAGGATAGGAGAGGCCAACGTTCTAGAAGGACCAACTACATATACGTTGACGTTTAGACAGGATTTGTGACACGGTACTGCGAAAACCAGGTAAAATATAATTTATACACTATTACCTTAAACAGATGTACAGGTGTATGCAGCCTATACGTAAATCTATTCCTCTATAATCTATCTCTATCTCTGTCTATTTATCTGTCATCTATTTATCTGTCAGTCATGTGTCCATTCTTTCTATCATCTATTTAACGTCTAGCAAATCTATCAATCTTTCATCTGTCCATATCTATCATCTATCATCTATCTGTTCTTCTTTCTTTCTCTCATCTGTCTATCCATCTATTCTGTAATCTATCTAGTGTATCCTATCTACCTATTATCTATCAATTTATCCATCCACCTTTCTATTTATTTATCCATCAATTCTATCTCTCATCTATCTATCTACCTATCTATCTATCATCCATGTATTTATTCATCAATCCACCTATCCACCTCCACATCTATCTATCCTTCTATCTGTCATCATCTATCAATCTATTATCTATCTCCCCATCTGTCTGTCTCTATCTCTCCACCTATCTACGTGTATAGGAAAATACAAATTTTAACACTGTGATTACAGTGAACATGCATTTTTATGCTCTTCCACACTTTCCTTTATATGTTAAGAAAACGTGTTGCTTTATGGAAGAATGGATTGTTACTCAGCCTCTACAGTGTCTCAGCCGTACTTACCTCTCTACCTGCCACTTGTCCTCACACAGCTCTTATCGGCACAGCACAGAAAGGATGAGGTACTAAAAGACAAGACCAGACAGCATCTCTCCCGTTAGACTCAGGAAACACCCAGAAATCCTGCCACGGCAGTGAGTTCATAATTCTCGTCTTCCAAGAAATGATGTATGAGTATTTTTAAAGACCTTCTTGTTTTAGAGCAGTTTTAGGTTCACAGCAAAATGGAGCAGAAAGTACAGAACTTTCCCACTTACCCCCTGCCCCAGCTCAGGCACAGCCTCCCCTGCTATCAGTGTCCCCACCAGGCGCTACATTTGTTATAACTGACGAATGTGCACTGACACCTCATCATCACCACCCAGAGTCCGTAGTTTATAATAGGGCTTTGCTCTTGGTGTTGTGCATTTTATGGGTTTGCACAGATGTGTAAAGACTATGATCCACGATTACAGCATCACACAGAGAAGCTTCACTGCCCTAAAAGTCCTCTGTGCTCCCCCTGTTCATGGCTTCATCCCCAACCCTGGCAACCGTTGATCTTTTTACTGTGTCCATAGTTTTGCCTTTTCCAGAAAGTCATGGAGGTGGAATGATACAGTATGTCGGCTTTTCCCATTGGTTTCCTTTGCTTGGTGATATCCTTTTAAGGGTCCTCCCTGCCTTTTCATGGGTCGAGAGTCCATTTCTTTTTAGTGCTGAATGACGTTCCATTGTCGGGATGGACCACAGTTTATTTATCCATTCACCTACTAAAGGGCATCTCAGTTTGGGCAATTAGGAATAGAGATTCTATAAACGTTCATGTACAGGTTTTTGTGTGAACATAATTTTGGGTAAATACCAAGGAATTTGGTTGCTGGATCTTAGAGTATGCTTCGTTTTGTAAAAAGCAGCGAAACTGCCTTGCAGAGTGACTGCACCCTTTTGCATTCCCACCAGCAATGAATGGGAATTCCTGTTGCTCCAATTCTTGTAAAGAAAACAATTATATTTCTTTTTTTTTTTTTTTTTTTTTTTTTTTTGCGGTACGTGGGCCTCTCACTGTTGTGGCCTCTCCTGTTGTGGAGCACAGGCTCCGGACGCGCAGGCTCAGTAGTTGGGGCTCACGGGCCCAGCCGCTCCGTGGCATGTGGGATCTTCCAGACCGGGGCACGAACCTGTGTCCCCTGCATCGGCAGGCGGACTCTGAACCACTGTGCCACCAGGGAAGCCCCTATATTTCTTCATATAAGAATTATTTAGTCAAGGTCCTGTACTGTTGTATACTGTACATGCAGGTTACATGTCAAGTATTCTAGTCACAAACGAGATCAGTATGGATAGACGCAGGACAAATTCACCTGGCCTTTCCTTCAATATCATGTCTTTGTCGTCAGCATGCTTGGGATGACTCATCCCACAAATGGGTCCATTAGTTTTTTGTTTTTTTTGTTTTTTTATTTTTTGCGGTACGCGGGCCTCTCACTGTTGTGGCCTCTCCCGTTGCGGAGCACAGGCTCCGGACGCGCCGGCTCAGCGGCCATGGCTCACGGGCCCAGCCGCTCTGCGGCATGTGGGATCCTCCCAGACTGGGGCATGAACCCGTGTCCCCTGCATCGGCAGGCGGACTCTCAACCACTGCGCCACCAGGGAAGCCCAGGTCCGTTAGTTTTGATTACTTACACCCAGACTCTGAGGTACCTAACTCAGAGATACAAGAACCCCTTTAAGTTCTTGCTTCCCTACATTCCACTTAGACAATGTCCTAACTTAGTAGCTGAGGGAGTAATTGAACCTCCAAAACCCAGCACGACTTCATCCTCCTCATGGCTCATGTGGTGTTCAAATCACTGATTGCCCAAGTGACTTAGTCACTCTTACAAAACTACGAATTTGGAATTTCACATTTATCATTTTATTATTGTCCATACATCATAAAAATTATAGCCAATTTCATCATTTATTAAGCCATGACATTTTAAAATATCATATGGCTTATATTATTGTCCATGACTGCATTAGACACTGTTGAGGTGCTATCTTCATAAATGAAATGTCTGCTGGGAGGCTTGCTAAATAATTAAGTTTAACTTTTCATCCAATTTAAAGTCATTGTTGTTGATCTGACTACAGGGGTGGCAGTTAGAACAAGTTCAAGGACAGCCTTGACTCATGGGGGTGGAGGAACGTGGGAGGAGAGAAGAAATGAGCCTTTTCAATATTTATTTTCTACATTTCCCTTTATCCCCTTTAAACATCATTGAACACTTGCATTCATGTGTTCCATTGCTGTGTCATGTATAACATATGCTTAACAAATGGTGAAAATGCTAACCTTACATTGAGAACAATGCAAATTACAGATATCAGTTAGCAAACATTTATAGATAGGAGATACTGATCCTAAAATATGATCTAGGTAAAATTGAAACAAACATAGTGTCCATAGAAATATATATTACTACCTGAAAATAGGACAGGCTGGAAATCAGTGAACCAAATCCTTTTTTACAATTCCAGGCAATGGGTTTACATTTTTATTACATTTTAAAAAAAATTAAATTAAAATATTTTTGGAATTGTGATGACCTGTTGCCTACTTTTTTAATCTGATTGTTAAAGAAATACTTTATATCTTGTTTGATGAGCTGGATCACAGTAATATCTAGATGAGTAGCCTGTTGAACAGAAGCAATTTCTTTTATTTACAGAGGTTGAAACTATTGGAATAATGGGACCAATATCTTCTTTAGTTTGTGTGGCTTATTATGAGGTCATAGTCATTGATTGCTCATTCTCTATTTCATAATTTGATATAAGCTTTGCACTTTCTCATAATTCATATTTTGCTTTGCCAGTTTCTGCTGGGTGATGTTTTGATTTACTCCTTCCAGCACTGGAATACAACTGGAGCCTTTTTTTTTTTTCCATTTATTTGGACTTGTAATGGGACAAAAATTGAATGGGCATCATTTTTGTCCCACTGCTCTTCCTCAGCACAGTATAAATTATTTTTTGAGTGCAACAGATTCCTTCAAAGCTAGTGTATCCTATCTACCTATCATCTATCAATTTATGCATCCACCTTTCTATTTATCCATCAATTCTATCTCTCATCTATCTATCTACCTATCTATCTATCATCCATGTATTTATTCATCAATCCACCTACCCACCTACACATCTATGTATCCTTGTATCTGTCATCATCTATCAATCTATTATCTATCTCCCCATCTGTCTGTCTCTATCTCTCCACCTATCTACGTGTATAGGAAAATACAAATTTTAACACTGTGATTACAGTGAACATGCATTTTTATGCTCTTCCACACTTTCCTTTATATGTTAAGAAAACGTGTTGCTTTATGGAAGAATGGATTGTTACTCAGCCTCTACAGTGTCTCAGCCGTACTTACCTCTCTACCTGCCACTTGTCCTCACACAGCTCTTATCGGCACAGCACAGAAAGGATGAGGTACTAAAAGACAAGACCAGACAGCATCTCTCCCACTGGACTCAGGAAACACCCAGAAATCCTGCCACGGCAGTGAGTTCATAATTCTCGTCTTCCAAGAAATGATGTATGAGTGTTTTTAAAGACCTTCTTGTTTTAGAGCAGTTTTAGGTTCACAGCAAAATGGAGCAGAAAGTACAGAACTTTCCCACTTACCCCCTGCCATCAGTGTCCCCACCAGGCGCTACATTTGTTATAACTGACGAATGTGCACTGACACCTCATCATCACCACCCAGAGTCCGTAGTTTATAATAGGGCTTTGCTCTTGGTGTTGTGCATTTTATGGGTTTGCACAGATGTGTAAAGACTATGATCCACGATTACAGCATCACACAGAGAAGCTTCACTGCCCTAAAAGTCCTCTGTGCTCCCCCTGTTCATGGCTTCATCCCCAACCCTGGCAACCGTTGATCTTTTTACTGTGTCCATAGTTTTGCCTTTTCCAGAAAGTCATGGAGGTGGAATGATACAGTATGTCGGCTTTTCCCATTGGTTTCCTTTGCTTGGTGATATCCTTTTAAGGGTCCTCCCTGCCTTTTCATGGGTCGAGAGTCCATTTCTTTTTAGTGCTGAATGACGTTCCATTGTCGGGATGGACCACAGTTTATTTATCCATTCACCTACTAAAGGGCATCTCAGTTTGGGCAATTAGGAATAGAGATTCTATAAACATTCATGTACAGGTTTTTGTGTGAACATAATTCTGGGTAAATACCAAGGAATTTGGTTGCTGGATCTTAGAGTATGCTTCGTTTTGTAAAAAGCAGCCGAAGTGCCTTGCAGAGTGAGTGCACCGTTTTGCATTCCCACCAGCAATGAATGAGAATTCCTGTTGCTCCAATTCTTGTAAAGAAAACAATTATATTTCTTTTCTTTTTTTTTTTTTTTTTGAGGTACGCGGGCCTCTCACTATTATGGCCTCTCCCATCGTGGAGCACAGGCTCCGGACACGCAGGCTCAGTAGTTGTGGCTCACAGGCCCAGCCGCTCCACGGCACGTGGGATCTTCCCGGACCGGGGCACGAACCCATGTTCCCTGCATCGGCAGGCAGACTCTCAACCACTGCGCCACCAGGGAAGCCCCTATATTTCTTCATATAAGAATTATTTAGTCAAGGTCCTGTACTGTTGTATACTGTACATGCAGGTTACATATCAAGTATTCTAGTCACAAACGAGATCAGTAAGGATAGAAGCAGGACAAATTCACCTGGCCTTTCCTTCAATATCATGTCTTTGTCGTCAGCATTCTTGGGATGACTCATCCCACAAATGGGTCTGTTAGTTTTTTTGTTTGTTTGTTTGTTTTATTTTTTGCGGTACGCGGGCCTCTCACTGCTGTGGCCTCTCCCGTTGCGGAGCACAGGCTCCGGACGCGCAGGCTCAGCGGCCATGGCTCATGGGCCCAGCCGCTCTGCGGCACATGGGATCTTCCTGGACCGGGGCACGAACCCGTGTCCCCTGCATCAGCAGGCGGACTCTCAACCACTGCGCCACCAGGGAAGCCTGGGTCCGTTAGTTTTGATTACTTACACCCAGACTCTGAGGTACCTAACTCAGAGATGCAAGAACCCCTTTAAGTTCCTGCTTGCCTACACGCCACTTAGACAGTGTCGTAACTTAGTAGCCGAGGGAGTAATTGAACCTCCAAAACCCAGCACGACTTCATCCTCCTCATGGCTCATGTGGTGTTCAAATCACTGATTGCCCAAGTGACTTAGTCACTCTTACAAAACTACGAATTTGGAATTTCACATTTATCATTTTATTGTCCATACATCATAAAAATTATAGCCAATTTCATCACTTATTAAGTCATGACATTTTAAAATATCATATGGCTTATATTATTGTCCATGACTGCATTAGACACTGTTGAGGTGTTATCTTCAAAAATGAAATAAATGTCTGCTGGGAGGCTTGCTAAATAATTAAGTTTAACTTTTCGCCCAATTTAAAGTCATTATTGTTGTTGATCTAACTGCAGGGGTGGCAGTTAGAACAAGTTCAAGGACAGCCTTGACTCATGGGGGTGGAGGAACGTGGGAGGAGAGAAGAAATGAGCCTTTTCAAAATTTATTTTCTACATTTCCCTTTATCCCCTTTAAACATCATTGAACACTTGCATTCATGTGTTCCATTGCTGTGTCATGTATAACATAACATACGCTTAATAAATGGGGAAAATACTAACCTTACATTGAGAACAATGCAAATTACAGATATCAGTTAGCAAACATTTATAGATAGGAGATACTGATCCTAAAATATGATCTAGGTAAAACTGAAACAAATACAGTGTCCATAGAAATATATATTACTACCTGAAAATAGGACGGGCTGGAAATCAGTGAACCAAATCCTTTTTTACAGTTTCAAGCAATAGGTTTACATTTTTATTACATTTTTTTAAAAATGAAATTAAAATATTTTTGGAATTGTGATGACCTGTTGCCTACTTTTTAAATCTGATTGTTAAAGAAATACTTTATATCTTGTTTGATGAGCTGGATCACAGTAATATCTAGATGAGTAGCCTGTTGAACAGAAGCAATTTCTTTTATTTACAGAGGTTGAAACTATTGGAATAATGGGACCAATATCTTCTTTAGTTTGTGTGGTTTATTATGAGGTCATAGTCCTTGATTGCTCGTTCTCTATTTCATAATTTGATATAAACTTTGCACTTTTTCATAATTCATATTTTGCTTTGCCAGTTTCTGCTGGGTGATGTTTTGATTTACTCCTTCCAGCACTGGAATGACATTCCAGTTTAGATATATGTATTTGCACATATTTCATGAAATACAACTGGAGCCTTTTTTTTTTCCATTTATTTGGACTTGTAATAGTACAAAAATTGAATAGACATCATTTTTGTCCCACTGCTCTTCCTCAGCACAGTATAAATTATTTTTTGAGTGCAACAGATTCCTTCAAATCTAGTAAAAGGGATCTTTTTCTTACAATTTCACAAGGTAGTCTTATGAAAAAATGAATTGGTTTGATTGAAAGAAATGTTGACTTGTGCTCCAAAAAGAACCAGACTGAAAATTACTGGCTGTCTTCTGGAACAACTAAAAAATACACAATATATATTTTAGTGTTGTGGAATTTCTTGACTTTCACGTATTTTGTAGAATATCATCATTTCTTCTCACTAAGCAACGAAGCAATAAAATGAATATATTTTTAGAAGTATTGGTATTTGCGATTCTGCAATCAACATTAATTACTTACTGGACAATCTGCCAAAGTTATTTTTTTTTCTTTTTGAGCAAAGCCTTTGCATATGTTATTTATTTAGAATTTACATAGTGAAAGTTGGCAAAATAGTTTTTTATTAGCAATTTCCCTTGACTAAGTAATCCTTGTATGAACAGAGTAAATAATCATGCAACTGTACCTTGCTTTAACAAGATAAATTCCATTTGGAAAAATGTATCAATCATGTTGGTTTCCTAAAATAGAATAAAGAGAAGCCATTGTTGAAAGCATAAACAAGAATGTAGAAGCAAAAATGAGAAGTCTTTCCACCCTGGGCACTGAAAGATCATATTGAACTGTAAGTCCTGGTGATGTCAGGTTTCTCATGTCCATGTGCAAACAGAGTAGGAAGGGAAGGTTCCTGTGGGTGGTGGTGTGAGTACCAGCCTTAGCTGTCCACCTGGCTAGCCTGTGGTACCCAGTTATACCGTCAGTGACTAATCTGGATATTCCTGTGCCGTTATTTTGCACAGGTGCTTAACATCTGCAATCAATTAACTTTAAGTCAATCCACTTAGTCTAATGTTGAGCAGGACTCATGCAATCAGTTGAAAAGGCTTAAAAGCAAAAACTGATGTTTCTTTGAGAAAGAAGAAATTCTGCCTCAAGGCTACAGCCTCCACTACTCCAGCCTGGAGTCTTGTCCTACAGATTTCAGACTTGCTGTCCTCTACAAATGGCTTAAGCCAATCCCTTGAAATTTGAGAGATAGACAGAGGATAGGTAGATTGATACATATAGATAGATCAATTGATATAGATTACAAATAGATGATAAATGGTTAGAGCTATAAATAGAGATCTATATAGATACAGATGGATAGATATGGATAAATAATAGATGATAGATATATGGATACACATAGATAGATGGATAGATAGGTAGACAGATAGATACGTTCATTTCATAGTTATATCTTACTGGTTCTGTTTCTCTGGAGAACTGATAAAGGTGGGAATTATCAACCCCATTTACCCCAGTTGCTACAAGGCTGCTGCGGCCACTGGGAACCCATGCTTTCTCCTGCAGTCAGTCCTAATGCTGAGAGAAGCGGGTGGACCATTAGAACAACCTAACCCGGTCGGAGGCAGCAGGGTTCTGTTCCCTCAGGAATGTCACATACGGTCACCCCAGCAGTTGGAGACTCAGAACAGGCTGAGGGCACGAGGGGGTGGGGCATGAGTGGTGGAGAGAAATCATGGCAGCCGTGAGAAGTAGACTTGGTACCTATATATTCTTTCTCGCCTGGTGGCTGATGTGTGGAAGAGTGTGTATGTGTGTGTGTGTGTGTGCATGTGTGTGTTGCCCTCTCTATTTCTGTTAAATAGGTTGTAGCCAACTATCACCTCATTACCATCCATTAAAGTGGGGTTAAGGAGAGAGCAGGGGAACCCAAGCTAGGCTGGGTGCAGAGCCTGGAGAATGATGGGGCACCCTGTGTAAGGACAGGTGAGGACCTTTTGTGTCCATGCGTATGCTGCACGGACAGTCTGTCTCTCCCTCCTCGCGGGCTGTCCTTCTGTGCCGCAGAACCGGGAAAGCTCAATGTTCCATCTCCCTGCATTCTTTCTAGCTATGGTTCTGGATGAAAAATAGGTGCTCCCAGTTACTTGAGCATGGAGAAGCCTGGTGGAGACCTCTGCAGGCATCCTCTGTCTGCTTCTGCAGGCATGCAAGTTCAGGACACTTCTGTCCTTCAGAAGAAGAGTGCCAGGGCCAGTCCCACTCTACAGCCAGTTGTGGCTGTAGAAACGTCACCACGGGTGGTCCTGTCCAGGTACCCTGAGCCCAGAAGTTTTAGTGGTGACCTGCAGTGCCTCCAACCACGAGGCTTCAGGTTCCCTACATTCAGTTACAAGCTGCTGGGGACACCTGTAAGGAGATTTTCTTCCATCCACTGAAGCTTAGGTGTTGCAATGTGCTTTTCACTCCAGGATATTTCATCCCTGGCACTTTATTTATTTTTTAAATTAATTTTTATTGGAATAGAGTTGCTTTACCGTGTTGTATTTGTTTCTACTGTACAACAAAGTGAATCAGCTCTACGTATACATATGTTGCCTCTTTTTTGGATTCCCTTCCCGTTTAGGTCATCACAGAGCATTGAGTAGAGCTCCCTGTGCTGTACAGCAGGTTCTCATTAGTTATCTATTTTATACATAGTATCACATGAATTTAGTGTAGTCCCTGGTGCTTTATTGAAAAGCAGTTCTACCTCAATATTTAAATGAAAATCTCATTCCTTTATAACATATCATAATTGATGTTTTTATGTCTATTAAATTGTATGTACATGTACAGACACACACACATATATATATACACACATCTGTATACATATATATATAATTTTAAATAGATGTTTCATGGTGGTAAAATACACAGCACAAATTTCCCTTTTAAAAAATTTGCTTTTTCTAAGGTAAAATGTTTATTTTTGTTTCCAGTTTTCTTCTGAGCACTACATTGTAATTGAGACATTTACAAAGCTTGTCCTTTCCTCAGAAGGAGGAGATGGCTGGTTCTCTCCACAGGAATTCATGAAAGAATTAGGATATTTTGGGGCTTCCCTGGTGGCACAGTGGTTAAGAATCTGCCTGCCAATGCAGGGGACATGGTTTCGAGCCCTGGTCGGGGAAGATCCCACATGCCATGGAGCAACTAAGCCCTTGTGCCACAACTACTGAGCCCTCATGCCACAACTACTGAAGCCTGTGCACCTAGAGCCGGTGCTCCTCAACAAGAGAAGCCACCGCAATGAGAAGCCCGTGCACTGCAATGAAGACCCAACACAGTCAATAATTTAATTAATTAATTAATTTTTTAAAAGGAAGAATTAGGATATTTTTAAGAGAACGGAAGTCCTATCGGAGTGTTAAAACAGAGAAGAAAACTTCTGGGGAGAAGTGACACAATGAAGGGTTTACGTGCAGAAGACAAATGACATTTCTCCGCTTGGCTACAAAATGCAGATTCAGGAAGATGAGCCTCTGAAAAACTACGTAAAGAGGACCCTTCTCCTGCATGGAGAATTTCTGTATATTCAGGTAGCAAAGAACAGGATTTCAGGGTGATTAGGAAAACAGTGTCTCCCTCCTTTAGGACTGTGGAGTTCTAAACGGGATGGTACTTTACAGTCAGTACTCCACCTCTCTCTTGGCTTTTAAAATGCTCTCCAGCTCTATGTGCTATTTTAAGCTATTTTTGTGGGGAAAAAAATCAACACGCTCCCTAAAGTGGTGTAATATTCCATAGTCTATTTCTGGCTCCATCTTCATTTCCTCCCGGTGGGTCCCAGTGATCACTGTATTTTGCAGACTTGTACCGACGTGGGTTTATTTGAAAGCTCTCATTTGACTGGCAAACATCATTCTTTTTTTGTTGCTGTTAACTAAGAAAACATTTACTTTATTTGCCAATATATTACCTGTAACTGCGTTCTAGACACACGCAGCACACTTAACATCATCTAAGACAAAAGCCCTTCTCTGGCCTCCACTCTTGTCCCAGTTCTAATGTCATTGACTTTGTTTTTTGGGTGTTTTTGTTTTGTTTTTTTGTTTTTGTCCCAGTACTCATCAGCTTTAATCGTGTTGTAAAACACTTTCATTCAATTAAACCAAAGGTCTTTCCAGAAAGGATTTAAAGTGATTTACAAAAGTCATAATAGCAAAAAGAAAAATAACAGATATAATTAGAAAAGTTAGAATTATGGATTTTTTCCTTGTCTGTTTAACTTTTTTTTAAAATTAATGTTTATTGGACTATAGTTGCTTTACAATATTGTGTGAGTTTCTGCTATACAGCAAATGAATCAGTCATACGGATACCTATTTCCCCTCTTTTTTCGATTTCCTTCCCATTTAGGTCACCACGGAGCACTGAGTAGAGTTCCCCGTGCTATACAGTAGGTTCTCATTAGTTATCTGTTTTTGTTTTTTAATTTTTTAAAATTTATTTATTTATTTTTGGCTGTGTTGGGTCTTCGTTTCTGCGAAAGGGATTTCTCCCGTGGTGGTGAGCGGGGGCCACTCCTCATCGCGGTGCGCGGGCCTCTCACTGTTGCAGCCTCTCTTGTTGCGGAGCACAGGTTGCGGATGCGCAGGCTCAGTAGTTGTGGCACATGGGCCCAGCTGCTCCGCGGCATGTGGGATCCTCCCAGACCAGGGCTCGAACCCGTGCCCCCCGCATTAGCAGGCGGACCCTCAACCACTGTGCCACCAGGGAAGCCCAGTTATCTGTCTTATACATGGTACTGTGTATGTGTCAATCCCACTCTCCCAGTTCATCCCACATCTCCCTTCCCCCTTGGTAACCATAAGTTTGTTCTCTACGTCTGTGACTCTATTTTTGCTTTGCAAATAAGTTCATCTCTACAATTTTTTCTTCTTTTTGTTTCTTAAATTTTTACTGGCTTATAGTTGACTCACAATGTTGTGTTAGTTTCAGGTGCACAGCAAAGTGATTCAGTTATACGCATACATATATATATTCTTTTTTTAAAAAATTGTATTGGAGTATCGTTGATTTACAATGTTGTATTAGTTTCAGGTGAGCAGCAAAGTGAATCAGTTATACCTATACATATATCCACTGTTTTTTACGATACTTTTCCCATATAGGTTATTACAGAGTATTGAGTAGAGTTCCCTGCGCTCTACAGTAGGTCCTTGTTGATTATCTAGTTTATATATAGTAGTGTGTGTGTGTCAGTCCCAATCTCCCAATTTGTCACTTCCCCCCATGTTTCTCCCTCGGTATCCATCCAAACATCATTCTTAATGTTTGGGTTTTGCCAGCAATTGGATCAGGGATGCTTCCAACCTCAGAGAACCATGGTTTGTCTTTACTGTTTCACTTACAGGTTTCAGCTCATGAGGACTTGAGGGGGCGGGTGGTTAAAAGGTGAGACCCCTGGCCTCAATATGGAATACCCTGAAGTGCTGAGCCTTCTTCCCAGTTCCTTTAGGCACCAGCTAAATCCTCTGCTGTTACACAATGACATTTCCATTGCTCTCTCTACCCAAACCTGCCCCTTGCCCTTTTTATTCCTTTTTTGAAAACTTCTATTGAAGTATAATTGATGTACAATGTTGTGTTTAATGTGACAGTAAAGTGACTCAGTTATACGTATATATTCTTTGTCGTATTCTTTTTCATTATGTTTTTTTTAATTCAACTATTGTTGGTTTATAAGATTATATAATTTCCATGTGTACCACATCATATTTCAACATCTGTACACACTACAGTGTGGTCACCACCCAAAGTTTAGTTTTCATCCATCATGGTAGGGTTGACCCCCTTTACCTGTTTCACTCTCCCCTGACCCTGCTTCCCCTTTAGTAACCACTACTCTGTTATCTGTCTCTATGTGTTTGTTTTTGTTTCATTTGTTTCTTTCTTATGTTCCACATATGAGTGAAATCTTTTGGTATTTGTCTTTCTCCATCTGACTTGTTTCCCTTAGTGAAATACCCTTGAGGTCCATCCAAGTTGCCGCAAATGCCCCTTGCCCTTTTTTTAAGTGTCTGTCTTATGAGTGCTCCCTGATGAACCTGAATCCCAGCTTCTGTTTCCAAGGAACCTGTTCTAAGCCTCTGTCTTGATGTGTCCTTCTAAAGTCAACTGACTGCAGCAATATTTACAATAGCCAGGACGTGGAAGCAACCGAAATGTCCACGGACAGATGAATGGATAAAGACGACGTGGTACATACATACAATGGAACATTACTCAGCCACAAAAAAGGATGAAATGCCATTTGCCGCTACATGGATGGACCTAGAGATGATTATACTAAGTGAAGTCAGTCAGATAGAGAACGACAATTATCATGTGATGTCTCTTACATGCGGAATCTAAAAAAAGGGTACAAATGAACTTATCTACATAACAGAAATAGAGTTACGGACATAGAAAATAAACTTATGGTTATGAGGGGATAAAGGGTGGGGGGGAGGGATGAATTGCGAGATTGGGATTGACACATACACCCTACTATATATAAAATAGATAACTAATAAGGACCTACTGTGTAGCACAGGGAACTCTACTCAATACTCTGTAAGGACCTATGTGGGAAAAGAATCTAAGAAAAGAGTGGATATATGTATATGTATAACTGATTCACTTTGCTGTACACCTGAAACTGGCACAGCATTGTAAACCAACTATACTCCATCATAAAAAAAAATTTTTTTAAGTAAAGTCAACAGAAGGAAGGGCGATGGTATACTACATGGAATAGCATCCCCCCACCCACTGTCCATGTCAGCATGGACCCTCCATGTGACCTTACTTGGAAGTAGAGTCCTTGTGGACAGAATCCAGTGAAGTAGGGGGTGGTCTCCAATCCAATGACCGGGGCCCTCCCAGCAAGAGGCAGAACGGAACACACGGCAAAGACGGTGGGAAACAGAGAAGAAGACCCTGTGGACAACAGAGGCAGAGATGGGAGTGATGGTCAGTCTCCCTCAGAACTTCCAGCAGGCACCTGCCGACACCTTGATCTCAGACTCCGAGCCTCCGCAACTGTGAGCCAGTCTGTCGTTGAACCACCCTCTTGGCTGTGCTTTCCCCGCTTCTGTGACAATTATAGTGTTTCAAGCACGGTCACTGGCTCGAGTTGCAGTGATCTTCCAAGAAGAGCAAGAGAGAATTTATGACAGACAAGCAAGTCTCAACCCCAGGCAGAACCTTACACTGAAGGACCTCAACCTGGAGCTACATCCGCTCTGCCCAGCACAGCTAGAAAAAGAAATTAAATTCTTAGACCACACACTATGGGAATGGCGCTAGCATTGTGTCTGAATTTGCCAAAGTAGCCCCATTGATCCTGCCCTTGGCAAGGTTCAGAAACACCTCTGCTTTTGTATTCAAAGTCAACTGGAAAAAAGACACTTAATAAAGATGTGCTGAAAGCAAGTGAAGAATTAAGATCAAACATCACATTTTACGGATACATCACAGACGCCTGTGTTTAGTTGAGTTACCATAACCTTCAAAAACCACTGAAATGTATACAGTGTTGAAATGTGGACATGTTGAGATATTACTTTCACAATATTTCAATATTCTGAAATATTGTAATGAGCATTCTGCTGAAATCGGTATATATTTCTCAAAATCCTTCTCCCCTTGGAACGGGAGTTAAAGGAACTATCTTTAAAAAGGAAGGGACTTCCCTGGCGGCCCAGTGGTTAGGACTCGGCGTTTTCACTGCAGGGGGCCCGGGTTCAATCCCTAGTTGGGGCACTGAGATCCCGCAAGCTTCGTGGCACAGCCAAAAAAAAAGTTTAAAAAAGTAAACTAAAAAGGAAAGCCCAGGGTAAAATCCATGGGCACAACGGGTGAGACACACACAAGCACGTATAAATTTTCACAGGCCTGTAAAGCGAATAGGAACATTTAGTCCGTATGTAATGCAAGACTGTCCAAACTTTTTTACAGAGTTTTTGTTCTCTTCCTAAGTATTCTAAGCATGAAACTCAAGGGAAAATTGGAACAGTGAATTTTAATATATTCTTGTAGCAGTAAGTATATATGCTCCCAGGGAATGACAGTGCTTCCTTTTTTTAACTGTTTTTTAAAATTTTTTTATTGGAGTTGATTTACAATGTTGTGTTAGTTTCAGGTGTACAGCAAAGTGAATCAGTTATACGTATATGTATATCCACTCTTTTTAAGATTCTTTTCCCATATAGGTCCTTACAGAGTATTGAGTAGAGTTCCCTGTGCTCTAGAGTAGGTCCTTGTTGGTTATCTATTTTATATATAGTCGTGTGTATATGTCAATCCCAATCTCCCAGTTTATCCCTCCCCGCCCTTATCCCCCCATAACCACAAGTCTGTTCTCTATGCCTGTGACTCTATTTCTGTTTTGTAGACAAGTTCATGTTGATGGCTCTTTTTTTCTTCTCTCTTTTTTTTTTCCCTTAAAAATATCTGTCCCCGCTCTATCCCCCATCAGATGACATCCTCTCCCTGGGAGAACCAATGTCAGCATCGTTTACCTGCATTTGACATGGGTCGGAGAACATTTTCTTACCTTTTCTTCGTAGTTGTCTTGTCCTCCACAGAAACAACACCCTTCACCAGCAAAGACCGTGGGTGACATTTGTGCGTCTGCCGACGAGGTGCAGGGAGACATCCCGTAGGGTGTGCTGGGGGGACAGGTACAGAATAAACGTCCTTCAGTATCGTGGGTGACATTGCAAGTAAATATTAAGTATTCGAATAAATATACTTTAAAATCCCCCCAAATTAGATTCATCCCCAAATAGAATTCTAATGTATTTAAGATTTATATGAAGGAAACATCTCCAGATCCTACGAATACTTGAACAGTTAGCGCTTTGATTACAGCGCACGCACTGATGTTCTTTCAAAAGGAACAAACACAAGGCATTAACACCGCAGCACACCCTTGGCTGTTGCTAAGTATTTACGGGATTACCTTGACGATCAATTTAAACAAAAGATGGGTAGGTGAGTTCAGATCCTAATAAGCCTTTGAAAATGGCTCGGCCATAAAACATTAGAAAATACTAGGAGGCTGGTATGATAAATTAAAAATTCAATAGTCCGTCTTCTTTCTCTCTGGACCTCAGCTGATACCCTCATACCAAGTTGTACGATGTGAAAGATTTCTTCAGTAAAAAGGATCCTGAGTCAAATGGAGTATTAACGGGGCTCGTTTGAGCAAATGCGCCATTTAACTGAATTTCAAGTATTCGAGACACAAAGTGAACAGAGAAGCACTCTGATTTCCCCTCCCCCTACCATTTCTTTCAATGTATTGTTAATCAAGAACCATTACTGAGTCTCAATTTAAGTGAGTATCCGCACATTCTGACTGTTCCTATTCAAGAATAATCATGCCTGATTTATATGTAAGGAGAAATAGATTGTTCTAGTGGAATTGTCTATGCCTGAATTTTAACTTGAAAGAATAAATGATAGGACGTGGAGAATTGCCTAGAATCTTACCACTCCACCCTTTTATGAATCCTAGTTGTTTCCTGGCTCTGTTAACTTGGTTTCATTGAATTTCGTGATGTCCAGACATACAGTGACACATCCCTGATATGTGAATTTGCGGAGCTTCTAAGACCATTAGCATTTTACACTAATCATAACCAACTTTTCTTATTAGTATTAATCTACCACTTCCTAAACACTAAGTCCGACTCAGTAGCTCTGATGAAGGGCTGAGTTCTTAGCATCTCTCACAGGTTAGCAGACATTTGGTCCGGTCCAGAATGTCCGTAAGATGTTTGGTCCCTACGATATTTGGTGCATAAGATGTTTGGCCCACAAACATTTGGTCCACACCAAAAGGTCCTTGAAATTTGGTCTTATCCAAAATGCCCATCAGCCTATTTGGTTCATGCCAAATGGTTTTGGACAGGACCAAATATCCAGGACCTTTGGGCGTGGTCCAAATGTTTTGTGGATGTTTCGGACAGGACCAAGTAGTCCTGCAAATATCGTGGATCTTTTGGAGTGGAACTAATGTCTTCTGGATGTTTTGGACAGGACCAAATGTCCTGCAAGGCTCCAACAAGCTCCCACAGGGTGCTGCTACTGGTGGTACACGGACCACAGTTTCCGTAGCGAGCCTGTACAAGACCGTCAAAGAAATGCAGGTGCAAACGCTTGGCTGCGGTATTCATACAAAGCTCTTGATTCAAAAATGGATTCTATAATAGACTATCCTAAGTGAGATGTATGCAAAGATCTATGCAAAGAAGTGGTTGCGTGGAATCTGAAATAAATATCATTTCATAGCCCCCCAATATTTATAGCTGATCTAGGAGGATGGCTACACGTTTATTTTAAGGTAACTGTTAAGTGGAAAGGTGAACATTGGCAAGACATGAGCAAAAACCATTATCAACATGCAGAACTTTGAGAGTTTGTGGCCCTAGAGATACGTTGAGTGTAAATTATAAAATTAGTCTGGGGAAGAGCCGAAGCCTTGCAGATTGTTCCTTAGAGGATTGAATAGGTCTCTACAAACATGGGTTTGAATCATGCTAAGCCTAGAAAATGTGGCTTCTTCTTGTGGATACCAGGACCATCTTTCTCAGGGGTTTTCTTCCAAGAGCTCAGTGGCCGAGGTGCATAAGAGTAGCTGACCCCTAAACTGATAAAACTAGTGCGTGCAGAGAACTGGATTCTAACATGGTTCTTCTAATGGGAGAAGGTCCTGTCCCCACGATTTCCATACGGGGAATGGAAATCCGCACCATTCCTCATCTTATGAAGAAGATGATGCAGGGCCGGACCTGTGGATTTAGAAGGATCCTAATTCCCCTTCTTTTCTCTGGACCTCATCTTCTCAGACTGGGATGCTAATGGGTCTCACCCTGTGTCAGAGCTTTCCCACTTGGGGGAGGCTGTATCCACTTCTGAGGGGTACCTAACAGGGTGCCAGAAATGGGGTGGCTTATTGAAACAAGAGAAATGTATTGTCTCGTCATGATGGAGGCCAGGGGTCCAAGATCAAGGGATCAGCAGGGTTGAGTCCTCCAGAGGGAGGAGGGAGACTCGCATCCATATCTCTATCCTAGTTTCTGGTGGTTTCAGGAAACCTTTGACGTTCCTTGGCTTGTAGATGCATCATCCCGGTCTCCACCTTCCTCTTCATATGGCCTTCTCCTCCCTGTGTGCACGTCTGTGCCCAGATGTCCCCTTTATGTAAACACACCAGGCATATGAGATTAGAGCCCACCCTAATGGCCTCATCATCATTAAGTACATCAGAAACTACCCGATTTCCGATAAGGTCACATTCTGAGGTATTTGGGTTTAGGACTTCAACCTATGAATTTTTGAGGGATACAGTTCAACTCAGTACGGTGCTTTGCAATGTCTTGTTACTGAACCGAACATGGGTTCGCTCACCTGACACACAACAAAGCCGGTCTACTGGCACCGGGTTGTGGTGAAAGAAAGTACAGCATTTATTACAGGGCACCAAGATCAAAAGACCTGAACACCCCAAGCACTTTCAGGGAAGGGTTTTTAAAGGCGACATTAGGGGTGAGGGTCACAGAGTGTGTGATGAGCTCATGGACATTCTTCTGACTGGTTGGTACTGAGATAACAGAATGGTGTTTCAGGAATCTCAGTTATCCACCTTGTACTCCCAAGTGGTCTGGGGTCTACGTGCTGGTGGTCAGGAGTTTTCTTCTGGTGGGAGCCTGGTTTCCGTAAAAACCACTTATAAATGTGCATCAGATGTTGTTATCTATGTCCTTCAGGAAGGAGCTAAAGATTCTGTGGCTCCGCTATGTGGCTGATCTGTTGTACACATGGTTCCCAGTTTCCCAGCCCAAAAGCTATTCTTATAATCATGTTCACATTTTCCTAATTCTTAACTCTCAAGCCAGCCTTTTGAGACTCTGGAGAGGCCTGAAGCAAAGGCTTTCACTTCAAGAGACAGGGGACATGGGATGGGGGAATTCGTCTACCCAAGAGGATCCCAAAGGGTCCTGCTCAGTTTTCATCTCAATCTGAGAGCAGTCCAGATGCAGTGGGAGTCCTGTAGGAAACAGCAGGAGATATAGGCCAGGATATCTGAGTTCTGGAAGCCACCGAATCTTCAGCTACCTTTGGAAGCTGCCGTTTCCCTTTTTTTAATGCCCCAAATTTCATTTAGTCCTTATTAAATGTTGCAGCCTGATGACAAGGCCAGTCACGAGGATTAGCCACTGAGCAGAGGTCGGTGCTCTGAGAGGCAAAGCCATTGCTGGGGCACAGAACTTTCCAGAAACTGCCCCGTGCATAACATTACCCAGTTTCTCCCGTCGGAATCAGGATCCCAAGTACTTAGTAGGATCTAGAGTCTATACCTGGGTGTGAATGCCAGCCGTCAATGCGAGAAGCCAATTCCCTAAACAGTAAGGGTGTAAACAAACCCAAAAGCAAACTAATCGGTGGGATGCCGTAAAATTATTTGACGCAGGGACCTGTGAACTTCTTCAGTTGGTACCACGTCATGGATGCACTTGGATCTCAGATGCTGCTGCTGCTGATGATAAAATGTGCTGTTGTTGGTCATGCTACTGACATGTTTCATTACCTCGAAGAGGAAGAAAAGAACATCACTTCTAGGCTGTATATGACACCCTACTTATTGCTGGCTCGAAGAAAAGGACATTTCATACCCTCTCTTAACCTTTCTGCTCCTGATTCCTGGAGATGTCACACACTATTAAATATATTTTGCTGGGTTTTGAACGTGATATTAATATTATAATCATACAAAATCAACATAGTATATTGTCTACATTATAATAGGTATAAGATATAAATTATGTTATGATATGTTAAGATTAATAGATTACTATTATAATAATATTAACATTACAGGGAAACCGTATCAGTGACAAGTTTATTTCAAGACAGACACCAAAAAGAAACATAATTTTGAATTCAGATTTTTTAAAAATATTTTTTTCATTCAAATTTAAGTTATTCATGGATGGAACTAGAGATGATCATACTAAGTGAAGTAAGTCAGACAGAGAAAGACAAATACCATATATCACTTGTATGTGGAATCTGAACTATGACATGAATGAACTTATCTATGAAACAGAAACAGTTTCACAGACATAGAGAAAAGTTGTGGTTGCCAAGGAGAGGGGGTTGGGGGAGGGATGGAGTGGGAGATTGGGGTTAGCAGATGTAAGCTTTTATATACAGAATGGATAAACAACAAGGTCCTACTGTAAAGCACAGGGAAATATATTCAATATCCTATGATAAACCATCATGGACAAGAATATGAAAAAGAATGTATATATATGTAGAACTGAATCACTTTGCTGCACAGCAGAAATAATCACAACATTGTAAATCATCTATACTGTAACAAAAAATTGTTATTGATGTGTAAGGTATATAAAATGTTAATTACATGATTTTGTACAAAGCCAGTAGATATATAGTTCATAATTATTGCACCCCTGTGGCCAGTGGCAGAGAGAAAATCTTTGTATCTGATGCCATGTGTAATATCTAGAATGTTTTCCAGGAAATATTTCTATTTTATACAAATTTGTCTAAAGTATTATGCTAGAAAATCCAATGCGGGAGCTCCCTGGTGGCACAGTGAAGAATTCACCTGCTAATGCAGGGGACATGGGTTTGAGCCCTGGTCCCGGAAGATCCCACATGCCATGGAGCAACTAAGCCTGTGCGCCACAACTACTGAGCCTGCATATAGAGCCTGCGAGCCATGACTACTGAGTCTGTGAGCCATGACTACTGAAAAAGAAAAGAAAAGAAAAGAAAAGAAAATCCTGTGTGATATTTAACTTTGTGATTGGCATGCAAACAACTAGTAACAATTAGTATAGGAAATGTGGCAATGAGTCAACAGGAATATTTTGTAGGGCTATGTTGTCTAATATGATAGCTGTTATCTGTATATGGCTACTTAAATTTAAATATAAATCAGTTTAAGTTAAATTAAATGGAACCTTCAATTCTTCACTTCAAACAGCCAAACATCAAGTACTCACTTGTGCCTGGTGACCACTGTATTGGATAGAACAGATATAAAACATTTCTGTTTTATAGAACATTTCATCATAGAAAGTTTAAAAGGCAGCATTAATCTAGATGATAGAGATTAATTACAGTCACATATTAACATCTACTGCCATTAACACTCAGCATAAGCAGAAACACACACACACACACACACACACATACACATACACACACACCCATGGCTTGGTGAATGTTGTTACAGAAAGATAGAATTCCAAGCAAGAGTAAGGATTTGCAGTCACTGCAAAGGAATTCTGCAAACAAAATACAAATGAATTCTTTTCATTAATAGAGGCAAAGAGACCTTGAATCTAGTGAATTCCAGTTGTAATCAGTCTAATGTGAAATTTATTCAAATTTTCATTTGTGCAAAACAGTAAAAAAAAGTTTTAATGAAACGTAAGAAAGAATGGGAGCAATGGACTTCAGTAATCAGAAATACTGGTAGTGTCTGCTTCACTAGAATTTCGTAATTAAAATATTTTTACTAAAATGCAGGGAAGTACATATTAGAATAAAAGCGAAAGTGCACACAGATGTTTATAGCAGCTTTATTCCTAACTGTCAAAACTTGGAAACAGCCAAGATGTCCTTCAGTAGATGATGGATAAATTAAGTGTAGTCCATCCAGACAATGGAATATTATTTGGCTGTAAAGAAATTAGCTATCAAGCCAGAAAAAGACACAGAGGAACCTTAAATGCGTAGGACTTAGTGAAAGAAGCCCATCTGAAAAGACTGGTTACTGTATGATTCCAACTCTGTGACATCGTGGAAAAGGCAAATCTATGGAGACAGCAAAAGATCATTGACAGCCAGGAGGTAGAGGGAAGGGAGGGATGAATCGGCAGAGCCTGGAAGATTTTGAGGGCCCAGAAAATATGCTGTCCGATACTATAATGATGTGTACCTGTCATTGTACCTTTGTCTGAAACCATTTCCACTAAGATCAGGAACAAGACAAGGTTGCCCACTCTCACCACTCTTACTCAACATAGTTTTGGAAGTTTTAGCCACAGCAATCAGAGAAGAAAAAGAAATAAAAGGAATCCAAATTGGAAAAGAAGAAATAAAACTGTCACTGTTTACAGATGACATGATACTACACATAGAGAATCCTAAAGATGCTACCAGAAAACTACTGGAGCTAATCAATAGATTTGGTAAAGTAGCAGGATACAAAATTAATGCACAGAAATCTCTGGCATTCCTATACACTAATGATGAACAATCTGAAAGTGAAATTAAGAAAACACTCCCATTGACCATTGCAACAAAAAGAATAAAATACCTAGGAATAAGCCTACCTAAGGAGACAAAAGACCTGTATGCAGAAAACTGTAAGACACTGCTAAAAGAAATTAAAGATGATGATACAAATAGATGGAGAGATACACTTTGTCAAAACCTATAGAATATACAATGCCAAGGGTGAACCCTAATGTAAACTACAGACTCTGGGTGATGATGACGTGTCCATATAGGGTCATTGATCATAACAAATGCACCATCTGGTGGGGGGATGTGGATAATGGGGGAGGCTCTCCATGTGTAGGGGAAGTAGGTGTACGGGGTAATTTCTCTACCTTCCGCTCAGTCTTGCTGTGGATGTAAAACCGGCCTGAAAAATAAGGTTTATAGTCAGCCCTCCATATCAGCGGGTTCCACACCCGCAAATTTAAACAAACGCGAATCAAAAATGTTCAGAAAAAAAATATTTTCCAAAATTTCCAAAAAAACTTGAATTTGCCGCAGTCCAGCAATGATTTATATATCAGTTACATTGTGTTTACAACTGTTTACATAGCATTTATATTGTATCAGGTGTTATAAGTCATCTAGAGATGATTTATTTAAAGTGTAGGTGGGAGGATGTATGTTGGTTATATGCAAATACTATGCCATTTTATATAAGGGACTTGAACCTCCACAGATTTTGGTATCTGAGGGGGTCCTGGAACCAACATCCTGTGGCGATTGAGGGATGACTATTTTAAAAAATGTTCAGACAACCTTGTGATTTTTACTTTCAACAGGCTTCTTTACTGCCAGGAACTTAAGAGGAGGAAAATGATCTATTATATGAACCCAAGTATTTGCTCTTTCTGTTTTTCTTTCTTCATTTCTGACAATTCCACATTTCCCTCTGTTATTATTTCTCTTCCCTCTGAAGAATTTCTTTTAACATTTATTTTAAAAAGCAGATCTTGGAGACAATGTATTGTAGTTTTTCTTGAATTGAAATGTCTATTTCAGCTTCATTCCTAAAGGGCACCTTTTTGCTAGATGGAGGCTCTGGTTTGACAGTTATTTTTCTTCAGAACTTTAAAGAAGATTTTCTAAAGTTTTCTGGGTTTTTTTAGATTTTTTTGTATGTGCTAAGAACAGTTCACAGGAGATCTTAACCTCTTCACAAATTTTCAAGTGTACAGTACAGTATTGGTAATTGTGAACATGTTTTACAGTGGGTCCCTAGAACTTATTCATCTAGTATAACTTAAATACTATGTCCTTTATTTTTAAAAAATTTTTATTGGAGTATAGTTGGTTTACAATGTTGTGTTAGTTTCTACTGTACAGCTAAGTGAATTGTTTATACATATACATATATCCACTATTTTTTAGATTCTTTTCCCATATAGGTCATTACAAAGTATTGAGTAGAGTTCCCTGTGCTATACGGTAGGTCGTTATTAGTTATCTATTTTATATATGGTAGTGTGTATATGTCAATCCCAATCTACCAATGTGTCCCTCCCCACCCCTTACCCCTGGTAACCGTAAGTTTGTTTTCTACATCTGTGACTCTGTTTCTGTTTTGTAAATAAGTTCATGTGTACGCTTTTTTTTTAGATTCGACATATAAGCGATATCATGTGATATTTGTCTTTCTGTGTCTGACTTACTTCACTCAGTATGACAATCTCTAGGTCCATCCATGTTGCTGCACATGGCCTTATTTTGTTCTTTCTTCTGGCTGAGTAACATTCCATTGTATGTGCTTTTGTTACTTTCAAGTCACAAATTCTAACTTGCCTTTAGGGGCTGTGGTTCCAACTTTAATTCTCCAAGACTGTGCTGTGTTATTTTTTAGTCTGTTCCCCATGGGTGCCTCCAAAGGGCCAGTCTGGTTTCTGGGTGGTAGCCTTTATCTGCTACAATTAATGTAGCTTCTGCTCTATGGATGTCAGTCTGTCCACATCAGCAGGGCTCCGGGCCGGCCAAGGGCATCACGCATAGTGTCCAAGAAGCCCCTAGTCTAAGCTCTTCCTCTCTTTGATTGGGCCAACAGTCTTCCGCTCACAGGGACCCCTTTTCCTGGCACTCTGGCTGGAAACCCAGGGTCTTACCTCCTACAGGGTGTTGCTTCAGTTTCATGGCTAGGTGTTCCCCGGACAGATGGGCATGGGAAGCCAGCCTGGGAGTGTGACTGCAACAACTGTCACCACTGTTTGTGACAAAGCTTTGTCCCTAGAGCTCGCTGGAGGGGGGCCAGCACAGAGCCCTGAGCTGTGCCGCACAGGGTTCCTCTCTCTGGGACTCTGACGCAATCAGGAGGTTTCCTTGGTGCTTTTCCTGTCCATGTGGGCTGCACAGCCTTGGGGGTCCGGCTGGCCACGAGCCTGGAGATACAGCAGGAGAAGCACCCTGAGCTCATTGTTGCCTGGCGTTTCTTTGAGGTTTGGTTTCCTTCTCCGTATCTTGTCCCTTCCTTATTACTTACCTTTAAAGTCCTCATGCCATTGCTTTCCATATTGTGTCCAAGGCTTAGTTGTAACAGGAACCAACGCTGGGGTGAGTGTGTCTACTCCACCCTAATCAACCTTCCCCTTTGCCCATTTTTCCTGTTCTCCATGCACTTTTTTCTTAGCTGATCCTGAGAGCTTGAAAGGGATGCACCCATCAACTATGTATCTCCTGAAATTGAAAATGGGTTTGCACCCCTGGGTTTATCTGGAATTTAATGTTTGGGAGGTCCTCAGATCGTGAGGACCTAAAACTGAACTGAAAATGAAAATCTTCCAAAGCAAGGTCACAAGCATCTCATCCTCCTCTTGTTTGGCTTCTAAAGCTGGGGGGACTGTCCTTCCTCATGAATAAGCAATGTCCTGCCAAAGCCAAAGGCCAATCTTTTCCTGTTTTTAAGGTCACAAAAAATCTCTTCCTCGGGTTCTATGTTCTGCCTTCAATTCAACCATTTTGGCTTAAGATGCTGTGAAGTATGAAGTGGCGTGAGGTAGATCAAACGATGAGTATCGCACTATTCAAACCTGGTCCAAACATACCTCTTGCTTTGTAATATCTTAATTTTTTAAAATTAATTAATTAATTAATTTTTGGCTGCGTTGGGTCTTCGTTGTTGCACGCGGGCTTTCTCTAATTGCGGCGAGTGGGGGCTGCTCTTGGTTGCGGTGCGCGGGCTTCTCCTTGCGGTGGCTTCTCTTGTTGCGGAGCACGGGCTTTAGGTGCGCAGGCTTCAGTAGTTGTGGCCCGCGGGTTCAGTAGTTGTGGTTCGTGGGCTCTAGAGCACAGGCTCAGTAGTTGTGGCGCATGGGCTTCGTTGCTCCGCGGCATGTGGGATCTTCCCGGACCGGGGCTTGAACCCGTGTCCCCTGTATTGGCAGGCGGATTCTTAACCACTGCGCCACCAGGGAAGTCCTGTCATATCTTTACATCATAAGGAGAAATCCTGGCAATGAACATGTGTGCATCACTCCCTTTATACGCCTCAAGAAGGAGAACAGGGTTGGGTGATCCGATTTATCGTGGGGGTCGGGCAGCCTGGACTGCAGGGGTGCGGTCCCTCCCTCCCGGCCAGGCAGGCTTTGATAAAGCAAAGGTGAAGTGCTCCGTCCAGTACACACCTGCCCCTTGAAGGGAACAGCCAGCAGCCTCAGCCTCTCAGAAGCTTTTGCCTTTGAACATCCCCCGTAGGCATTTATATTTAAACATCTTGATCTGCCTTTTTCACTTTTCATGCACGCCACTGATTTCTTTTTAAAAAAAGGCTTTTGCAAAGAAGTCTTTATAGCTCTTATTCAAAAGACCCAAGGAAGACAAACCCTCACCTGACCACCAGGAGGTAAGACATCTGTGCCCCTTGTCCTCAAATACGGGTGGACTTTTCCAAACGACCTGCAGGTCCAGTAGGGACTGCAGACAGCCACACACCAGCCCTCGTGTATTTAGTAGGATGTCTTCTGTTACAAAACCAGCCCTCCATTCCCCAGCCGGGACTCTGCTGAAATGGAAAATAGGCCTCAGAGGCTGCTGTCTTTTGTCTCCCACCTGGAGTTATTTTTAGGGCTTGCTCAGATTGAAGAGCCTCTCTTCCTAATTTCAGTGTTTCCCTCACACACCTGCTCGGTCCGCGCCTGACAAAGGAGCCCTGCGAGCTGAGCGCTGTCAGTAATTCCTCCCCTGTCTTCAGAGGTGTCTGCCGAGGGCATCGTCTGCCCTCCCAGCATCTCTGCATTCCGACATGCGTGGGACGTGAGCGATGGGTAGAGACACGGCCCAGCCGTGCGCTTTTCACTCAAAGCCCTGGGTGGTCCCCGGACTCCACGAGGCTGCCGGTGTCTCAGCTGCCTCTGCTTCCTTAATATTTCATTTGATCTTTCAATTTGGTCCATAGACACGCTGGCGGTGAGTGAGCGAACACCGTAGGGCAACTGCAGTGAGGCCAGACAGCAGGAGAGGGCAGGGCCTCTCCCCAAAGCCAAGTGGATTCGCTCAGTTACCCAACCCAAATATTTATCTTTGCATAGGTAACAGATTCCTCTCCAGCGTCCAGTTCCGAGGAATCAATAAATCTTTCTACATAGTTTTGGTGCCTTTTCTTAGGTGAAACCTTAAACACTTTAAGGAAGTTAATCACCTGTTTCTGTGGCATTGGAATCACTTTGCTTTGTAAATACTTGGACTTCACAGCTCCTTAAATGCTGGGGAGGTTTTCAAGATCGGCCAGCAAGGCAGGTGAGAAATGAGTTAACTGGGATTGAATACAATCAAATAAATTTTGCATTTTCACGTTTTAAAAGGAGAATTCTCAGGGGACTTCCCTGGAGGTCCAGTGGTTAAGACTCTGCGCTTCCACTGCAGGGGACGCGGGTTTGATCCCTGGTCGGGGAGCTAAGATCCTGCATGCCTCACGGCTCGGCCAAAAATTAAAAAAAAAAAAAAATCTGATTTGCAATTAATTGCAATATTGATTAAAAAACAATTTTGGAGTTTCTCCTTTTAAAAAGAGAATTCTGATTTGCAGTTAATTGCAATGTTGATTTAAAAAGCAAAATAAACTCCTGGATTCTGTCTTCTGGATCTTTTCTCCATCTGTGGTTAAGCTTGTTGAAGACTGGGTGGCCTTGTTGAATGTGGTAGGAGTGTTGAAATTAAAATATTCCAGTTCCTTTAGCACACATGTTATTGCACCGGATGCCGTGGCCGTGAAATGAGGTGCCGTTTCAATTTATCATGGACCCCCTCTCCTGGGACCGTGCACCTGCCTTCTCCAGGGATGGGCTATACAGCTGTCATCCCTCCTGAGAACACCAGCATCAAATGACACCCATGCCCATCTCCATGTTGGCCAAACCCAAGTGGGCATTTGTGACGGGTCTTGCAACCAGGTACACTGAATAAATTCCAAGTTAATTGTATTTTTAAAAGTGTGGCTTCCCCGGTGGCTCAGTGGTTAAGAATCCGCCTGCCAATGCAGGGGACACGGGTTCGAGCCCTGGTCCGGGAACATCCCACATGCCACGGAGCCACTAAGCCCGTGAGCCACAACTACTGAGCCTGCACTCTAGAGCCCTCAAGCCACAACTACTGAACCCACGTGCCACAACTGCTGAAGCCCGCGCGCCTAGAGCCCGTGCTCTGCAACAAGAGAAGCCACTGCAGTGAGAAGCCCGTGCGCCGCAACAAAGACCCAAGCAGCCATAAATAAATAAATAAATAAATATATATATATATATATATTTTTTTTTTTTAAGTGAACACAGTGTTTAAGACTGTCGATATCAGTATGTCCCCAAATCCTCGGGTTTGATCTCAAAGAACCAATCAGCACCTTACTTGCTATTGTCCTTTTGTGCATCCCGCTCAGCTCAGTCGTGATGCTGAGTACAGGAGCATCACGCTGGGTCCAAACGTCACCCTCCCTCCCCTCGGCCACTGTGAGATGCTCACATACCTCAGACAGCAGTGTTCATGTGTCTGCTGTGAATGACTGAGTTAAGAGGAATATTTTCAATGACCAAGCCTTTGCAAATACTTAATTTTTTTTTTCTTCAAGGTGCTTAAACATCTGTGAGCAGATTTCTGTTATACAGGGTGTAGTCCCCAAAACATATGTCATATATATTTCATGGGTGATAAGATAGGACATTTTGGGGCAATTTTCACAACGTTGTTCCTTAATCATATGTGATTCATTTGGGGGGTGTACCTAAGAGCCTAACCTTGATCCAAAAGCTAATATCTTGAATTCTCAGTTTTCTTTGTGAACTCAAAATAATAACATTAATTTCAGCAGACGTTGGTCAACTTTAAATGACCAAATAGGAAGGGTTATTTTTTGCGCAAATAGTAGGCACTCAACACCTGCTAATTGAATGGAAATTTGGCTTTTATATGCCCGCATCTAAAGCCCTTTAATATTATATGGAAATTCACTTTGTCATCTTAAATTATTTCTAGCTGATTTTTTTTTTGCCAGAAATCTTCTGTTTCTTTGGATTAACAATAAGATTTATAATGGAATTTAATTATGGCTGCTAAAAACTTAATCATTAATAACGTTAAAGGAACCTCAGGGCACTTCTTCCTCTTAATGCACATTGACGACTATGGGATGTCACGATGTTATAAAAATATCTCTGTCACATTAATAAACGCCACCAACCACAGAGCCATCTGGACTCTGCTGCAGAAACCTTCCCTCACAAAAATCTCTTTAATGTCCCAAACCTCGAACATGTCACGAATTTTCCCCTTATAGGGCTGAACATATGCCGTATTTCTTACCTTTTGTGTCTCTTGACAGTTCAGTAAATCTAAAGTTACAGACTTTACAATTGCACACAACACATGACAAATGAATTTTACTTTCTAATGTTGCACATATTTTCTTCTCTCTCTCTCTTTCCTTCCTTCCTCCTTCCTCTGTCTCCTTCTTTCCTTCTTCATCATCCCTCTGGTGTTTGCTTTGAGTCAGACGCTTTGATTTGTACATACATGGTAAGGATACAAACACTTCGTCTATAGGTCAGGTTGATTTTGGAGAACTATAGAGTTTGACGAAGTTGTCATTTTCATGTATCCAGACCTCTTCTTTGTGAACCTCTGCCCGCATATGAGAATTACCTGAGGGGCTTTCACAAAATACTGAAGTCTCGGGTGCCCTCTTAGAGATTTTTTGAGTGAATATTCTGGGTTGGGGCTTTCTCAAATACATGTGAGTACTTGAAACCCCTCTTTCTTATTTCATAATACTATGAATAAGTGGGAAAGATTGAGGACTTTGCCAAATCAGCAAAAAGTAGTCACCCATTCCTCACTTCACCACACTCAGTAGGAAGAAGAAAGATTTGGAAAGTGTTCCTGTAAATCACCCTCTAAGTAAAATCGACCTCTTAGGGCTTTGGACCTTCTGGCCTCTGTGAGAAAAATGGTGTCTTCGGTTCCCATCTTCCTGATAGAAGTATAGTGCTTTGCTACCAAACGTGAGGTAGATAGCTAGTGGGAAGCAGCCGCATAGCACAGGGAGATCAGCTCGGTACTTTGTGACTGCCTGGAGGGGTGGGATAGGGAGGGTGGGAGGGAGACGCAAAAGGGAGGGGATATGGAAACATATGTATATGTATAACTGATTAAATTTGTTATAAAGCAAAAAAATAAAATAAATTAAAAAAAAAAAGAAAAAAAAAAAAAAAAAAAAGAAGTATAGTGCTTTGCATGTGGTACCACTTTAATGTTCACCGTGAATTTGTGGCATTGGCCAAGTTTTTCTTTCCACTCAACATCCGAAGAACTCAAAGCTCTAAGACATTTTGTCGCTTCTCAAAGGTTGCACAAGACAGGATGGGTGGCCCTGACATCAAACTCAGACCCTCTGGTTTTTAAAGGGAACCTCAATTCCATCACAACATACATGCTGAATTCTATCATACCAGCATCTCAAAACAAAACGGTTAAATGACAGGAACCACAAACACTAACAAATGGAACAGAAGGACGCTTCCATGGTGCCCACTGCTTTGTGCATTAGCGTATGTTTCTGGTTGGGCCTTTTAGGCCGGAGTCAATTCAACACACGTGCAAGTATCCTAACTGTGCATGGATATCGCATGAGAATTCAGCGGAAAGTGCTGGAAAAGTCAGCAAAGGATGGTACAAGATTATATGTTGTCAGTAGAGCACATTTGCAATGATGGAAGGGCTTCCTGTTTACAGATTATAGGTGAATAGTATCTCTCTATAATTATCAATAATAGTATTTATGAAAACATCAGGGACTACTTTCAATACCATGACAATAGCAATGTTATTTTTTTATAATTAATGTTTATTGGAGTATAGTCGCTTTACACTGTTGTGTTAGTTTCTGCTGTGCAGCAAAGTGAGTCGGCTATACATATACATATATCCCCTCTTTTTTGGATTTCCTTCCCATTTAGGTCACCACAGACCACTGAGTAGAGTTCCCTGTGATATACAGCAGATTCTCATTAGCTATCTGTTTTATACATGGTATTAATAGTGTATATATGTCCATCGCAATCTCCCAATTCATCGCACCCAGCAGTGTTATTTCCTGAGGGTCTCCACTAGATGCATCAGCTACCAGAGACCCCCATTTCCTGCAGCCCGCGATGCTGTTTTTCTCTGAGATTTTAAATAAGTGCATTCAGTTTATCTCCAATAACTACTCCTTGTCACATCTCAGGGATTCTGTGGTCCTATGTGTGACAGTTTTCTTTTTTGCGTCTGGCTCTGATTTACTGACTGCATGGGATTCTGTGTGTCTAGCCTTTATCTCATGTCTTGCTCACATTATGCCTTTTTCAACCATTTGCATGTCTTTCCTTTCCATAAATATAGTAGACGCAAGGCTGCTGAATCGTCAATGTTAACACCCCGGTTGTGAGGCACTGACTGTTCAATGTCCGTGAGCATGAAGTTACATTCTGCACTTCAGCTAAACCCCTTTTCTGCTGCTTTCCCGACCAAGGCAAGGTACCCCCTAAAAATATCCACAAAGACTCTCCTTCTTCCATACAAGAAGCTCTCCTGTCCTTGAGGTGCAGAGCCTCTGGGCTCAGTTGACGTATAATGATAGCATTTGTCCTCTCCTTTCTGCTCACGTAAGATATTTATTCCTCATCAACCCTACTAGAAAGACCTAATTCTTTCCATTTTACAGATGGAGAATGTAAATCTGTTCCATAAAGGACTGAACTGTCCAAGGTCACCCAAGCCATTGCACCGCTGGGATATGAACACAGAACTCCCCGCCTCCAGCCTCTCCCTCTCTCCCCTGAACTCTGCTCAACCTTTCAGGCAAAGGAGACTATACGTTACAACTCTTAGCACTTGCTTGGGAACGTGTGTGGTCTTGGGTGGTAATCGGTGATTTGCATTCAACTGTGTTAGGCTCTAAAGGTTCTGTTCTTTGCACAAAGCTACATCTTCTTCCCTTTGATAAAATAAGCAGAGCGCCCACGTAAGGTGCACACACACACACACACGCTGACACACACACACACGTTTAAATGGAGATAGTGTTGGTGCTGCTTACACGATACAGCAGAGCGTGCTGGCCTGAGGGGTTCACGTTCATATTTCTGTCTGGAAGTCAGGAGTGGGTGTGATCTTTTCGGTCTCTTCTGCGATGAGAGCTTCATCTGCTGCCATGATGTCATTTACCATCTCCACGTTGGTGATGACTCCTGAGTTGACATCCCCTAGAGCTCTCTGCCCTAAGCCCATGATGACAAATTCAGCAACCCACCTGAACCATCACTTAGCTGTGTCACCTTAAACACCCTCTGTCTACAGCTGGCTTCACAGTGACATAGATACACTACCAAATGTAAAACAGCTAGTGGGAAGCAGCCGCATAGCACAGGGAGATCAGCTCGGTGCTCTGTGACCACCTAGAGGGGTGGCATAGGGAGGATGGGAGGGAGATGCAAGAGGGAGGAGATATGGGGATATATGTATACGTAGAGCTGATTCACTTTGTTAGACAGCAGCAACTAATACACCATTGTAAAGCAATGATACTCCAATAAAGACGTTAAAAAAAATAATAAAGCTGGTTTCATCATCTCCAAGTCCAATCCCACCAGGATTCCCCAGTGAATGCTGAGTCACCCATCTACCCTCAAGCCAACAGTTGGCTGTAACCAGAGCATTTGGATCCCCAGAGCCCTCATGTCTTCCCAATGCCTGTTAGAGATACCCCTGTAATCACTTTCCAGTCTGTCCATATGATTTTCCCTCATCATTCTCATGACCTTTTTGTTCTTCGACTTTTCTTTTATAAGCTTCTAACTGATATCTCTGCCTCTCTACCCCTCTTCAAATATTTCTCCATCCTGCAGGCAGAATAATTGTGCCCAAAGTCCAGCCTCTACATATCAGTTTTAGATTAAAACTCTTTTTCTTTAGTTTATTTTTTTAATGTTTAAAAATTATTATTTTACACTGGGGTGTAGTTGACTTACGATGTTGTGCTAGTTTCAGGTGTACAGCAAAGTGATTCAGATATACACACACAGACACACACAGACACACACATATACTTATATACTCAAGATTCTTTTCCATTATAGGTTACTACAAGATACTGAGTATAGGTCCCTGTGCTATACAGTAAATCCTTGTTGCTTATCTATTTTATATTTAGTAGTATGTATATGTTAATTCCAAACTCTTAATTTATCCCTCCAACCCCCTTTCCCCTTTGGTAACCATAGGTTTGTTCTCTATGTCTGTGAGTCTACTTCTGTTTTATAAATAAGTTCATTTGTATCACTTTTTAAGATTCTACATATGTGATATCATATAATATTTGTCTTTCTGACTTACTTCCCTTAGTATGATCATCTCCTGGTCCATCCATGGTGCTGCAAATGACATTATTGCATTCTTTTTTATGGCTGAGTAGTATTCCATTGTATATATGTACCATATATTCTTCATCCATTCAACTGGCTTTCTGACTAAAACTCTCTAATGGTATCCCAGGACCCTCCGGATTAAGTCCAAATTCCTTAGCCCAGTTTCCAAGATAGAGAGATAACTTATAACCGCTCCAAGGGCAGATGAGGATTGGGTAAAAATAGAGAAAATCTCGAGAGTAGGAAGGGGCCTTTGGAAAAGAAGAGTAGAGATTATTCCCTGATCCAAGTAGGTGAAGATACCCCTGAGTGAAGCGTGTGGTGACAGGGATTGAGGGAGTGTAATGAAAATAGAAAAAGTGGCTACGGTGACAGCTGAGATTTTGTCCTCTTGTTCTACAAGGGCTATGGCTGTTCCACTTGTGACCTGAATACGTGGAGAGAGGGGGAAGTCCATGTCCAGCTAAGCCTTTGCCAGACATACTGTAATGTTGAGATGTGAAGTGGTCCATGAGATTTCTAAACTATTCAAAGGGGACAAAGAGGGTCTGTACCACCCCCCACCCACTTCTCTCCACCCTGAGTGAGGGGAAGAAAGTTAGAAAGATGTGGTACAGAAAATGAGGGGAAAGAGCCTGTCTGCTTCACTTGGCAATGCCCGATGCAATGCAGATATGTGTCATTTTTCAGTTAATTACACTCCACTGTCGAGGGAGCTTTGCAGACATGTAAAAGTATCCTGTCTACTTTAGAGTAATAGATATTCCCACATGGGCATCCCGTGAAAAAATGTGAACATCGGATATTCAAAGTTAAAGAAGTCTCTGCGATTTCATTTAAACAAACAAATGGGGAAAAGCAATTTGCAACCTGGTAGACAAAGTGAAATAATATACTGTTTTCCCTTTCTTAAATAGAATTTACCGCAGTTTAGCCCAATAGTTGATGCAATGAATCGTCTCTTTACAGAAATAGCCCAGCTAATCAATGCAAGGGAATGAGGCAAATAGAAACTCCCTATTTTTTCTTTCTTTTTTTTTTAATATTTATTTATCTGTTTGGTTGCACCGGTCTTAGTTGTGACAGGAACTAAGGAACCTTCCTTAGTTGCGGCCCGCAGGCTCCTTAGTTGTGGCATGAGAACTCTTAGTTGCGGCATGCGTGTGGGATCTAGTTCCCTGGCCAGGGATTGAACCCGGGCCCCCTGCATTGGAGCGTGGAGTCTTAACCACTGTGCCACCAGGGAAGTCCCGAAACTCCCTATTTTCTAACCTCTAAATGATGACTACCAAGGATGCTTCCTATCGAAAAAGGAAAAAAAATGCATACAATTTGCACCTCCTGATGGAGATCATCTTGCTGAAACAAGCGCCCATCGGATCAAACCTCTAAACCAACGACTGGTTCTCAAGAAAACAAAAGACCGTTGGAAATTCTAAGGGCCTCATAAATACACAGTCAGGCTGTGGGAAATTATATGAGGGAAAAAGACCCTGTTTCCTCAGCAAACACATTGTAAGAGGGAAAGAGAGAGATGGAGTGGGAGAATGTAATTACGAGACAAAAGGGTGATGCCAGCCTCGTACCACATGTGGAGCACAGCTGGATCCCGTTTCAAAATAACAAACTATTAATAATCGTGACAATAATAAAAATGTATGAGACAATGTAGGAAATTAAACACTGAAATGAGGAGTACGATGATGAATTTAGTTTAGCCATGAGTTGAAAATTATTAAAGTTGGGTGATTGGTAGATAAAAATTCACTCCTTAAACCTTTCCATTTTTAATTATTTTCTACATATATAAAGATGTGTAAATTTTATATTTATATATTTATTTATATGACATATTTAAATTTTATATTAAAATTATATATAATATGTATAATGTGATATCTAATTTTATATGTGCATTTCCATTATGGTTTATTACAGGATATTGAATATAGTTCCCTGTGCTCTACAGTAGGACCTTGTTGTTTATCCATTCTATATATACAAGTTTGTATCAGATTGTCATATATACATACAGATATAAGTATATGTAAAATTTATACATATTTATATATAAATAATATATATCATATATAATATAATTTCTGTCTGAAAGATGTAACTCAGGTGCATGCAACTGGAAACAAAATGCTTCCCTCCCCACAGAGGGATTATTTTGTAGAAGTCTTGAAACTTTACACTTAAGGGAATAAATTTTAAAATATATATTCAAGCACCTTCTACCAAAAAAAAAACAAAAAACGCCACTGTTAAGAAGATATGAGTGGAGAACTAAACACTGAAACTCCATTCCAGTCCTTGAAGTTTAACTCGGGAAAACAGAGCTCTGAGGACAAACATACGTTGGTCAGCTGTTTTTTTTGTTTTTTGGGTTTTTTTTTGCGGTATGCGGGCCTCTCACTGTTGTGGCCTCTCCCGTTGCGGAGCACAGGCTCCAGATGGCTCACGGGCCCAGCCGCTCCACGGCATGTGGGATCTTCCCGGACTGGGGCACGAACCCGTGTCCCCCACATCAGCAGGCGGACTCTCAACCACTGCGCCACCAGGGAAGCCCTGGTCAGCTGTTTTATACGGAAGAGACTGAAGGAGGGGACAATTCCCAGGACTGGATGAACCAACCCTGTGGCTACCTTGGTCTCACTTCCAGCCCCCAGAACCGGGCGAGCATAGATTCCGGGCGTTTGACCCCCTCGGTTTGTGGTACTTTGTGAGACATTCTAGCAAACCAGTAGGGACTGGATTCCACCTTGGTGAGGAGAACCCCTCACCCTGGGTTTAAGATGGCTTTGACTCCAGCGTGATAACCACGAAAGAAGACACACAAGTAGGTCCATGTTGGATCCAAGAGCTTGGGCACACCGGCCTGACACCTTCCGAGTTGCTCACAGCTGTGCACCTCAATCCCATGGTCTGGGCATCTCCCAGGCAGTGAGGAACCAGGAGGCCGGGGAAGCTGAGAAAGATGTGACTCCTGGCTCCTGGGCAAGAAGGTGGCAGTGGGGACGTGGCAGCCCCCAAGGGCCCAGCCTGTGACCACATGGCGCGTTCAGGTAGCATCATTTACACGCTGCCATGTTATTCCACGCCATGGTCCGCCCACAGCAGACACCCTGTTCTCCACAAGGTCCCGTCCCATTCACAGGTATCGTGCAGCCCAGCTGGGCCCAGCAGAGATTGTAGGGTTCCAGATGAACGCACAACCGAAGTCTTAAAGGGGTGACACACGAACCCGGACAGCAAGGCCAGAACCTGTGGGCTGGGAAGGGGAAGTGGTCCCGCTTCCAGAACTGGGGTCTGAGGTTAAGACTGAGTCTCTGGGCTCAGGCAACAGCTGGATTAGAAGAACCCCCAGTACAGCCGGCAAGCAGCGATTTTAACTTATCGGAAGGTGAAAGAGTCCAAACCTTTAAGAAAAATGACATAAGATATTAAAGGAGATTAACTTAATAATGCTTTGGGTTTGAGTGGGAAAACGATCTCTTTTGGTCCAAAAAATGGAATTTAAAATGCAGTCCACACACAGGCATCATTTTATAGTTCTCTCTCATGATGAAAAAAAGAGTAGTTTGTGTTTTTTTAAATATTTTATTTTATTTTACTTTTTTAATTTTCTGGCTGAGCTGTGTGGCGCGCAGGATCCCAGTTCCCCGACCAGGGATGGAACCCGCACCCCCTGCAGTGGAAGCGTGGAGTGTTAACCACTGAACTGCCAGGGAAGTCCAAAAAATAGTATTTTGCATGCTCTGTTCTTTAATCTTCCATTTTTCTTACACACATGCTTGGAGGTTTGTTTGCTTACTGTCAAGAGAATTGAGGACTTGAAAAATGAAAAGACCCAACCCTTTTGCCACAGATCGTTTTAACTGACTGAGGATGTGTCTGATAATTTAAATAATGTTATAAACAGCATTTATCTTTAAAAGAAAAGTTATTTAATTCAGGCTATTACTGTATTACCATTATTACTGTGAGGTAGAGATTTTCCTTTTCACTTTTGCCTTCAATACTCCTGTTTGTTAAGCAACTAAAAATTCTAGGATGTGAAATAATCCACAAGCAATATTGCCTTATATTCCAGTTTTTTTAAGAATTAATTTTACTTATTAATTCCACAAAGAAATATCCACTGATGATTGCAAGGTCCACTCTGTATACTGTAACCTACCTAGCTACTGTTTTCTTTTAATCTGATGATTAAGCAAAATGTTACCTACCTCACTTTCAATATTTACATCTATTTTTTTTCTGTACTGTAAACGGCAGTAACTATCATTAAGTAGACAGACTGGATTCCTCTTTTGAGGCATTCTCGACTTTTCACAGTGTGTGTTTTGTCTGACGGACCTGTATCTTGCAGTTTTAAACAGCCAATGGTTTCTCGCCGTCCACTGTAGGCTGCAAGGATCAACCTTTGCCAATTGGTAAGCTCTAGTGGGGAGGCCCAGATGTTCTAATTTTCTAATGTTCTAATTTTCTGGAATTTAAGACTCTTTAGAGGTATCTCATTTTAAATGTCTGCCGTTCAGGGTAGGGACATCTGTAGAGTCTCCACTGAACTGAGCTGGCATTTCCTGAGCATGTTGAAAACTTCACACCCAAAGAGGAGGGAACTGTGGGCAAGAATTTACTGTAAGTTTTTTTTTTTTTTTTTAAGATGTTGGGGGTAGGAGTTTATTAATTAATTAATTTATTTTTGCTGTGTTGGGTCTTCGTTTCTGTGCGAGGGCTTTCTCTAGTTGTGGCAAGCGGGGGCCACTCTTCATCGCGGTGCACGGGCCTCTCACTATTGCAGCCTCTCTTTTTGTGGAGCACAGGCTCCAGACGTGCAGGCTCAGTAATTGTGGCTCACGGGCCCAGCCGCTCTGCGGCATGTGGGATCCTCCCAGACCAGGGCTCGAACCCGTGTCCCCTGCATTGGCAGGTGGACTCTCAACCACTGCGCCACCAGGGAAGCCCTACTGTAAGTTTTTAATAACCCCAGCCAAGAGGAGCAGGCAGGAGAGACGCTCACAGCTGTAAGCGGGGTGTGACAGATGCAAATCCATCACCATGAGTCACCCGCCGTCAGAACCCTGCCTTCCGTCCATCTCTCTTCTCGTGAGCCCTTACAATGTAACTGAAAGCGGGGTCCGGCTGCTCGCTGCTCAAAAGCCAATAAAGAGGCCAGGTTGGTGGACAGAAAAGTTTGCTTTAGCTTGGATGCCGGCAACCGGGTTGGGGGGCCTCCTGTCCAAAGGCCGACTTCCCCCATCCACTGACAATCGGGGGGCAAGAGCATTTATAGACGGACAGAGTGGGTTCCTGGCAGAACCAGCACAGTCAGCTCTGACGGCCATCTTGAAATTGGTCATCGGTGGTCGGATCCGCGTCATCTTGATTGTCTTAAGTACAGTTCGTCTTCAGTTCCAAGGCTGGTTTGTTCCCATTTCTTCGAGGCCGATTATGGTCGTCATGTAGTTCACTTCTTGGCGGGGTTTCAGTATCTACAAGACAGCTCACAGGATGTGGCTCCAAACAGGATCTGTATAGCCCTTGAGGAGGAACTCAAGGTCCTTGACTTTGCTTAATGACTCAACTATTATTATTGGGTCTCCTTTTTTTTTTTTTTTTTTGCGGTACGCAGGCCTCTCACTGTTGTGGCCTCTCCCGTTGCGGAGCACAGGCTCCGGACGCCCAGGCTCAGTGGCCATGGCTCACGGGCCCAGCCACTCCACGGCATGTGGGATCTTCCCAGACGGGGCACGAACCCGTGTCCCCTGCATCAGCAGGCGGACTCTCAACCACTGCGCCACCAGGGAAGCCCTATTGGGTCTCCTTTGACTGTTTTCCTTCGCTTCTGCATTTTCTCACCTCTCTGATTAAACTTATTCTTTGGCTCAACTTTTTCCACAGACAAAAGGCAGGCTGGGGACATGGTGGGAAGGACCATAGGGTCCTGCACCGTTTCAACATCACAGGAGAGTATGAGGGGAAACAGCTTAGGCAAAGAACCAGGATACAGACCAACGCACAGAATTAGTCGTTTGCACAGGTCAGGGCATCAAAGGCCTTATTTCCTCTTGTTTACTGACAATTTGCCAACTGTACCTGATTGAAGAGCATCCCCACAAATTCACTTCCACACACAACCTATGAATGTGGCTCTGTTAGGAAATAGGATCATTGCAGAGGTACCCGTGTTAAGAGGAGGTCATCCCGCGTGATAGGAGCCCTAATCCAATGGCTGGTGTCCTTCCAAGAAGGGGACACTGGACACAGACACACACAGGGGGAGTCAACCGTGCCCTCACCTTGACTCTAGACTTCTGGTCTCCAAAACTGTGACAGAATACATTTCAGTTGTTGTAAGCTGCCCAGTTTGGGGTAATTTATGACCGCAGCCCTGGGAGACGAATACACCAACCACATCCAAAAGCTCTCAGCTTGTCTTACATCTTCCTTCATGGAGTCACTCCATGTCTCCCCTCCTCCCTTGCCATTATACCCAGATCACCACACTCACTTTCTACCTGTTCCCTGCTTCACCTTCTAGTATTGAAGTCAGCCCCGTGCCTTACACCACAGTTACCTTTCCTGAAGCATTACATTCTGACCCTTCCATGTTATGAAATCTCTGATGGCCCCTCCACATTCTTCCCTGAAAAGTCAATATCTGATCACTTGCGTGTCAAGCCCATTTTAGTGCCCTCCCCTTTGATATCTTTGGGTCTTGGAAACTTTGAATTTTTTTTTCACTTCTTGGCATTTCCTATGGCAAAATCTAATCTTTGCAATGCTCAAACCCTGACGCATGCAAATAGAGAACACATGTGAATATGTTTCCTGGATTCCTAAAATAATGGAAGAATATTTTAAATGGTAAAGCCAGTTCCAAGAGCATTTGAGGGACATGTGTTTGTATGGTCCATCAGGAAAAGCATTTTAAAAAAGAAGGTTAGAGGGAATCCCTTGGCAGTCCAGTGGTTAGGACTCTGCACTTTCACTGCCTAAGCCGTGTTGTGCAGCCAAAAAAAAAAGAAGGTTAGAAAAAAGTTACTAGTTTAGATACACAACCTATAAACTTTAAGGTTTGTTTTCTCTAGGACAGAACTCTACAAATTAACATGCAGCTTCACAGTATCTGGGATGTAATCAGATACCAAATAGCCACATCAAAGAAAGAGACATTCTGCTGAAGACTTTAAAAAAATAATCCTTGAGTGGGCCTCTTCATTTGTCTTTCTTTTTTTTTTTAAATATTCTTTTCCATTATGGTTTTGCATAGGATATTGAGTATAGCTCCCTTTGCTCTACAGTAGGACCTTGTTGTTTATCCATTCTCTGTATAATAGTTTGCATTTGCTAACCCCAGACTCCCACTACATCCCTTCCCCAATCTCCTCCCCCTTGGCATGGTTTTGTTTCCTTCATGCAGAAAAAGTCTCATGAAGACAAACATTTCTAGGGCCCATGGCGCTGTTTAATTTTATGTGTCAACCTGACTGGGTGATAGAGTGCCTGGATCTTTGACCAGAGAGGAGTCTGGGTGTGTCTGTAAGGGGGTGTCTGAACGAGAGTAGCATTTGGATTGGTAGAATGAGTGAAGCAGGGTGCCCTCCCCCAGTGTGGGTGGGCCTCATCTAATCAGTTGAGGACCTGAATGACCAAAAATGTTGAGTAATAGGGAACTCCTCTTGCCTGACTGGTCGAGCTGGGACATCAGCCTTTTCCTGCTCTCACCATCCAACTGACACATCCACTCTTCTTGCCTCTTGAGCCTTCAGACTGGAACTTATACCATTAGCCCTCCAGGGTCTCCAGTTTGCCCACTGCAGCCTCTGCTATCCATGAGGATTTGCAGCCTCCATGATCACCTGAGCCAATTTCTTGTAATAAATGTATATTTTATGTCATACCCATTCCTACACCTACATCAATACCTACATCTGTTATGTCATCTATATTTATATCCACATGTCCTACTGGTCCTGCTTTTATGGAGAACTCTGACTAACACATCCGTGGCCTTGTTTGTGGTCACTTTTTTAATCAGCCAAAGAGGCTTCCCTGAAAACAATACTTCTCCAAATATCTTACTTTGGTGCCCCGAGGCTCATCCTTTCCCAGTAGAAATCTTACCAAATGTGCTTGTGCTTTTTACGTGTTGCAGGTTAAGATAGTGGAGGAGGGCTTCCCTGGTGGCTCAGTGGTTGAGAGTCTGCCTGCCGATGCGGGGGACACGGGTTCGTGCCCCGGTCCGGGAAGATCCCACAAGCCACGGAGCGGCTGGACCCATGAGCCATGGCCGCTGAGCCTGCGCGTCCGGAGCCTGTGCTCCGCAACGGGAGAGGCCACAACAGTGAGAGGCCCGTGTACTGCAAAAACAAACCAAAAAAAGATAGTGGAGGAGTTGGCCAGTGGCGATATGCATGTTTTTTAGAGACGCGTGTCATACAATATGCATGTTGTAAGCATAAAACTCCTGGCTGTTGAGTTTCAGAGGATCAGAAATGGATTAGGAAATAAACTTGCAAATAAAGAAGACCATGTTATCTGAGATACCAGGTCACGTTAGCCAAGATTCAGTCTACTGTCATTCATGGTTTTTCATGAGTACTTGTATCGTATAAATGTGTATTATTCAAGATTCTCCAGAGAAACAGAGCCAATAGGAAATATATATTTACTTTAAGGAATCGGTGTGTGGGATCGTGGGAGCGCTCAACTACAAAACCTGTGAGCAAGGCTGCAGGTAAGTCTGCATGATAGCAATCCAGCTAAGGTAGAGTTGCTTTTTCTTTGGAAAACCTCCGTCTTTGCTCTTCAGGCCTTGAACTGAGGGCATGAAACCCATCTACTTTATGTAGGATAATCTGCTATACTCAAGTCTACCAACCCCATTTAAAAAACTATCTTTGGGCTTCTCTGGTGGCGCAGTGGTTGAGAGTCTGCCTGCCGATGCAGGGGACACAGGTTCGTGCCCCAGTCCGGGAAGATCCCACGTGCCACAGAGCAGCTGGGCCCATGAGCCATGGCCGCTGAGCCTGCGTGTCCGGAGCCTGTGCTCCGCAATGGGAGAGGCCACAACAGTGAGAGGCCCATGTACCGCAAAAAAAAAAAAAAAAAAGTATCTTCACAGGAACATGTAGATGGGTGGTTGACCAAACAATTGGGCACCATAGTCTAACTACATTGACACATAAAGCTGACCATCACAAGATGTCATGCTGTTATAAAATCTTGTAAGACTTGTCCCAATGAGAATTCAACCGTGTGCCTTCTCGTTTTCACTGATGGAGTTATAAACCCTTAACGTTGTTCTCATAAAAATCCATTATATCTTCATAGTCTGAGATGTATTTTTGTGTACATTGTAGTTTATCACTTTATGGCAATGATTACTGCAAAGAAGCATACAGGCAAAGACAAAGTAATATCACCAACATAGAAGAAATTGCATCACGCTGTCTCAAAAAGGGGAACATTCTAGGATACAGAGTTTGGGCTTCACCATTCCCTTCTGAAAATCACGGATTTAAGAAACCCAAGCCCTTTCTCATGAAGATGGTTGTCCATTTTTAAACTGTTACTTACAACTAGGATATTGTGTTTATAAGAGTTGCACTGTTCACATCTCCTTGAAGATATGGAGGAGATTACTGCTTGCGTTCTAACACTGCGCCAACTCCTTTAAATTTGAGAACGTGTATGTCCAGAAGCATTGAAGACCAGGCTTGAACTTTTCATGCCTCTGTCCTCCAGTAGATGAGCACACACGTAAATGCACAAAGAGGCCAGGGTATACATACTTCAAGGCAGGAATGGACTTCAGGACACGCTGAATGCCGGCCCCCCATTTTAGAGAGGATGGGATGAAAGCCACAGAGAGCTGACACACAAACGTGTCAGATAATTAATGCAGGTTCTGACTCATAGAAAAGGGTCCTGATCATGCAGTAAAGAGATCTTTCACTTAAAGGCACTCCGTGCATTGAGATGTTCCCATTGCCACTCTGTAGGGTCACCCGTCATCCTCCCAGAGCGAGCAGTGTGCCTCTAATCGTTCCGTAAAATGCTTATTTCTAACTTTGCTTTGGGAAATAAGATCAAAATCAGTGGTTTCTTATGCAGCCAAATATGTATGTATGTATGTGTATGTATGCATGTATGTGCCTATCATCTAGCTATGTATCATCTCTCTATCTATCTATCTATCTATCTATCATCTATCTACATATTCCATCTGTCTAGCTAGCTAGGTAGCTATCAATCATTCATCTACCTATCGTATCTATGTACCTATCGTATCTCTCTACCTATCGTATCTATCTATATCTATCTATTCTATCTGTCTATCTAGCTTGCTGTCAACCATCTATCTATCTATCATATCTATCTATGTATCTATCATCCATCTGTATTATTCAAGATTCTCCAGAGAATCTACCTATCTATGTACTTATCATATCTATCTCTAAATACGTGCATATCGTATCTATCATCTATCTATTATCTATCACCTTTCTCTCTCTCCATCCATCCATCCATCTATGCATTCATTCATCTATCTACCTATCCATGTTTCTATCATCTATCATTTATCTATCATATCTATCTATCATCTACTATCTATCTACCTACCTATTCTATATGTCTAGCTAGCTAGCTAGCTAGCTATCAATCATCTGTCTGCCTATAATATCTATCTACCTATCTATCCATCTATCTACTTATCATATCTGTCTCTATCTATGTGCGTATCGTATCTGTCTATCATCTCTCTATTATCTATCATCTTTCTCTCCATCCATCCATCCACCTCTCCCCTCATTCATCTACCTACCTATCCATGTGTCTGTCTACCCACCTATTTACCCATGTATGTGTCGTCTTCTTGCCCTCAGTGCGATAGGCTATAGCACACCGACTCAATCACAGGGAGCGCCTCACAACTCCAGAAATCCACACGTCCAGCAGCAGCAACAGCAGGAAGGTTGAATGTCTTCTCCTGTTACTACATGCACTCAAGTATACACATCACCTTGACAAAGTTTCAGGGCCACCGTTTTGATTTATGCATTAAAAAATACTACCTCTTTAAACTGGAAAACGTTGGAATAAATACGTAGGAGGCATCCTGTGAATGATTCCTATGTTGCCTGGCGTCTTGGTAGAATTGTAAGGCGTGCCAGGAACCCAGCCGTCTGCGCGTGGCTGGGTGCGTTCTGAGATGAAGAGAGGGCTGGGGGGGCTCCTTCTGCAGCCTCCTTATTGCTTAGCTTGTGTCCTTGTCAAGAGCTCCTAGAGCAGCTACTTAGGCAGCATCTACCTGCTCCCTCTCCAGCTGGAGAAATGCAGTGGCTTTATCACCTACAGACATCTCTCTGAATTTACCCAGAGAGGAGCCTGCAGTTTTCTTCCACGTGAGGCCACTAAGTGCACTTCTCCTGAGCTCATGGAAAGCATCCCAGTGTACCTGCTACAGTCAGCACACAGGACCTGCCGTCCGACCCTCTACTAGATGCACCCCATACACCCTAGGTTACGTCAAAGGGCTGATCGCAAGCTTTCCTCAAGGGACGCATGCCTGAAAAATACAAACACCAACCGATGTGTCAAAGAGGCATGAGGAATGCAGAGAGAAAGGCATCTCCAGATTACAGCATCATCTGTGGACATGCCCAGGGACCAGAGGGACAAAACCAGCTCTGCAAACAGTGCAGAGCCAGCTCCAGACCCATTGACAATGCAGCAGAAAAGCCGACCAGGAAAGAACCCAGTGACCATTTGAACTGACCCTTACAGTCACCTTTTGCCTTGGTGATCTTGTGTAACCGGAAGGCTGGAAGACGTAAAAGCAAGAGACAAATCAGAATCTAACTCTAAGGGCTGTGCATGATTCTGTATCGGTTGATGCATTTAGTCACGTATCAGCAAATACAGCGGATACAGCGTGGATAGTCTGCCCCTCAAACATGTCCCCATAAGTACTTTTTTATTCAGTGAATTACGGCGGATAAAAGTAGATGGTTCAGGAACTATGAAGCAGCGTTTTTACTCAATTCCGTCAGAATAACCTGCAACTTTATTTAAGCAAGCAGATGGGTCCATCGTTCAAAGCATCAGCTGCTAAGAACGTTGATGGATTTATAATCTGTACATATTACACAGTGTTCTTTGGACGGGATATTTTGGTTACTTGACATTCTGTATGCATCGTAATGACTGGAGCTTTGCAGAGGAATGTGCTTTTTACAAAATCTAAATATCCCCATCCATCTATTCTTCTCTGTTATGGACTAAATTATGTTCCTCCAATATTCCTATGTGGAAGCCCTTACTCCCAATGTGTCTATATTTGGAGATGGGGTCTTTTAAAGAGAACATTAAGGTAAAATGAAGTCACTAGGGTGGGTCCTGATCCCATAGGACTGGTGTCCTAGGAGATCAGGACACAGACACGCTTAGAGGGACGACCCTGTGAGGACACAGGGAGGAGATGGCCGTCTCCGTGGCCAGGAGAGAGGCCTCGGGAGGGACCAGCCCTGCTGGCACTTTGAGCTAAGATTCCAGCTCCAGGACTGGGAGAATTACATGTCTGTTGTTTAAGCTTCCCACTGCATGGTCCTTTGTTATGGCATCTCTAGCAGATAAGTACTCACCATTCCTGGCTCGTCCACTGTCCTAAAGGCAGCGTGCATCCTAACCACCCATTTCCTTACACAAATCTTCCTTACGCGTGTATCTCTAGATGACATTTAGCAGTGGCACGCAAATTGTGGTCCCCAGACGGAGCCACTCTGCAAAATGACCCTTCCTTCTCATAAGATAAGGAACCCTGCCCCCCTCCCCAGAGACGTAAAAGCAGTACACTTTTTCTTTTCATAGCTGGGTGTTTCTTAAGGATGAAAGCAGTGCATTAACTTACGCCACTGGCCATGAGAATTCATTTATCAGCTCTTATAAGCCGTCCTGGTGTACAGATGTGTGTGTTTATTATACTGTATTGATTTTCTGGGTGGATAGGAATGCAGACTCTTCCCAGCCATGTGTGAACTTCCGGACTCTTCCATTCTTATGCTCTCTGGTGGCTAAATTTTACGTGGTCACGCACAAAGCACGGCTCAGCCAGAGTTTAAGGAGATCCTTTCTCACCTCTGGAGAACTTTATTTGCAGACTTTTCGTCTAGTGGCAGCTACAAGGGAAAGTGTCTCTTGCCATAAAAGTAGAACAAACTGATGGAAGATAAGAGACAGCTGTTCTCAGGTATTGGGTCCCTGGGATACAGGGGAGAGAGGAGATGGCCCCTACAAGGACCCCAGTGCACTGCCCGGGGGGCAGTCCCGAAACCTGCCCGGTCTCCCCGTGACACATGGAGACAGAGGGGGTGTCTAGAGAGGGGTCAGCAGGTGGGACTCCTGGGGCGGAGCATTTCACAAGCGAACCAACCAAGAAATCCCGGAGACATGGAATTAATAGACAAGGACCTTAAAACGATGATGACACAGCTGGTAAGGATGGCAGGAAAGAAAAGGAGAACGTGTATGTGATGAAGACGTAAGTAAAGTCCCTGGGAAAGATCCCCAAGGAAGTTTCAGAGACGTGAAAAACGTAGTGTCTGGTGGTCTCCATCTTGGCCACAGAGCTGTCGTGCCGCCACGCTCTGTGTCACCCCCGGCGGTGGCCCCGGCCATGTTCTCTCTGTCCTCTCACCTCTGCTTCCATGTTCCTGTCCCTTGGAGGCAGCTGTGCACGCCTTCCCCTGGCCCCTGTTTCAAAACTCACTGAAATACAGCGTGGCTGTCTCTGCCTTTGGGCGCTTGTGCTTTGCTGCAAACCGCCGAGGATGGTGATCACATCCTTCATCCACAGACGGCTGTCTGTCCACACGTCACCCGCCCAGAGGGCTTGTTGGGAAGCCGGGGCCAGTGTGAGCATCTGCTCATTAAACCGTTTGTGGAGGATGCCAGCAGCTATTGAGCTGAAGTATCAGAATACTCTGTACTTATATACACGCACGTCAGAATGTGCTTATGTAAACAGATGCTCGTGTATAGAGATTTATATAAATATAGATGCATATGTACATATATAAGTGTATACACTGATGCATATGCTTATTTATATGTGTACATATTATGTGTGGATATATATACATATATGCTACTTCAGGGAAAATATTTCTATATTTTTTGGGGGGGTTTGTAACCGCAGAAATTTATTCTCTCACAGTTCTTTTTAAAAATGTTTTATTGGAGTACAGTTGCTTTACAATGTTGTGTTAGTTCTGTATTATTTTAAACATAATTATTGTATTTTCCATGGAAAATAGAAGCATCAAAATATAAGTAATGTGGGGCTTCCCTGGTGGCGCAGTGGTTGAGAGTCCGCCTGCCGATGCAGGGGACACGGGTTCGCGCCCCGGTCTGGGAAGATCCCACATGCCGTGGGTAGGCTGGGCCCGTGAGCCATGGCCACTGAGCCTGCGCGTCCGGAGCCTGTGCTCCGCAACGGGAGAGGCCACAGCAGTGAGAGGCCTGCGTACCGCAAAAAAATTCTGTGAGCCGTGAGAGCTGAGAATGGCTCCCAGGTGCCTCACCCTGCAAAGATGTGTTTGTGATTTGGGGATCGGCTCCATTTTCACCAAGAAGTTTTTTTGTTCTGTTTCCTGGTCTTTCCATTCTTTCCCTTTCCTTTCTTTTCCTTCAAGGACAACATCACTTAAAAACGAAAAATAAATAAAATGTTAAATACTGTATACCTTGAAGCAAAGCTACAAGTACTTTTCTTTTTTGGGCCGTGCTGCTCAGCTTGTGGGATCTTAGTTCCCTGACCAGGGATCGAACCCGGGCCCTGGCAGTGAGAACACAGAGTCCTCACCAGAGTCTAAAGCAAAACTAAAAGTAAATCTCCAAATAAGATTTTCAGTTTTCAATTTTTTGTCCAATAGCAAGTTGGTAACACAATCTCTGTGGTTGATTATTCCAGGCATCTAAAAATTTATGTTCCATATTTCCTCAGGAGGGAGTATACATAGTCTTTCTACACAGATCTATTTTAAGCATGCATGATGATCCATGAAGTAGGAACAGAGACTAAAGCTGCTGGGAAGTCAGCAAAACCCAGATTTTGAAACAACCTAAATTTCCAAACCTAAATTTTAAAAATAGAAAATAAAGCTTGCCCTGGTTATTGTAAGGGAAGCACATAATTTTAAGATGGGGGGAACATAGTTCAAATCAGGAGTTGACCCCCAAAGGTTTAAAGTAACTGATCACGTAGGCTACATTCCATTTATCAGGTGACTCAGCAGAAAGGGAAACTGATGGATGACCTGGTTGGATTTATCCCTGCCACCTGGCACATCTTTGCTGCCTGTGTGATGGAGAAACCAAATCTTCAGCACTTTTTCATCGTGGGACAGGAATCCTTGACTCACAAATGGGCATCATGGCAAGAATTAAAAAGACCTCGCGTGGTCCTCAGGCAGACCTGGGCAAGGGCTGTGTGAGGGATGGAGACCAGTTGGCTTTTTTTCTCTCTGCTGTACAGATGGCCTTTGGACTGGACACAGCCAACCTGGTGTCCAGCAGACAGAATGGGGAAGCAGCTGCAGGGCACATAAGGTCAGTGAAAATCCTCAGGGGATAAATACACACTACGGACATGTAGGATGCCACGTGCATTTGAATCAGCTGTAAAAGGGCTGATGTTCTCCACATAGCATGCTGAACAACTTAAGCTAAAATAAAAACAGAAAACCTCACCAAGGAACAGCTCGGAGCAGTTCTACACAGGGCCATTAATGAAAAAAAATGTTGTTTTTTCCTCACACGAGTAAGATGTGTCCTTTAAGTAATGAGACCCAAGTTTTTATGATAAAATTATTGTTTTTATTTAAAAAGGCAATCCATGATTAAACGGCAGGCCAACAAGACATTTGTATGCAATGATGTTGGCAATATTACTGTGATTATTTTTCAGAAAAAAAAAGCATTGGCATTATGAACGAATGATCCTAAAACTGTATACTTTGTCACAATAATTCCATTTAATGGACTGTATTGCAGTAAAATACCAAAATGATAAAGTTGTGACTGCAAAGAGTCTCATAAGGAAAGTTTATATATATATTTTAAAATTTATTTATTTATTTTTGGCTATGTTGGGTCTTTGTTGCAGTGCACGGGCTTTTCATTGCGGTGGCTTCTCTTGTTGCAGAGCACGGGTTCTAGGCCTGCGGGCTTCAGTAGTTGTGGCACGTGAGCTCAGTAGTTGTGGCTCGCGGGCTCTAGAGCACAGGCTCAGTAGTTGTGGCATAAGGGCTTAGTTGCTCCGTGGCATGTGGGATCTTCATGGACCAGGGCTCGAACCCATGTCCCCTGCATTGGCAGGCAGATTCTTAACCACTGAGCCACCCGGGAAGTCCCTCATAAGGGAAGTTTAAATACGGAACGCTAAATATCATGGTTTTCAGGTATGAGGTGGACCATTGAATTTACTCTCATTATGGAATCTCTGCAGGTACAAGATAATCGTTCAAAGACAAATATGACATGAGAAAAAAAATCCCAATATTATTTTGAACGAAAGAAACTATGCAAATGTGCACACCTGCATATCTTGCCATCACTTTAAAAAAATACACAAATACAAATAAACGCTAAAAGAAATAAGACAAAATATATGTGATTATGTGATTCCCTTTTGTGTTCTTTCTCCCCATTTTATGTTTTCGAATTTCATATTCCGTACTTTGTACTAGAAAATAACAAAAAAGAAACGTAGATTACCTTGTGTAAAAGCAAATAATGCCATTACATTTATAATTTTGGTAGATTCCCAAAAGAAAAAGGTTAAATATTATCTAAATTGTATAAGAGTTTTACAGTGTGATATTCGGAGAAAAGAAAGTAAGAATTCCTTAAACATATCTGGGTGTCCTTTCCCATTTTTGAAGATAATTTGTAATGTTATTTCCCAAAATTGTAAAGTGGCATTTAGAGATGACAAATTTACTAGCCTCAAAGGGCTCCACACAGCCACTGAAATGGGTGAGATGCTCTGTCATTCTTAACCAGAGATGAAGGTTTTGGCTGGAGATAAAGATACAGTTCAGAAAATTATATGATACATGGTTTAAAAAAAATAAAACTAGAGTCCTCAGTTTCCCACACAGAAAAGAAATGATTAGAAAATGGAGATATTTTTGTAAAATTATCTACCAAAGAATTAAGAATGTTATAGAACACAGATAATATCATACTGCTACATTCTTTTATTTCATGTAGTAATCAGGAAAGGATATTTGAATTTGGGGTCAGGGTACAATTTCATTTTCTTTGTCATGTTTTTCAAAGTGTTCACGCATCACTGAGCTTGACTTAAGTGAATGCATTTAATTTGAAGAAGAAAGTATTAGAAAATAAATGACCACTTATAGTTATATCTAAATTATACAATTATCATGAATACAAAAAGAAATAGAGTTGCCCACCAGAACAGTGTAACTTTTTGTACTATACTTTAAAAACATTGCTACAGTTTTGGGTGAGAGCTAATTTGTTTCATTTCCGCGCTACTTTTCAACCAGTAAATTCACTTTCAAAATACAAGTGAACTGACTAAAACAAAAGAAACCATAGTCTGAATATCACCTCTCTCACACTTGACTGTGTGCTCTCCGCGAAACCCACAGACTGAGTAATTGTTTCTTTTCATCACATTTATTTTTGCTTTAATTGCTTTTGTTTGCTCTATGCAGACTGAACCTTGAAAATCGGTTACTTGGTTTGAGAATCCATTCAGCAAGGCAAAGGAGAGACTGCTTATTATATACAAAAATCATTTAAATCCACCCAAGATTCAAACCACCTAGACAAGTGTGTCTTTCTGGTTTTATACTTCCCTCCTTCAATATAATGTTAATTGTAATAATTTACACTAGACGTGTCTCTACGGTATAATAACACTGATACAGGGTATCTAAGAGCATGGAGTTGGTTACCCGTTACAGTAACACACGCGGAGATGCCCACCCTGTACTTACTATGTATACACAGATCTGAAAATAACATGTTTTGTCAGCAGCTTTTGTCAGGAAACAGCTCTCTGCAGGGGAAAAAGTTCTCTGCTGGGGGCCCCTGTTCTTGTTACTTTAGCAAAGCTACATTGTAATTACCACATGGCATGTGGGATCTTAGTTCCCCAACCAGCGGTCAAACCTCACCCCCTGCAGTGGCAGCGCAGGGAGCTCAGAGTCTTAACCACTGGACCCAGACTGCCAGGGAAGTCCCCTAATTAACTTTTTTAAATTAATTAATTTATTTATTTATGGCTGTGTTGGGTCTTCGTTGCTGCACGCGGGCTTTCTCTAGTTGCGGCACGTGGGCTTCTCATTGCGGTGGCTTCTCTTGCTGCGGAGCATGGGCTCTAGGCACGCGGGCTTCAGTAGTTGTGGCACGCGGACTCAGTAGTTGTGGCTCGTGGACTCAGTAGTTGTGGCTTGCGGGCTCTAGAGCGCAGGCTCAGTAGTTGTGGCGCACGGGCTTAGTTGCTCCATGGCATGTGGGATCTTCCTGGACCAGGGCTCGAACCCATGTCCCCTGCATTGGCAGGCGGATTCTTAACCACTGTGCCAGCAGGGAAGTCCTCCCCTAACTTTTAAACCAGGCGCCTGCATGCCCTACTCATCTCTGGCCCTAGCACACCTCTCACATCTTTTAATCACACAGTACCTTGCCTAAACTCTTGGTTCTTTCCATAGGTCAAAGAAGTAGAAATGACAAATAAGTAATTAACAGATGACCAGATCTCTTCCCTAGCTTTCCCTTCAGTAATCTCGTGAACAGACTGTGTAACAATATAGCATCTAAAGAAAAATCACAAGTCAGCAAGCCTGCACACAGTGCGGGATGGTGATGACTCTGACCCTCCCATCTCAATGATTAACTGAAATTACTTCCCTTTTTCTTTTTAAAATATTTCATGGCCGAGTAGAATCTTTGGAGCTGGATTTTGGGAACACTGCGTCCGCCTTCTCTCCAGATCTCTGCCTTTCTGATTAAAAGCAACATTAAAGTGTTGGTTTTCCTTTCTACTAACACTTGCCTCTCAGGTATTGATTTTTGAGCTGTAAGCAGCCAGATTTGAGTTTGGTAACAGATTCACCATAACCTTTTTAATATCTGCCTGTGGAACTATGACTGAAGCAGTTGACACTTGAATCAAAGAGAAGGGAGAAAACTGGATTTATTATCCTGGTGCTTCCCACATGTTCTGAATTACGCATTCAGCCCTTTCTTGTTTGCTTCCAGGCACCAAACAGAATATTGGGCTCATCTGTCCTTTCTCCACACCATAAATCAGCTATCTTCCCTGGGAACCCTAAATTCCTTTTAATAACACCAGTAACCAGAAAGCAAGATTTCAGTATTAATTGTTTGATTTCTTCTGTGGTGTCATTGCTTCTAAGTCTTTCTAGTGAACTGAGTTAAGATCTAGACTTTTTTTAGAAATGATGAGTTTGTATTAACATTTTTACTTGAAATTTAGTATTACACTACTTTTCTTTACAGATTCTATTATTTTGTATGGTTTTTTAAATTGAAATAGAGTTCATTCACAATATTGTGTTAGTTTCAAGTGTACATCAAAGAGATTCAGTTATATCTATATTTTTTTAGATTATTTTTCATTATAGGTTATTACAAGGTATTATATATGTTTCCCTGTGCTCTACAGTAAATCCTTGTTGCTTATCTATATTATGTAGAGTAGTGTGTTTATGTTAATCCCAAACTCCTAATTTACCCCTCTCCCGCACTCCCCTTTGGTAACCATAAATTTGTTTTCTAAGTCTGTGGGTATGTTTTTGTTTTGCAAATAAGTTCATTTGTACCATGTTTTAGATTCTACACACAAGTGATATCATATATTTGTTTTCTCTCTCTGATTTACTTCATTTAATATGATAATTTCTAGGTCCACCCACATTGTTCCAAATGGCATTATTTCATTCTTTTTATGGCTGAGTAGTAATTCCATTGTATGCATGTACCACATTTTTTAAAAATAAATTTGTTTATTTATTTATTTTTGGCTGCATTGGGTTTTCGTTGCTGCGCGCGGGCTTTCTCCAGTTGTGGCGAGCAGGGGCTACCCTTTGTTGTGGTGTGCAGGCTTCTCATTGTGGTGGCTTCTCTTGTTGCAGAGCACGGGCTGTAGGCATGTGGGCTTCAGTAGTTGTGGCACGTGGGCTCAGTAGTTGTGGCTCATGGGCTCTAGAGTGCAGGCTCAGTAGTTGTGGCACATGGGCTTAGCTGCTCTGTGGCATGTGGGATCTTCCCAGACCAGGGTGCAAACCCGTGTCCCCTGCATCAGCAGGAGTATTCTTAAATACTGCGCCACCAGGGAAGCCCCTGTACCACATCTTCTTTATCCATTCATCTATCGATGGATATTTAAGTTGTTTCCATATCTTTGCTATTGTAAACAGTGCTGTGATGAACATTGGGGTGCATGTATCCTTTAGAATTAGAGTTCTCTGTTATTTTTTATTTGAACCTCTTTTCTCTTATACTGAAAGGCTTAGCTCCTAATAATATCTCTTTATCTTTTTAAGTTGAAATTTGTGTTGTTATCAACATAGCTTCTTGTCATTGTTTTAGTTATTTGATATAAAGTTAAATCCCTTATTTAATTGTTGGTAGTAGTCATTTTTTTAACTCTCTGATTTAATTTTATTTACATATACAGTAAAATGTTCATATGGTGTGAAAGTCAAAACTTAATATATTAAGACTTATCCTTAGAAAAATTTCACCCAGCCCTATATTTCACCCTAGTTCCTTCCAGGTTCTTAGAATCTCTTCATTAAGCCAGTGTTTTTTCGGGGGGGGGTTGGTTAAAAAAAAAAGCACATTTATATTTGTTGTTATAAATATAATCTTAAGCTAGGTTTTAAAGAGAGTCTCATTTATTACAAAAAATGTTTTGCTGAAACATAATCATAAGGGATTTTTTGGAAGTAAGGAACATCACTACTTTAGTAATTATATTTCAGCAAAAAGGCATCTGGGGATAAATTAGAATTAGTTCATAAGTAGAAGTATGTATTTTTTGTTGTTCTTGAAGTTATGTTTATCAATGTATGTGTTATATATTTTTTATAGGTCTACCTGTTTTCTATGCAGTTACATTCATTCTTTTTACTATTCATTTAACTCTTTTATGGTAATCGTTCCCACAGTCATGATATGGAACAGTTTTGTCACCTCAAAATTTTTCTCTGTGCCCCTTTGTACTCACACTTTCTCCCACAAGTTTTTATTTCTTTAGGGTAAACACCCAGGAGTGGGGTTGATGATTTGAATAAGGACAGGCTGAACTTTGTCAGAAACTGACAAGCTAGATTCCAAAATGTCTGGACCATTTTGTACCCCATCAGCCAAGAATGAGAGTTACAGTTTTTCTGCATCCACACCAGTTCTTGGCAATGTCAGGTTGATGTTTCTGGAGTTTTTGTTTTTGTTCTTTTGAAACATTCTGTGTGTAGTGGTAACCCAACTGACTGTATTTTGCATTCCTCAGTTACTAATGATTTTGAGCATCTTTTCATGTGCTTACTTGCCTCCTATACATATATCTTCTTTGGTGATATGTTGAAATCTTTTATCCAGTTAGTGCTATTAATTGGGTAATTTGTTGTCTTTTTATTGAAGGTTGAGGGTTCTTATGCATTAAAGATCAGAGGCCTTTTTCAGATACATGTTTTGCAAATACCTTCTTTCAAACCGTGGCTTATTATTTTTTATTTTCTCAGTGGCATTTCTTTTTCTTTTATGGATCATGGTTTTGTGGTCAAATCTGGAATATATTTGTCTAACAAATTCCTACTTCAAAGACTTAATCATATCAACAGGCTTGAGGGGAAGGACAAGATGATGAATGTCTTAAGCAGGTGATTAGCAAAGAGTGGAAAAAAGTCTTTTCTTGTAAGCAGGCTACAGATAGACTTTGTGCTAAATGCATTAACGCCATCTGTTAGTGGAATGTTTCTTTAGCATAGAATGATGTGGTGAGGATAGACCTGTCTGGCCAAGATTGCTTAGGCTAGATACCTAGCGTCAGTGGATATATGAGACATGCATTTAGGGAAAATATCTCATGACCTGTGTAATCATCAGAGTGAAAAAGAAACTGTGCCATCACCAAAATATTCCATTGAATAAACAGAAATCTGTAAAACCTGGAGTAAGGTTGTAAGAAATGCATACAATGTTGGTTTTAAGGATGAATTTTTGGACTACCTCTGTCGAGCTTCTATAAACATAATAGGATTCCAAGTATGAGAAATAGGCAAGCGAAGGAAAATATTTTTGATAAAGACATTGTAGTTTGATAAAGCCTGCTCTCCTGGCAGACGTAGCAAAACTGCATGGAGATGGCATTGTGTTGCCCATCTGGAAATCCTCTTCTCTTGCTCTCTCATTTTACAGCCTCCCTACTGGTTTATAAAGTTACAACATATAAAGAAATTGTGACATGTACCTTTAAGTGCACATTGATTTTGAAACTGCCCCTGGGGGTCGTGCATTAATCTAAATTGATTTGCATCTATGTGTCCCCGGTGAAGAAATGTTTTAGCTTATGGCTATGAGAGATTTGGAGATAAAAACCACAGTCTTTAGCCACACCTGTGGTAGCAGACGAGCTCAGTCTAGATTATGGATCTTTAAAGAGTCATTTTCCCAAAGATTAATCGTTATTACTTATACCCCAATGGTATCTAAAAGTATTGCCTTGTCATCGCTACACATGGTTCTATTTATGGACAGATACACACATACACACAAGTATTATTTTGTTTCTATATAATTTATGCATATAATTATAATTTTATACACACACATACAAGTATATATAAATATGTATACATATGTGAACATATGTTAATATTTGTGTATATACTTTTATATATAATAAATATATATGCATACATATCGATATATGTTCATATATATAGTCTACTATATATATTTGTAGTATTTGTATGTATTATATATATATATTTTATATATATATTAGAAGTCCAGGACTTCAATCCAAATAAGAATCTACAATTTCTATATATACCATATATATGTTCTAGTACATATATATATTCTACTATATATATTTATGTTCTCGTATACATATTCTAGTATATACATATGTCATATATATGACAGTATATATATTTAATATATACATTTTTAGGGTTCGTATATTTGATATTATATAAATAAATAAATATATAAAATATATATAAATATATAATTTATATATATAATAATATATATATAAATAAAAATATATATATATTATATATATATTAGAAGTCCAGGACTTCAATCCAAATAAGAATCTACAGTTTCTATATATACCATATATATGTTCTAGTATATATATATATATTCTACTATATATATTTATGTTCTCATATATATATTCTAGTATATACATATATCATATATATGACTTAGTATATATATTTAATATATACATTTTTAGGGTTTGTATATTTTATATATATATATATATATATAAAAATATTAGAAGCCCAGGGCTTCAATCCAGATGAGAATCTACAATTTCTAGAAAAGAGTGTATCAGAGCAGTAATATCCTTTATGCCCGTTTTGACACATGGCTGTAAGTAAATCATTTACAGATTAACATGATCTTACACTATTGGGTATCATCTAAGTAGAACTGAAATCAGAAGCCAGTGTCAGGAAAAAAAAAAAAATGAATTTCATTTGGTAAATGAGCCAAAACAAAAAAAAAAACCCAACCCAACATCCAGCTTCTGTAGCAAAAATGACAAGTACCCAGTGTGAAAATGAGTAGAAGGTTCTGGTTTTATATTAGGCACATGGTTTGCTCCTAAGAAATAAGAAAAGTGTAGCAACATTTCATTCCAAGGGCCCTTTAAGAAATGACCCTCTCTTAGCACTTTGAGGATCGGATCGAAGAACCAAAATCCCTAGGGTTCGTCTAGGACAATTACTCTACATGCCCCCAAAGAGTAGGGATAAAGCAAACAAATGTCCTGATTAAATATGTACATGGCTGTCTATCTTTGGGGACGTAATTTAATAAAACAAGAGAAAAACTCCAAAGTTATTTGTTGGAAACAAAACTCTCAAACTTGTTCATCTGACTCGTGGGCCACTGCTTCATTTATCTCTTGAAACCAAAAGGACAAACCTATTTTTCTTCCTCTTCTGAAGGCTTCTCTGAAGAGAAACCTGCCCAATCCTGTCAAAGAATCAAATATTTTGCCTTGGAAAGGATGTTGTAAGGGAGCCACAGCTTAGCATTCTGAAATGCGATTATTACCATCCCCAAATTCCGTTCCCAGAGCCATAAATCTTACCCTGCTTTACTGCTGCTTGTGGTTTAGACTCACCCGACTAGAATGACAAGAGACCCACATTGAAAGGTGAACCATGAATGTCCAGTTTCTACCTATCTGTCCAACATTGCAAGACAACGTAGTAACAAGGCAATTTTTGGTTTCCGTGGATGCAGACATCATCTCTTTCCAAGTAGCATATCATTAAATTGCCTTTGGGTCAAAATATGTTTCCATCATGCTTGTTGTTGAGTCTCTTAGTGACAGAGTCTGATTAAACATCCCAAACTTAAGGTCTTAAAATATTTTTCAGGATCCCTAGTAAAGATACAACCTCGTTTCCCCACTGGTGAAACAAACGTACGCAAGTGTATTTTGCATAAACATTTAAGTCCATGGGTAAACTTCAATAATCAGAGAGCATGACGTAAATTAAATACTCCACGTTTTGTTGAGATAATTGGTTTGCCATTTCACAGGATGGCTCAGGACTATTAGTTCCCAAAAAACTAAAACGTTATTTTTATTCATAAGAGCAAGTTACAAAGAACAAATGTAGCCCTGTTTGCTATACCTGTGCAGGGTTTAAATATTTCACGGCAAGTTAGCAACTGAATGTTATACTTATAGGTGGAATAAAATGCTTGCGAAGGTGCTTATACAGATGCTTAGAAAGGCAGCATTTAAAGCACTGCTCTTCATGCTACGTCCTTCAGAAAGGGTAGGGGAAAGAAGTGCACCGTAGGTATACTCCTAATGTGTTAACTGTGGGATTGGATAAGCCGGGAGCGTCTGTAAAGCTCATTCTGGAAAGATGTTGTGAAACAGATGTTTGTTGCGATTCGGAGCTATGGTTTGGTTTCATAAAACTAAGATTAGAAACACATTTTCTTTTATCCACTGTATTATTCATATTTACTAAGACTATAATGGGTTAAATCATAAAATGGTCATTCCTGTAAGTCAAAAATGACAATTCCACGTGCTTAAACTAGATAATGAATGCTCAGATATATTCTGAGGATTCTGGGACTAGTAAAGTCTCCCTTTCAGTAGCTGGGAACTCATGATTTGTGTTATAAAAATTGTATCAGGATTATAGGGGATTTCCGGATGCGGTTATGCCTGTCTCCTAAAAAAAGAATGAAGGCGACATCAGAAGAGAGATGGTTTACTGCCTTTCTTAAAAATTAAGCCAGATTATTAGAAAGCTACATGCCACCATTATAAAACCCTGTCATTTTACAAGACTATCAGGGACATTCATGTAAACAGGGTTTATGACTCCAGGCCACTGTCAGCATTTCCATGCATGAAAAACAAAAATAATGCAATATAATAAAAACTGAATTTTAAAATTATAAAATATATAAAGTATAAAGTTATGTAAAATTATAAATTATCCAAAATCATAAAAAGTTTATAATTTATATAAAATATCCAAATTATAAAATTATAAAAAATGATCCAAAAACTAAGGAAGGGGCAAGCATCCATCTGTAGTAGCAATAAGTTATAGAAGAAGGAAGCTTGTAGGGGGCACTGTTTTTAGTGAGTTGGGAATAATTGATCCCTGTGATTATATTTCAGATTTTGATTATGAAGAAATGTTATTTGAAAATCAGTTGGAGACACTCCTAACCAACAAGTATCTGAACAATATTGCATGTAAAAAAAAATCAGTCTTCTAACTTGGAATATCTGTGCTCTTAGATGCATCCTTTGGATTAATTCATCAGGGTGGGGTAGAATATAACTTAAGGAATGAACTGCATGTAAAGGTATTTCTAGAGTACATATGAACACTTATCATAGGAATGCATTGTTCGAGGTGGTTTATGTCGAACCTATATATTTTATTTGTTTGTTTGTTCATTTAATTTATTTATGGTTGGGTCTTCGTTGCTGCGGGCAGGCTCTCTCTAGTTGCGGCGAGCGGGGGTTGCTCTTCGTTGCGGTTCGAGGGCTTCTCATTGCAGTGGCTTCTCTTGTTGCAGAGCACGGGCTTTAGGCACGCGGGCTTCAGTAGTTGTGGTGCACGGGCTCAGTAGTTGTGACACACGGGCTCAGTTGCTCCGCGGCACGTGGGATCTTCCCGGACCAGGGCTTGAACCTGTGTCCTCTACATTGGCAGGGGGATTCTTAACCACTGCACCACCAGGGAAATCCTAACCTATATGTTGTTTAATGGAAATCAGGGTGGAGAATCAAGAAGACCCCCTTCAATGTGGGTGTGCTTGAATTTATAATTAGATTTTTTCCTTCATCTTGACCAAAGACCAGGTTTAGGATTTGATGCCTGCATAGGATTCACTTTCGATTTCAAAATACGGAGTTTAGAACTTTTTCATGTGAACACATGCTGCATCCACATGAAGTGTTCAACTATTTTAGCTTTTTTCCTGCACATTTGTATAACGGGGATTTCACAAACATATTTGATGGGGTTGTTGGAAAGTCTAAAGGTACATTCAGAAGACAAAGTGTCTGGAATATAGCAGTTTCTCATTAAATGCTACTTTGTTGCCCCATCTTTCTGCATCAAGAAAACAGGCTGCATGCATGCCTAATGCCATCCGAAGCACGGAGTTGGTCATAGAGGTGAACCTTCAAGCGCATCCTCACATGCCATTGCAACTTTTAGAAAACAAGCTCACGCATCTACTTGCAAACCCTGCTGGTTGGTCACTAGCAGCTTGCTTTCACGTGAAAAGCAATACATTGTATAAGTTGACACTAGTATGTGATTCCATAATTTAAAAAAAAATAAGATATTTAGTGATAGGGCAAATGGTATCCTCCTGAGGACTTTCTCCTGTGCCCTGAGAAACTGCTGGACCCTCACGGGGGTTGCATTTGGAACTGGCCAAACTGGACTGTGTCACCAGAGAAGTCTAAGACATGATCAAATACCTCAGAGGAACTCTGCGATGTAACAGAAGCAAAAATAAACAAGTGGGATTAAGATAAACTAAAAAGCTTCAGCAGGGAAAGGAAGCAGTCAACAAAATGAAAAGGCAACCTATGGAATTGGAGAAAATATTCAAAAGCCATATATCTCATAAGGGGTTAATATCTTAAAATATATAACAAACTCATAGAAATCAATAGCAAAAACAAACCTGGGACTTCCCTGGTGGCGCAGTGGTTGGGAGTCCGCCTGCCAATGCGGGGGACGCGGGTTCGTGCCCCGGTCAGGGAGGATTCCGCGTGCCGTGGAGCGGCTGGGCCCGTGAGCCATAGCCGCTGAGCCTGTGCGTCCAGAGCCTGTGCTACTGCAAAAAAAAAAAAACAAACAAACAAACCTGAAAAAATATCCTGATTTTAAAATGCGTAAAAGACGTTTCTCCAAAGAAGACATCTAGATAGCAAACTGATACATGGAAAGATGCTCAACATCACCAATCATCAAGGAAATGCAAATCAAAATCTCAATGAGATATGACCTCACACTGGTTAGGATGGCTATTATTATTATTATTGTTTATTTTATTATTATTTTTTTCCAGTACGTGGGCCTCTCACTGCTGTGGCCTCTCCCGTTGCGGAGCACAGGCTCCGGACGCGCAGGCTCAGCAGCCATGGCTCACAGGCCCAGCCGCTCCGCGGCATGTGGGATCTTCCCGGACCAGGGCACGAACCCATGTCCCCTGCATCAGCAGGCGGACACTCAACCACTGCGCCACCAGGGAAGCCCAGATGACTATTATTAAAAACACAAGAGGTAACAAATGCTGGAGAGGATGTGGAGAAAGGGAACCCTCCTACACTGTTGGTGGGAATGGAAATCAGTGCAGCCAGTATGGAAAACATTATGGAGATTCCTTTAAAAACTAAAAATAGAGCTACCATATGATCCTGCCATCCCACTCCTGGGCATATATCTGGAGAAAACTCTAATTCAAAAAGATACGTGCAGCCCTATGTTCATTGCAGCACTATTTACAATAGCCAAGTCATGGAAGCAACCTAAGTGCCCATCAACAGATGAATGGGTAAAGATGTGGTATATGTACACAATGGAACACTACACAGCCATAAAAAAGAATGAAATAATGCCATTTGCAGTAACATGGATGGGCCTAGAGATGACCATACTAAGTGAAGTAAGTCAGACAGAGAAAGACAAACATATCATATCACTTACATGTGTAATCTAAAAACAATGACACAAATGAACTTATTTACAAAACAGAAATAGACTCACAGACATAGAGAACAATCCCACTTCTGGGTATTGATTCCAGGGAAGTGAAATCAATATCTCAGAGAGGTATCTGCACACGTATGTTCATTGCACCATTATTCAGTAGCCAAGATATAGAAAGAACCCAAGTGCCCATCAACAGACAAATGGGTAAAGAAGAAGATGAGATATAATACACACACACACTAGGATTTTATTCAGCCTTTAACAAAGGAAATTTTGCAATTTTCAACAACATGGATGGACATAAAGGATATTAGGCTAAGTGATATAAGCCAGACACAGAAAGACAAGTACTGTGTTATATCACTTATATGTGGCGTCTAAAATAACCAGACTCAAAGAAGCAGAGAGTAGAATGGCGGCTGCCAGGAGGTGAGGGGAGGGGATTGGGGAACACTTCAGTTATGCAAGATGAATAAGTTCTGGAAATCCACTCTTCAGCAAAACTACAACAATTTAAAAACAAAAATGAAAAAACATTGCAGCCTGTCAAATATTTCTCAGCTCAGAGTTTTTAAATAGGTCTTATCATACCTCCAACTCATAGTCAGGTGTAAAACAAGGCAGGGGGATGAACCCTAAATCGCTGGGGAAAGATGTGCGGTCAGCAAAACTCTGTTTCTTCATACAGCATGTGATTCCGTTTTCATTTCCATCCAGTTGAGTTCTAAGCCACAGCATGGCCCACACTGGAAGGGCTGGCAGATGGCTTTTACCTAAAGTGCGATATCGCAGAGTTTGTAATTATACCCGCTGAACCCCCGTTGCCTTGGGGTGCAGGCATCATTTGACACATGACTGGTGTGACAAATTCTAAAGTGCTCACTTTCCCCAAACATCTATGTGCCTCATCACGAAGGACACAGGGTGGCGGTGGTTTTCTCACCCCCATCATAGCTCCAGACAGGGATGCATCACAACAGGACTTGCAGACTCACCCGCCGTCGGTCCCCCCGCCTTGTTGTGACCATGTTTATAAGAGATGGCTGCATGGCTTGTGTGTCTAGAAATCGTTATCTTTGTGTTCCGGAGCTCAGCACTTTACAGCCAAAATTCTCCTTCAGGCTAGACAAGCACCATCTCGGTTTGAGATTGCCCACTGCCTCCAAACGTTTAAAACCCATCACTGGGGCCACATCACAGTGATATTGGAACAGAACCCTCATGCCACTATTTCAATTGACATTTTTCATACGCATTTCCTTGTGTTATATATTTGTGGAATTGCGTAAGTCTGAATGCATGTATATGTGTGTATATGTTTCTAATTTTGCCGTTAAATTAATTAAAATTAAGAAGCATTTTAAACATGCCCCAAACATCCTACATCGTAGATGAGATCTAACTTGGGTTAAATAGGGGAAGGGTTTTTTGTTGGTTGGTTGGTTTTTGCTTTATTGAAGTATAACTGATTTTTTTTTTTTTTCGGTACGCGGGCCTCTCACTGTTGTGGCCTCTCCCGTTGCGGAGCACAGGCTCCGGACGCACAGGCTCAGCAGCCACGGCTCACGGGCCCAGCCGTTCCGCGGCATGTGGGATCTTCCCGGACCGGGGCACGAACCCGTGTCCCCTGCATCGTCAGGTGGACTCTCAACCACTGTGCCACCAGGGAAGCCCAGTATAACTGATTTTTTTTTTTTTTTTTTTTTTTGCGGTATGCGGGCCTCTCACTGTTGTGGCCTCCCCCGTTGCGGAGCACAGGCTCCGGATGCGCAGGCCCAGCGGCCATGGCTCACGGGCCCAGCCGCTCCGCGGCATATGGGATCCTCCCAGACCGGGGCACGAACCCGTATCCCCTGCATCGGCAGGCGGACTCTCAACCACTGCGCCACCAGGGAGGCCCATAACTGATTTTTAAATACTGTGTTAGTTTCAGGAGTAAAGCATAGTGATTCCTTTTTTTTTTTGCAGATTGTACTCCATGATAAGTTATTACAAGATAATGGTTATAATTCCCTGTGTATCCTGGTTGTCTATCTCTTTTATATATAGCAGTATGTGTCTGTTAATCCCCTAATCCTACTTGATCCCTCTCCCCGCTTTCCCCTTTGGTAACCATAATTTAGTTTCCCATGCCTGTGAGCCTGTTTCTGTTTTGTAATTAAGTTCCTTTGTGTCACATTTTAGTTCCACATAGAAGTGATATCATATGATATTTGTCTTTTTCTGTCTGACTGAGTTCACTTAGTCTGACCATCTCTAGGTCCATCCACGTCGCTGCAAATGGCATTACTTTATTCTTTTCATGGCTGAGTAACATTCCATTGTATATATGTACCACATCTTCTTTATCCATTCTTCACTTGATGGACACTTAGGTTGCTTCCATGTCCTGGCTATTGTGAATAGAGCTGCAGTGAACATTGGGGGGCATGTGTCTTTTCAAAATAGTGTTTTTGTTTTTTCCCAGTATACGTCCAGGAATGGGATTGCTGGATCACATGGTAACTCAGTTGTTAGTTTTCTGAGGACCCTCCATCCTGTTCTCCGTAGTGGCTGCGTCAATTCCCATTCCCACCAACAGTGGAGGAGGGTCCCCTTTTTCTCCACACCCTCTTAAACAGGGAAATACGTGACGTCCTCCATAGCATCTTTACAAAGAGTACTTGTACGTCATTGTTGTACCTTGTCGGCACTGTCGGTTCTGTCTTCAGTGGATTTACATATTCAGAGTGTCGAGATCTGTGGTTTGCTATTCCTGACATTGAAGCCATGGTTTGTACAGTTATAAATTCATCCTATTTCTTTGGCCTGTATGTTGTTTCTTCCTGGATGGCTGTTTGTTCATGTCCTCCTGGAGCAAGCTGTGATCTGAGTTTAATCATGTGTCTCGGGGCTGCTGGTCTTTCAGGGGTACAGTGTGATGAGAATGGGATTTGTCTGGCAAAGCAACTGCCGTCAATGTGGTCCTGCAGTGTTTCCCGGTAAGAAGGATTAGCTCATCACATGGAAAGAACAGGCTGTGTGGAGGATCAACTGCAATTCCGTTGGGTTTGGGAGTTCAGGGAATTTAGGGTCATCTGAGTGTAATGAAATCTCATCTGAGCCTTTGAGTCCCTCAGCCCATGACTGCAAATCTTATGTCCTGGCTTCTCTGTCCAGCTAGATATGAAGCAACCAAAACAAATTTTTTTTTTTTTTTTTTTGCGGTACGTGGGCCTCTCACCATTGTGGCCTCTCCCTCTGCGGAGCACAGGCTCCGGATGCGCAGGCTCAGCGGCCATGGCTCACGGGCCCAGCTGCTGCGCAGCACGTGGGATCTTCCCGGACCGGGGCACGAACCCGCGTCCCCTGCATCGGCAGGCAGACTCTCAACCACTGCGCCACCAGGGAAGCCCCAAAACAAATATTTGACATCACTGCCCACAGCCCTCAGAGCTAAGAACCATACTCTGGAATGCTGAGGCACAGAAAACATAAAACAAACAGTCTGTGTTTGAGTCTTCCAGTGAAAAACCGCAGAAGCAGTGTAACATCTGCCTTCTGAATACTGCATTCAACCAGCTGAGCCTAAATCACCTCAAGGCCCACAAATCCTATCCATAATTTTACTGTCTGTGAACCAGATACTATAAGGAACAGTGTTCACAGCTGCATTGTTTAAAAGAGCTTTAAGTAGAATTGACCCACCCCATCTGCCAACAGTAGCGGGGATCTACCCATCGTGGTGTGTTCATAAAATAAAATATTAGACAGCGGAGGAGGGAGTGAGCTGTAAGGCACTGGTGTTACCAAGTCCAAGCTCATACTGCTCACCGCATGACAGGCCAAAAAATCGAGAGACCAGTTGTTGGATCAAGGAATAGCGACTTTGTTCGGAAAGACAGCAGACGGAGAAGAGGGTGGACTCGTGTCCTAAAGACCCATCTTCCCCAAGTCAGAATGCACGCTTCTTTTATCCTAAAAGGGGCAGGGGTGTGGTTGGTTGCTGCATACTTCCTGGTGCCAGGATCCTTTGCTCTTGCAGCTGTCCACATAGGTCAGGTCACGATGGTCCTGCCAACCTCCAACAAGACAAATGGTATTCTCTGTTGTGCAACTTTTAATCTCTATATGAATGGGAAAGTGTTATATACCTTTAAACCTTGAGAATACGTTATCCTTATATTTCAGGCTCTAGGCAACATTCTTAGCTTGTTAACAAAAGCAATAAAATACAAAGGTTAAAGTAAAAGAAACAGCTCTAATATGGAGTCAGATTTGTTCTCCCCTATTACACTTGGACTCTCTGACTGGATCTCTGTCATACTGAGTGAAATAAGCCAGAAACAAAACAATACATATGCCACATGCCCATTTATAGGAAATCCAAAATTTGCCCTCTTAGGCATAAAAGTTTAGAAAAGAACAAGGACGTGATTGTTATGAAATTCAGGATAGAGGTTACCTCCAGGGCAAATGGAGAAAGTGCTGTGTTTCGCCTCCTTCGGAAAGCTGTTCATTTATTTTTAAGCCGTTTTTATGAATGCATGCCATGTCATCGAAAAAGTTAACAAAGGAAGAAAGGAAAGGATCTGAATTGCATATATAATCTTTATCTGCAAGGGAAATAGAGAACGTACGTTTTATTTCTGGGTTCAGCAACACAGAGGGACATACCGAAGTGCGTTGAAATGGGTGTTAAGTGTGAGTTGATAATCCTTCACTATCACCACGACCACCAGGGGACTCGATAGTTATTTTCCCACTTGGAAAGCTCCATCACTTCCCACTTGTTGAAGAAGGGTGAGTTGGGTACAGTTGACAATTTGATCAATGGCTCAGGGTTGAAATTGCATGGCACCTCCTTTGCTTGTCAACTCCCTTATTTTGTGCACATAATTAATATTAAATTTGTATGATTATCTCTATGATCTATCTGTCTTTCCATCTATCCATCCACCCATCCATCTATCCGTGCATTCATTCATTGAGCTAATGATCTAGATAGATAGATAAGTTGTAGAAGCATAGGTAGATGTAGACAGATGATTGACAGGTAGATAGGAAGAAAGAAAGAAAAAGAAAGAAAGAAAGATAGAATAGATTAGATAGATAGATAGGTAGATAGATAGATAGATAATAGAATAGATATGATGGATGGATGGGGGCTGGTTGGGTGGATGGAAAGATAGGTAGATAGATAAAATACGAATACTACAAATAAAATATTCTTTTGCTTAGAAACTTTTAGCCTTTAGTTGAACTGATTATACTTCTCAAGTTCATGGCTTGCTGTCACCATCTTTAACCAATGGAAGCCCCGCCTCTCCTGTTTTATTTTGTTCTATTGCTTCTCGCCTTCTATTTCCATAACCCCTTCTCTTTCTTCTCTGTCTTGGGAGCAATTACATCCACTCTACTGAATTTCATGTGTACATTTTAAAATTTCTCTTTGAAAGTGTTCTGCTTACCCCCTGCTAGAAATCCTGTTTCTCCTCCGCCTTTGAGTAGCATCTGCCTTTGAGTAACATCCATCCCTCATTCTTCAGATCTCAAGGGATCCCTCACCTCAGTGGACTTTCCATGTCTTCTCTCCCTGCACACCCTTTAGCCCTTTATACTTCTCTAATAATCCACTTCTTCTTTCTGTAGGGGGAGTAAGACATTACATATTTAGGTTTTCATTCTCTCGTTTAAAGAGGTTTTAGGTACTGAAGTTTTCCAGGCTCAGGAAATGTTTGTAGCAGACCAGGAAGAAAGACAATTATCAACAAATGAATTCTTTCCAATTTGTGTGTTTCTACAATAAGCATTTGACTCTGGGAAATCACGGTGTGTGTCATGGTGAGTGTGATAATTCTGAGGGACCCTTCCCCTGAGAGGGAGGCAGGTGATTCACGTGTACAAGGGTTTTGCAGAGCCTGGCGGAGAAATCAGAGGCACGGTCTGCAGGTTGTATGAGGGACGCAGGTACCTGTGCGGCCATTCCTCAATGTGAGAGAGCTAAGTGATTCTCCCTCGGCAAATGTTCGCTCTGTACTCAACATGAATGCACATTATCTGGTAAGAACCAAAAAAACGTATGGAGGAGACAATGAACCACAAAGAAATAACTTCCAGACACGTGGTATATCCATGGAAAGCGTGGACCGGATGGAGTTTAATTTTCTTGCTGGCTTGTCGAAATGGGCCCTCAGTGTTATGAGGTCACTTGACCTGCGAAAACAAACACTGCATTTCCTGTACAGCTTAGCCAGGGCGAAATGGTAGGAGAAATCATGCCTACTGGCTTTCATCAAAGTTGTATTACACTTTGTGTGTGATGCTGATAAACATTCTCTTTCCCTTTCTGTATGTTTTGTGAGGACAACGAATTCCTGTGGCGGTATTGGTGGCACAGATGCCGTCAGAACGTATATACTAAATGAGTATTTGGTGATGGGATGGATTTGTAAGAGGAACACATCTTCAGACACTAGCGTGAGCACGGATAATTAAGCAGTGTGGGTAGTCTCAATTCTAACGCAATGGAAATATAAAGGTTCCTTTAAGCTCACTCTTCTCAGAGCCAAAGTCTTGATTTATTATGACTACCAGGTGCCAATATGAGCCTCATGGCAGGCATAAACACACAGTTTGTATTGGTGTTTGACCAATCCAATGGGTCCTTCTGTATTAGCTGCCTGGTTCTTTCCCAGAAGCCATAATCTCGACCTAAATATCAATGGCATTGTAGTTCTTCATCTGGGTATTATCCACCCAACATCCCAAGCACTGTAACATTGGCAAAGACTGAAATGTACCACGTAGACGTCTGGTCTTGGAAATAACCTGTGGTTACGTCCCATAATCAGTTTGTGTCTATTAATTCTACCAGATTCTTTAGGCTGTTTGCTAGGACTGCGATAACAAAGTAACCACAGACTGGATGCCTTAAACGCTTGACATTTATTTCTCACTCTCTGTCATAAGATAGTCTTAAGAGATAAGAACTGCCTGGATATCCCACCAAACCACCCACAGACCCCATACCCTGACTGACATCATACTCACAGGCAAGGATCTTGGAGGTCATGGTAGGATACAGGCTCCAAAAGAAAGGAGATAAATCCTAGGACAATTTAAATAGTTCAGATCTTTCTCCTGCCATGGCTACATTCCAATCTTCTTGTTTTTTTTTTTTTTTTTGCGGTATGCGGGCCTCTCACTGCTGTGGCCTCTCCCGTTGTGGAGCACAGGCTCCAGACGCGCAGGCTCAGCGGCCATGGCTCATGGGCCCAGCCGCTCCGCGGCATGTGGGATCCTCCCGGACCGGGGCACGAACCCGCGTCCCCCGCATCGGCAGGCGGACTCTCAACCACTGTGCCACCAGAGAAGCCCCCCAATCTTGTTTTTCTCCTACCACCAACTATAAATTCCAGTGAGTAACGGAAGACTATAAAAGTTAATTCCCTTTTAAATTATTCCCGTTGTAAGATTTTCATTAACTGCAAGAGGGGGTGGACAAAGAGCATTTAAAGGCTCCCATGCTTTTCAATGTGTGAATTCTAAAGTTAATTGAAAGAAAAAATGGTAATTTCAGATGTGGTAAAGGAAGGGAATAAGGAAATTTTAGATCCTTGAAAGGGGGGCAATTTGAGGCCCTCATCTCAAGGAGTCTGATTTTTTCCTCCCTTGTGCATTCTGAGATTTCCATGAGTAGTTAAAAGAAAATTAAAAGTGAGAGAAGAGAGTGTTGAGAATAAAGAAATTGCTTTCGCCAGGAGCTGAGGAAATGTCCTGCCTAGGCTTTTCACAACAGGCGTTCAGTTCATAGAAGCACATCAAGAAAGAATGGAGGTTTAGAAACACAAGTCATATCTAGAAATGGAAAGACAAGAGTCCAGGGGTCTTGAATAAGTAGCCTGTCGGGGGGGGTGATAAAATCACGTGATGTAGGGCATCGTGTCCTGTGTGGATCTGATGTAAACTAGGCTCTGTTGTAGAGAGATTCGTACACAAACCCATAAGGTGCAGTCTTGCATTTTCTTTGAAATTAAGTTGATGCTGATCTTTGATGATGCACGTTTAATGTCGCAATGCCCCTCCAAGTTATATATGAGAACGTATCCCCGCATTAGAATTTGTCTATGGACATTCAGAGCCGTGCCTTTTTCAATAGCCACAAAAATGGAAACCATCCCCATGTCCATGGATGGATGAATAGATAAACAAAATCTGGTCTGTCCATATAATCATAACATATTTTATGATCATAAAAAGGAATAAAATAGTGACACAGGCTACGGTACGGATGAATCTTGAAAACATGCCAAGTGAAAGAAGCCGGTCTCAAAAGACCACGTGGTGTGTGAGTCCATTCATAAAAAATCTGCAGAACAGGCAAACCTGTAGAGAGAATGTAGATGCAGGGTTTCTAGGGGCTGGGAGGCGAAAGGGAAGGAGGAGGGAGTTAATGGGTACAAGATCTCTTTATGGAAAATGAAAATGTTCTAAAATGGATGGTGGTAGTGGCACAATTCTGTGAATAAACTAAAAAACGCGAAACTGCATGTTTTTCAGGAGTACATCATATGATACGGGAATTTAATGCTGATTTTTTGAAAGATACATGCCTAATATTTGATTTTTAAAGAAAGATCCTTATATATAGTCTTTTTCCCCCATGTATTCTATTTTCTCCCCCACTGCCTGCAGTTCTGCAGTGTAAAAAGCCCAGGATCTCCATAGCAATAACTTTCTGAAAACGGCAGGGTGTACCATTATTTTGTTTGGATTTGAGAAAATCAATTTCCTCTTCTATCTCCTCCAGTCCAGCGTGATCTGTGGACAATGCTGTCATCCCCCTGGATCTCTGCATTGTATACTTTCATCTACCAAAAGCCCTCGATGGGACTTAAGTTCTTTTCTGAAAACATTATTCCAAGGTATTTATATTGATGAGTTTATTCACTGTAGTATTTTCGTGAAATGCGCTTCAGGGTTTTAGTCTGCTCCACGGAGAAAACGTTACAGGTTTTTCTCTGTTTTGTTTCTTGCTGCTGCCCGTGTGAGACGAGTAATAGCAGAGACAAATAGTTGATTCACGGGGAAAGAGAAAAAAAAGAAAGGAGACAAATAATGAGCAGCTTTACGCGCTCTGAGAGCACCCAGACTAAAATCAGTGAGGGTCCTGATAGCCTGAGATGTAAGGAAACACAGCTGCTGTGATTCACGGAGCATGTTTATTGAGAAAGCACAGCCTTTCTGCGGGTACCTCCCCAGGGAGACGTGAGATGTAGCCCGAAGGCTGGCACTGGAAGTGACAGCCTGTAGATGGGTGGTCCAGCCTCCTTGACTCTGCTCAGTGACCCCCATCTTCTCCAGAAGCATCAGCAGCCCAGGCCAGTGAGACCTACCTGAAGCCACCGAATCCCCCATCCACGATCACTCCCACTCCTGGCCTCACCACACCACCAGCCTCTGGAAACTCTAAATTTCTCCTCTTCCGCTAGGTCCTGACTGCATTCACTCATCTCTTAAGCAACTTGCTCCACCACTCACGTCACCATTTTGCCTATATATTCAAAACCCATTTTATTCCACTGCCGTGTAATTTTCCTACCTAGGGAAAAATCATAATTTATACTCCTACTCACTAATGCACACACACACACACACACACACACACACACCAGCTTCTAATGTGAAAGCATCTTGGAATTATTGGAATTAGCCCCATTAGGTCATGAAATATATTATGTGTATTCCTCCTGATATCTATTTGCTATTATAGAAATCTTGCCTCATTAATCATAAATGATTTTAATCTATAGGTGTTGGTATTCAATGATGCCAAAACCATAAAATAAAGCTTTAAAACTTTTCTTTCTTTTTTTATTATTATTTTATTTTTAAAAAATTTTTATGGGAGTATAGTTGATTTACAATGTAGTGTCAGTTTCTGCTGTACAGCACACTGAATCAGTTATACATATACCTATAGCCACTCTTCTTTAGATTCTTTTCCCACATAGGTCATTACAGAGTATTGAGTAGGGTTCCCTGTGCTCTACAGTAGGTCCTTATTAGTTATCTATTTTATATATAGTAGTGTGTATATGTCAATCCCAATCTCCCAATTTATCCCTCCCCCCTGCCTTACCCCCTGGTAACCATAAGTTTGTTTTCTACATCTGTGACTCTTTTTTTTTTTTTTTTTCAGTACTGGGCCTCTCACTGTTGTGGCCTCTCCCGTTGCGGAGCACAGGCTCCGGACGCGCAGGCTCAGCGGCCATGGCTCACGGGCCCAGCCGCTCTGTGGCATCTTCCCGGACCGGGGTACGAACCTGTGTACCCTGCATCAGCAGGCAGACTCTCAACCACTGCGCCACCAGGGAAGCCCTCTGTGACTCTATTTCTGAAACGTTTTCTTTCTTGATACACGGTCTGAAGCAGCTGGTGTGTAGCACTGGAAGAGTCTGATACATGATATAAAATTTACAGGACAAAACATTTACACTTGGGACTTTTTAAGAATCTCATTGACACCATCCTCCTCGATAATTTGATGATAATACTTTATATATCATCTGTTATTATTTGCGTGGTTTTTGTTTTACCTGAAAATGATTTCGTCTAGGTTTCACATTTCTTATATATCATGAATCAATTAACTTACATATTATAAAATTTAGTTCCTGGGGCTTCCCTGGTGGCGCCGTGGTTGGGGGTCCGCCTGCCGATGCAGGGGACGTGGGTTTGTGCCCCGGTCCGGGAGGATCCCACATGCCGCGGAGTGGCTGGGCCCGTGAGCCGTGGCCGCTGAGCCTGCGCGTCCGGAGCCTGTGCTGCGCAACGGGAGAGGCCACAAGAGTGATAAGCCCGCATACCGCAAAAAAAAAAAAAAAAAAAAAATGTAGTTCCTTTCTGCTATCCTCTGAAGTCTCTTTTCTAACACGTTCCCTGCTTTTTTGTTACCATTTCTGCATTTTAATTTCCACCAATGGTATTCATACTTTTATATTCTCAAGCCACAGACCTTATATTAGATCTGCATCAATTATCCTGTTTTCAGTGATTTGGGTGATTCCAAAAGTAAAATCAGTGAGAATATTTGTACATCTGTATCATTATTGCTGTTTAAACAGCAAAATCAATCATGTTGCCACCACTGAGTTTTTTGTCTCTACAGTCAACAGTATTTCTACATCTTTGGCAACAACAAAGTTTAGATGCTGACCGTCTTCATACCTTCTACTTCATTTGAGAATACGTATAGATGTGCATTTCTAAAATAGTGGGTTTTTTTTTTCCTTCTCTGACCGCTTTTCCTAAGACAAAAATACCAGTCTTCTGTAGAAAACACTTAGTATTTTCCAGCTATTTACAAATCCTGTTACATGTACTAGAGCTGACTCTTTGTCTTTAAAATACTGACTTATCTAAGAAACAGAAACAGACTCACAGACACAGAGCACAGACTTGTGGTTGCCAAGGGGGAGGGGGGAGGGGGAGGGATGGATTGGGAGTTTGGGATTAGCAGATGCAAACGATTACATGTAGGATGGATAAACAACAAGGTCCTACTGTAGAGCACAGGGAACTCTATTGAATGTCCTATGATAAACCATAATGGAAAAGAAGATGAAAAAGAATGTACATATGTGTATAACGGAATCCCTTTGCTGTATGGCAGAAATGAACACAACATTGTAAATCAACTATACTTCAATAAAATAAATTTAAAAAAAACAAACCGAAAAATACTGACTTCCTCTTTGAGAATAGGTCAGTTAGTTTGAATGGAGATTGTCTTAGTCAGCTTGGGCTGCCATAAAAAAATACAATAGACTGGGTACCTTAAACAACAAACATTTATTTCTCACAGTTCCAACGGCTGGACATCCCAGATCAAAGTGCGGGCAGGGCTGGGTTCTGGTGAGGACCCTCTTCTGGTTGACAGACGGCCACCTTCTCTCTGTGTCCTCACGGGATGGACAGAGAAAGCTTGCTCCCTGGGGCCTCTTCTTTTTTTTTTTTTTTTTCTGTATGCAGGCCTCTCACTGTTGTGGCCTCTCCCTCTGCGGAGCACAGGCTCTGGACGCACAGGCTCAGCGGCCATGGCTCACGGGCCCAGCCGCCCCGCAGCATGTGGGATCTTCCCAGACCGGGGCACGAACCTATGTCCCCTGCATCGGCAGACGGACTCTCAACCACTGCGCCACCAGGGAAGCCCGGGCCTCTTCTTATAAGGACACTAATCCCACCCTCATGACTGCAGCTAACCCTAAACACCACCCTGTCCCCTTCTCCCCTGCCAAGGCCCCATCTCCAAATACCATCCCACTGAGGGCTAGAGCTTCAACATATGAATTTTTGAGAAGTCCCAAAATTCACTGTATAAAGAAGACTATAAACACAAACCCTTATAATGATTGTCTTTTAAAAATGATCATTCTGTGTCTTTACCATGTTCTGGGGTTCCACTTTTGCTGTTTACACCGGACCTCCCAAAAAGGGCACTTGAAGCTTAACTTGTGCCTTTTTCTTCTCTCCTATATCAGTCAGCACTGTTTCCTTCTAAGTAGCACTGAAATCCTTTATCTGCTGGGAAACCTTTACCTCCACTCTTATTTGTACTGAAATTCAACTTTTAAAAGTGCAGTTAATCTTAAGGGAAACTTAGAGAGGGGAGGACCCTCGTTATGCAAAATGGACAGTCACCCAGCAAATGAAGACTGGTTTTCACTTCTGATATTTGATTTTGTGTTTATATGACAGTTAGAAGATCTTCTCCCTTTAGTGTGTGTGTGAGTGTGTGTGAGTGTGTGTGTGTGTGTGTGTGTGTGTGGTTTATTTTACTTCCCTAACATGGAATTTACATACATCATCTATGGTTAAACTTTAAAGTTGAGTAATAATGGGAATTCCCTGGTGGTCCAGTGGTTAGGGCTCCGCTTTCACTGCCGAGGGCCCGGGTTTGATCCCTGGTGGGAGAACTAAGATCCCGCAAGCCCCGCCATGCAGGCCAAAAAAAAAAGTTGATTACTATTAACTTTAAATGTATTCAAAATCACTTCTTGTTTTATCCACATAAACCTGGCATTGATTCCTATTCACATAGATCTGGATGTTACAAAATTAATTATTGTACTGCCTTATTCATTTCTTCCTCATTTTCACTATCTTATTATTTCTAGTTTTTCTAATGATTCGGACAAACCCTTGAATAATGTCCATAAGTCTCTGTCACCATACGTCATCTTTTCAATGTCCACTTTCTTCCTCTGTGAAGAGGGATAACGAGACGTATTTCCACTTCTACCTGACACTCTCTGTCCATCCACTTCTCCTCTGGATTAATGGGATGACTACCCTACTTTGCATTTGTATAACAAATAAATTATGCATGACAAACACCTGCCTCAGTGCTTTCTACCATTCACAATATGTTGAATTGGGCTTTAATATTCATCCACTTGACTGGCTGGATTTCGATTCCCTTTTTCTTTTAAGAAGGGCTCCTTTATGTTTTCCAGGGTCTCCTATGTTTGGAAATATCTTTCTCTGACATTTACAGTTGAATGATGATAGCTCAGGATACAAAATGTTTCCATCCCCGTGACTTGCCCTGGGGTCTTTCAAGCATTGTTACCTTGTAAGTCACTCTATCACTGATAAAAAGTCCTGCATCTGCAATCCCTTATCACATGATTGAGTTATGCATAAATTCAGCTTGTTTTCTGTCCTGACGCTGCTATCGTTTTTTGATCTAATATAGTTTGAATTTGAGTTCTTTATTTCATGTTAGCTTAGAATACAGAAATCTAACCTCCAGGTCTAACTCCTTTAAGTTTTTCTGCTCTGTTGTTGTCAAGGTTTATTTCATTTTTATAACATCATTGTTTTTCTCTCCAGCACACTGTAAATCAACTATACTTCAATAAATATTTTTAAAAATAATTTTAAAAAACGATTTTAAAGAATCTTGGTGACCACAGCAGATGAAAAAATCTTAGAAGTTTAGTGAGATTTAAAGTAGAATAGAATAAAAATATAAGTAGTTAAAAAAACAAAAACAAAACCCTCTTCTTCCTGAGGCCTTGCTGTGGCATGGCGCTGCTTCATCTTTCACTCCCCCGGCCCTGTCTCAGAGAAGGGCACCTCTTGTGCCTGATGCGGTGTTCTGGGATGTAAAATAATACTCCAGGTGATTCATCAACGCAGAAGAGAGTGATTCAAGGCACCAGTGTTGACGGAGCCCGTTTTAATGAAGGCACCGTAGACCATACGTAGGACCTTGGATCCTTCCCTATCTCATTCCTATTTCTTTTATGGGTGGAAAACAAACCAGGTATTTCCAGCCAACATAGGGTACTCTGAATTGAGATAGATTGCAGATTGGCACAGTGGGAGTGATTTTTAACAACTTCCCCTCTTCCATGACCAACTATTTCCTTAGAAGGAATTGTTCCTCGGGGAACATGGTATGGGAGCAGAACATAAAAAACATCGGTAGGAAAAACGGAGAGTGGTGACATCCTATTTTATGTGGTTGACAAACACAAGGCCGGGTCCTCAGCCTAGCCTGTCTATCCATCCTGTGATCAGATTGTCAAGCTCGGTGGTGAGCATCCTGGGAAATAAGTCTATGCTACAAATCATGCCCTTTCTGCCTTTTTACTGTTCTCAAGGGTGGCAAAGAGCTTGGAGAACCCTTTCAATCACTCTTGTTTCACACTGTGTCTCAATTTTATATTTTGAATGACTTTAGGGGGAAGAAAGGTGGTTAAAAGTTACAAATGTATTCCTAAGAAAACAGTAATACAACTTTCAGTAAAAAAAAAAAAAAAAGAAATACATTGGAGTTAACGTCCTGTGCTGTATTTTAATGAAATATTATATAACGTAAAAGAGGAACCATGTATTATCATTTGGCAAAGGTTATTAGACACTGTAGAACATGTCTTCTGCTTTCTATAATACACGTGCCTATGTGGTTAGTCCTACCACAATGAGTAGGTGAATGGGCTCTGCGTTCTGGCATCATACAGGCAGCTGACCGTAGTGTTTTCATAAAGCATTTGTAAACCTTGTTCTTACTAATCGTTCAATCCGCTCTCACTGCTGATTTTCTCTGAAATCCATCTTATCCTAGGGATAAGTGACATCCATGCCTGTTTACATAAAATAGTGGAAAAATCCACACACGTTTTATGTTATTTTATTTTTTTCACACCTTTATTGGAATATAATTGCTTTACAATGGTGTGTTAGTTTCTGTTGTATAACAAAGTGAATCAGCTAAACGTATACATATGTCCCCATATCCCATCCCTCTTGCGTCTCCCTCCCACCCTCCCTATCCCACCCCTCTAGGTAGTCAAAAAACACCGAGCTGATCTCCCTTTGCTATGTGGCTGCTTCCCACTAGCTATCTTTTTTACATTTGGTAGTGTATATACGTCCATGCCACTCTCTCACTTCGTCCCAGCCTCGCCTTTGCCCACTGTGTCCTCAAGTCCATTCTCTACATCTGCATCTTTATTCTTGACCTGCCCCTAGGTTCATCAGTACCGTTTTTTTAGATTCCATATATATGAGTTCGCATACGGTATTTGTTTTTCTCTTTCTGACTGACTTCCCTCTGTATGACACACTCTAGGTCCATCTACCTCACTACAAATAACTCAATTTCATTCCTTTTTATGGCTGAGTAATAGTCCACTGTATATATGTGCCACATCTTCTTTATCCATTCATCTGTCGATGGACACTTAGGTTGCTTCCATGTCCTGGCTATTGTAAACAGAGCTGCAGTGAACATTGTGGTACATGACTCTTTTTGAATTATGGTTTTCTCAGGGTATATGCCCAGTATCCACACCCATTTTTTTCAGCAGAAAATTCCGAGGAAAATGTACATTTCAATTATACAAATGGCCTCTTATGAAAATTGTAATATGTGTGGGTATACACGCTCACATAGAGTGGTGATGGATGGTCCACTGTTCATTATTAAGGTAATACAGAGGGAAAAGTTAAGTATAAGTAAAGGGTTCTCATAGTGGAAGGAGAAATTCAAGGGTAGGAACATAAGACCCATATGGGAGTGGCTTGAAGATATCATTGTAAAATAATGATTTCTTAAGTACGCGTATGCAAGTAAATGTGTGTATGTGCTTGCGTGGGTGTGTGTAACCGCGGGCATGTGGAGATAAATGCATACATACATACATTGCTTATGTCTATTCACTCAAAGAGCCAAGGAGCAAGACCCCCAGTAACAATGAGCCAACCTTGTGCCTAGACGTTACTTTCTAATACTACCAATCCTCACTCAAGGAACCAGATCTTACAGATATGGCTGATTGCATGGCTGGGAGATGTTAAGATGAACCTGGAATATCTCCAATGGCCAAAAAGTAAGAAAGTGCTCAAAAATAGTAGAAGAACTTCTCAGAAGAACATAGAAGCTGTAATAAAGGAGCTCCCATTCTGGGAAAATTTGAGCACCAAATAAAACAAGTATCGTAATAGATTATGTCCTTCGACAGATGAAGGGATAAAGAAGATGTGGCACATATATACAATGGAATATTACTCAGCCATGAAAAAGAATGACATAATGCCATTTGCAGCCACATGGATGGAGCTAGAGATGATCATACTAAGTGAAGTAAGTCAGAAAGAGAAAGACAAATATCATGTGATATCACTTATATGTGGAATCTAAAATATGACACAAGTGAACTTATCTGCAAAAGAGAAACAGACTGGGCTTCCCTGGTGGCGCAGTGGTTGAGAGTCCGCCTGCTGATGCAGGGGACATGGGTTCGTGCCCCGGTCCGGGAAGATCCCACATGCCGCGGAGCGGCTGGGCCCATGAGCCATGGCCACTGAGCCTGCGCGTCCAGAGCCTGTGCTCCGCAACGGGAGAGGCCACAACAGTGAGAGGCCCGCGTACCGCAAAATAAAATAAATTTAAAAAAAAAAAAAGAGAGAGAAACAGACTCACAGACAGAGAACAGACTTGTGGTTGCCAAGGAGGAGGAGGGGAGGGACAAATTAGGAATTTGGGATTAACAGATACAAACTACTATATATAAAATAGATAAATAACAAGGCCCTACTATAGAGCACAGGGAACTACATTCAATATCCTGTGATAAATCATCATGGAAAAGAATATATATACATAAATATATATTTAACTGAATCACTTTGCTGTGTACCAGAAATTAACACAACATGGAAATCCACTATACTTCCATAAAATATATTTTAAAAAAAAGATAAGTGAGGCTTATGCCCTTATGGGTGGCATTCTTGTGGATTTTAACCATAAAACACACAAGAAAATAAAGAAAAGCTTAAACATGTAACTTGACAAAGTCATAAATTTTGCCAAGCACAGAGAGGGAGTGCTGAGAGAGGGATGCGTGAGGTCTAATTTAAATAGGATAGACAGACGAAGTCTTTGGGAAGTAATTTATGTTGAGGCTTGAGTCAGGAAGAGAAGGCAACCTTTTGAAGGTGAGAGAAGCAGCATTGGAAAGAGCACAGAACCTGTGCAAGGGCTCCGTGGAGTCGCTGAATGAGGCTGGTTCTAGAAGCACAAATACCATGAGTGTGGCTTGGCTGGGAGATGCAGAGAGAACGGAAGAAGATGACATAAAAGAAGAACCAACTTGTATAGGACCAAAAGGAACTTCATCATCATAGAAATCAGAAGCCATTGCTGGATTTTCTGCAGAGAGAACAGTAATCAGGTTCACATTTTTACCTCTTCACAATTTGAGAGGCAATTTTTATCTTTATTTTTTTTGGATGTGGACCATTTTTTAAAGTCTTTATTGAATTTGTTACAATATTGCTTCTGTTTTATGTTTTGCTTTTTTTGGCCGCGAGGCACGTGGGCTCTTAGCTCCCCAACCAGTGATCGAACCCACACCCCCTGCATTGGAAGGTGACGTTTTAACCACTGGACTGCCAGGGAAGTCCCAGCAATTTTTATTTTTCACATAAGGCAAGTAACATGTGTTCTACTGATATGTTATTTTGTCATTATTATCCTTACCATCTGTGAAGCAGACTCCTCCCATGTCATATGTAGGTTTGAATTTTCAAGGTACAATGTAACTAACATCAGTTACTGAAAACAGACTATGACAACTAATCAGAAATATACAAAATTACTTACATTATAGAAGAGTTAGGGCTTCCCTGGTGGTGCAGTAGTTAAGAATCCACCTGCCAATGCAGGGGACACAGGTTCGAGCCCTGGTCCGGGAAAATCCCACATGCCACGGAGCAACTAAGCCCGTACACCACAACTAGTGAGCCCCCGTGCCACAACTACTGAAGCCCACGCGCCTAGAGCCTGTGCTCCACAACAAGAGAAGCCATGGCAATGAGAAGCCCGCGAACCGCAACAAAGAGTAGCCCCCGCTCGCCGCAACTAGAGAAAGCCCACGCGCAGCAATGAAGACCCAACACAACCAAAAACAAATAAAATAAATAGAAATTATAAAAAAGAATAAAAGAGTTAGCATGTAAAGGAATCTTATTAAAGGCATAACTGATCAATGTTTTTTGTTAACATATGACCCACGCTTGAACAATGTTGTTCAGAAATTAGCTTCCGCTATAGTATATAAAACCGTAATAATGATCTCTGCAAAAGTCGGACACTCAGGAAAAGAGAATTTGTTTCTCAGTATTTATTCAGATACTTGGATGATTAAAACGAGTTATCTATCATTTCTTCCTTGACAATAGATGCACTGAGGGGCTAGCTTAAGTACCTTAGCCAAACAATGGTATCCCTCAAGACAAGCAAAGAATTGCCATATTTCATCCTAAGTTGGAGATTTAAGATGGTACATACATGCTTATCAGCCAGTCTTCTTGCTTTCTGTCCCTGGGAATCCACATTTACAAGGTGTTATACACAAGGAAATCTCCATAGATCAAGTAATTACTGTTTCTTTTCATTCATAACTAAAGGTCCCTACAGCAATAATTACAGATATATTTCAGAGTAAAAACTATTATTTGCGTCACTTGTTGGCTGTTTATCCATGATGGATTTAAGCAACCCAACTAACATCAACTCTATCATTGGTAGAGGAAAGTGAGTACAACTTGGAAAAATAAGAAAAGAAACCACTATGGAAACTAAGATGGAAAACTGAGAGCTTTTATACCTTGTTCAGAAGCAGTAGAAAATTATTCCACTCTTAGATTTCTTAGTCACGAGAAATAACCAAATCTATTTTTCCAACAGCAGCACAGCCTGTAATCATTTGTTAGGTATCAACACTGAAGTCCTCGTGATTGCAACAGAAAAGCACCTAAACTTTATCTCTCCTCATGTCCTATCAGTTCCTGTTCCATTTGAAGTTTGCAAACATTACAGATGGAGACCCCGACCCATTTTCTCTCGGAAGGAGAGGTGTTTGAGAAGTCCCATTTCTGGGACTTCTAAAAATAAACATCCAGAGTACCCACGTTGTGTTTAGAGAGATGAACCTTCAACCTTGATGGGGCAATGGTTAGATTCCTGAGGTACAAAATATAATTGTGATGAAGGTACATGCTTGAGTGAAAGTCTATCATAAACAGAGGTGGGCAGTAAATGTTAAGTCAGTGCATCTGTATTGGTTTTAAACTATCTTTCATGGACAGTATATAAAATTCTAAGCTAAAGATATGTCTTCTGACATTGTGAAGGGATCACGTGTCTGTCTTCTCCTTTCAATATCTCAGTAGTTCTCCTTATACAAAATGCTTTTCCCACTCTTGTCTGTAGATATTTAGATGTTCCTCAACTTTTGAAGTCTTCAGTATCTTTAGTATTTAATAAAGGTCTTCCTCCCTCTTCTTTCTCCATTGCTGTCTCGCTATTTTTTTCCTCTCTCCCCTTCTCCCTCTAAAAATTCAATCTTAAAATTTAACATTTCTTTTTTCTGGACATAGAAAGTTTTTCTCCTCCTCATCTTTTATTAATATTTTCTGCACTTGTTTTCTCTAGTAAGACAGATATTTGACTTCCTGAATCTGCCTTCTTTCTCTTACCATCTTCCCCAACTTTTTATTTATTTATTTTAAAAATATTTATTCATTTATTTTTTTATTTTTTGGCTGTGTTGGGTCTTCATTGCTGCACGCGGGCTTTCTCTAGTTGCGGCGAGCAGGGGCTACTCTTCCTTGTGGTGCACTCTCACTGCGGTGGCTTCTTTTTTGCGGAGCACGGGCTCTAGGTGCGCGGGCTTCAGTAGTTGTGGCACGCGAGCTCAGTAGTTGTGGCACGCGGGCTCAGTAGTTGTGGCTCGCGGGCTCTAGAGCGCAGGCTCAGTAGTTGTGGCGCACGAGCTTAGTTGCTCCGTGGCTTGTGGGATCTTCCCGGACCAGGGCTTGAACCTGTGTCCGCTGCATTGGCAGGCGGATTCTTAACCAGTGCACCACCAGAGAAGCCCACTTGGTTTTTATTAAGTGTACGTATAGATGGAATAATGCTAAAAAGTCTCTTTACACACACACATTTCAAACACAATGGATGTGTATAATCCAACATTTCCTATGTTGGGATATAAAAATAATGTTTCATATGATTAAAATTATTTTAAAATTATTGAAAGCTTCTTTGTCAAATCATAATATGATTTCAAAATTGGAATCTACAGTGAAATCAGTATTGTATGGTCAAAACACTCATTCAATTTACACCTTAAATACTCGTTTTACACACTTGAATGTAATTCTAGTTAGAAAGAAATAAAAACAAATGAATGCTTATTGGAGGTTCAAATGTATTGACATTTTACTTCTAATACTAGTAAATTATGTCAAAATAGTAAAAGTTGTACACAACAATAAAACTTTTATTTTGCTGTCTCTAGAAAATGAACACATTCTATTTAAAATCAAACATTTGTTAAATTTAGTGTTTTGTTCTACAAGAGGGTGTTTTGTTTTGGGAGTACTGTTTAATGTGAGTTTACAGATGATAGACAGATGGGTAGATGGGTGGGTGGTTAGAGGTACATAGATAAATAGACATTTATTTATTTTAAAATATTCAAGGTAGGCTCACATCAGATAATGACATAAATATATACAAAGAGTTCCATTCAGGTTTTTATTGTGCTTCATACATTTCCCATAATTGTAACAAAGCTAAATGCAAAATTACTGTAGAAGAGGTTCATACTTTTTGTATTATTTATACAAGTATGGAGACAACATACAAACCAGTTAGGAAACTCCCCAAGAGGTCAGCCATTCATGCAGTGTTTTGCTAAGTAACATTCTTTTTCCTTCAGCACCTCCAATTTCTCTTCTCTGTATTTCCTTTTGCCTCTGGAGTATTGGTGTCACACGGCAGTAGGTTTTCCCAGAACCCTGTGATAAACCGAAGCGTTTTTCTCTGCCGCTATAACTAATCATGCTTACACCTGGAATAATCATTGCCCTATTTACTGAGCATATGAGAAAATCCCATCATAATTAATATCGGAGGCTATGTTCCATTTGCATCATCCACCTTGCTGCAGATAAATGAGCGCCTGGGAAGAGAAAGGAAGGTTAAGGTGGACCCTGCAGTTTGCCTGTGTTCCATTTCTGAATGTTTGAAAGATGAAGTATGTTTGCTCTCACAGTGTTTCTTACATGCAGCCTAGCGTCGCCTGCACTCAGACAGAAGTGAACCCAGCTGGCAGACAAAGATAGGGGCATCATCTAGCATTTCTTAAACATGTTTCTTAGAACCCCTGCCCTAAGGTGACCCACGTCCAGGGTATGAAGACTTCAGCAACTTACTGCTGTGTCGTAAATTTCTTTGGATATCATCATAACTGTCTCTCCACTCGTAGAGCCACTGGAAGATGTCTTACTTTTTTGACGTGGACCTACTTTCTAAACTTCTTCAGGACACTGCCTCTCTTCTGCAGAAGGTGCTGGATTATGCGAATAAAACTACATCACGTCCTGTTAGGTTTGAATCTCCAATTATCACCAAATATATTTTTGTATACCTGTGTCTCATGCACTAGTTGGAATGCACGTATATGAAGCGGGGGTTTGGTGTTTATTGGAAATTCAAATTTAACTGTCCACCCTCTATTTTATGAAACACTCTAAATTACATATAAGATAGAAAAGAAGTAATAATGTCTTCTGATACAGAAAATCCGTTTATAGACAGAGCTCTAGATATTTAATATGTGGTTTAATGCATTGCCTTCTTGTTGTGAAAACATAATTTTTCTTTATGTATTTGAGTGTTTCCCTTCATTCTGGACGTGACTTCTACATCTCTGCATATCTCTGTCTACATATAAATAAAACGTAAAAATATTAATGAGTGTACATACATGCATATATGTGTATAATTATATTATGTATTATTTGTGTATATATAGTATATATAGATACATGTCTATATATTACTTATATGAAATGACCATATTTGTAACTTAAAAAATGGTTAGATATTGCCTATGTCAGCAAATTTATATTTCATGTGATACAAAATACTACAGATACGTATGTCCACATATCCATGTGTCTGATCTATCCATCCCCCCATGTATCCGTTCATCCATCCACATCCGTCTCTTTTATATGTTTCCCTATATCTTTCGATTCCTTCCCACGGGTGTTGACCCCAAAGACCACTCGTAATAAGCACCGGCAGCCCAGAATCTGCAGCCCAGAGAAATTAACTTACACCCCACCCCAAATGCAAAGGACACCACATCTTTGCGTGATCCATGACCACTATCTGCGTGCCCTGCTAAAACAGAGTTTATTCATTCTTGTCTCAGTTCCTTTGTTAACTTATCAAGCATGGCTAGGTACCTCCTGTTTGCCACACCATGTAGGTACTATTGAGGATAAGGGGCCCGTTCTTTGCACCCAGAGACCTCCCAAGCTAGAAGATGGTGAGGGAAAAAATACCAAGTATTTTAATAGGCGGTTTCATAGAAGTTTTGGAAATGACCTTCTAGAGACAGCAAGAAAGATGGGATACACAGACTCCTTGAACTTTCATGTTTGCTCAGGAGTCTTGAACAGACACATTTGATTAACTAGACCTCCTACTCTTATTTTAAGAAAAGAAGGACATTAGGGACTTCCCTGGCGATCCAGTGGTTAAGGACTCGGCACCTCCAGGGCAGGGGGCACAGGTTCGATCCCCAGTTGTGGAACTAAGATCCCACATGCTGTACGGTGTGGCCAAAAAAAAAAAGGAAATTAGAGAAGGAGCGGGGGGTGAGAAAAGCCAGAGAAGGGAAAGGAAGCAGGTGGTCTGAAGGACAAATAGACAGATTAAGGTAAAAATCCTCCAAAATATTTAATTCAACTCCAGTGTCATTTTAAGCAGATAGCTAGCTTTTTCATCACTGTCCATCTGTTTGTCCCTCTGACCCATGAGCTGGATATTTTATTCATAACTAACCGTGCATGAGTAATATATAAAACAAAATAATGTAACCTTCTGAAATGAGTCTTATTATATAGAATCAGGTAGTATCCTTTTACAATTCGTTATTGAAAAATCAGGTCCCGTTTTCTGAGATTGATTTTGCGTGTTCTTTTAAAGTGTCGTATTTTCATAAAATGTATATTTTAATCCATAAACAAGTGACTTGGTCTCTGACCCGCATCCTCCCCACCACCAAAAATGTACTTGGTGCAAAAGAATGTTTTGCCCAAACACAACACTACATTTTTTTTTTTCCTGTGACGCATTAGGACAGTATAACTAGGATGCCACACACGTGAATGATGTGTATCTTTACGTGGCACTTGAAAGGGCCTCAGTGGCACGTGATGATTGTGTGTATTTCTCAGAACAGCTCCCACTCACGATACACAAGCACGTAGCAAATTAAAAAAAAAATTTGCATAACACTCTTCCCATTGACTTTCATTTGCTATTCATGGAAACGATGCTCAGAAATCATAGCACTTAAAAGATGCAGGGGTTCTCCCTCTTGATCCGCAGGATCATTTTTTTCACTTTCTTCAACTTTCAATTGGATGGACACTCATGGAAAGCCTGCATAAAATCCACTCTACTCTGAATTTAGATCAGAAAGATAGTTTTTATATTCGTGCTGTAGTTCATTTACTTGATATGGAGCACGTGACAACGAAAGTATTTCTGAAAGGTTCTTGGCATTTCTCCCCTTGATGTCCAACATTTTCAGAATTATAACACCAATTCCTTGAGTATATTTTGGAGACGAATGAGAGGAAGATGCTTCTGTTAAAGGGGAAAGAATGTCTGTAGGAGGAAAGGATTTCTTTATAAATTCTTAGAATGACTAACCATCTTGTTTGAAATGTATGTAATTTCCAGCTAAAAAATAGACAGTATTCAAGAAAATGTATAAACCAACAGTTGGCTAAGAAATGTCAAACTGTGACCATGAATTAACTCACATTTTGAAATTATTTTGCCCTCGGGTTCATTCTCACTTTGGTTCTATCTTACATCATGTACCTTTATTGTCAAGTTACTTTTCTTTAAAAATGCTGTGTTCCCAGACAGAACAGACTTGTGGTTGCCACGGGGGAGGGGGGGTGGGAGAGGGAGGGATGGATTAGGAGTTTAAGATTAGCAGATGCAAACTATTATGTATAGAATGGATCAACAACAAGGTCCCACTGTAGAGCACAGGGAACTGTATTCAGTATCCCATGATAAACCATCATGGAAAAGAAAAAAAAAATGCTGTGTTCCAGCCATTTTCGAAATTTGACTGTTACCAAAACAAGCCCAGAAATTGTAATTTCTTTAACTAGTAAATGAAGACAATATAATCTGTTCTGCTTATTTTCATCAGAAAAGGAATATACACACATATATATTATATGTAATACATAGGCAATATGTATAAATGGGCATACTATAAATATACATATATATTTAAAGGAAATTTTAAAACCATGAATATATATGCACATGCAAGTTACTTTTATTCCTTGTTTTAATTTAAAATAAATCTCAACCATGGCATGTCCTATTATATGCAGATGTTCCAGTTTTGAGGAGTATTTCTTTCTGTGGTAGGACAAGAAGTACGAATCTTTTTTTTTTTTTTTTTTTTTTTTTGCGGTACGCGGGCCTCTCACTGTTGTGGCCTCTCCCGTTGCGGAGCACAGGCTCCGGACGCCCAGGCTCAGCGGCCATGGCTCACGGGCCCAGCCTCTCCGTGGCATGTGGCATCTTCCCGGACCGGGGCACGAACCCATGTCCCGTGCATCGGCAGGCGGACTCCCAACCACTGCGCCACCAGGGAAGCTCACGAATCATTTTTAAGTACAAATATACTGTATGATTTCACTTAAAATGGACCTAGTTTGTTTAATAGGCATCACAGAAGGTGATTTGTGAATCTTATTTGCTGCCTATAGAATCTGAGGCTGTTTGGTGCGGGGAGAAACCACAGTCCTGACTTTGTAGAAACAGTATAAGAAAATAAGTAATAGTCAACACATATTAAGATAGCTAGCGGATTTTTTTTTTTTTAATGAAAAATGTTGTAGCTGACGGTGGACCCACCCACGTATCTGTGGGAAATATTGGCTCATTTTCAGATTTCCAAACTTTTTCCGTAATGGGGCAGAGAGTCAACATTACCAGTTTTGTGAGCCATATGGTATCTGTCTCAACCACTCACCTCGGCTTTTGTAGCATGAAACCAACCACAGAAAATACACAAATGAATGGGAATGGCTATGTCTCAATAAAACTTTATTTATAAAAGCAGTTGGCAACAGGTGGGCCGTAGTTATCTGGCCCCTGATCTAGATAGTTGTGGCCATTATTACAGCCTGTGGTTGAAACTGGGATGCCATCTCCCCAGAGATTCAGTACCAAGACTACATCAGCCTGACCTTGATTTCTTCCAGGCAATGCTTGCGCACGGAAGGTTGTAGACCAGTAAATAACTTCATAGTTACATTCAGGCCCCTTGGAATAATCTATTTCCTCAAAAATCAGATGACTCTTCTGGGTAAACAGGCTTCTTCTCAGTTTAATTGATCGTTCAAAGGGGTGAACCGTCTTGTTTATCACATCAACTCTTTACTCATCAAGACTCATTCCAAAAAAAATAAAAATGAAAGAATATTAAAAAAAAATTTAAAAAAGACTCATTCCAAAGCCCTCCAATGTGAACCAGCCCCAAACTAATTGTACACAACCTTTGCCCACATTCAGATACCCACATCCAAAGGCCCAACTTAAAGCTCCAGAATTCAGACCTCCAAATGCTATTGATATTTTCTGTTGACCGCCCCGTTTAAAAATATTCCCCAAACTCTCTAACTGGGGGTCTCCTTCTGCTGGGCTTGATCAACACGTTATTCTGAGCATCCTCTTTTCATGACTCGATGTCGGCATGGAGAATAAATATTTGTTCCAAATGAAGTTTTGTCATTTTCATAGTTTCCCGTAGCTCCAGGGAGACAGCTAGTCTTCTGCCTTTAGGGGGAAAAAGTCAGAAAAAGGGGCCTGTATTCCAGCCCTTGTCTTCTGAAGCAATGTTCAGTTTACTGGTTGTTCCAAATCAGAACAGAGTCTTCTTTGGGGTTCGTGCCATGCTGTGAGCTGGATTCATGATGAATATCTTTTCTGAGTGCATTTTAATTGAAAAGCATTCATGGCCTATCCTTACCGAATTCCTTTGAGGAAAGATTTACATGTTTAATAATGAGGCTTAGAGCAGCAGAAATTGGCACCCTACAGCGCCATTTGGTCCACCACTTATATGTGTAAATAAAGTTTTATCAAAACACAGACATTTGTTCACAGATTCTCTAAGGCTGCTTCCATGCTACACTGGCAGAGCTGACAGGCTTGACAGAAGAGCTGAAAGTGGCCTGAAAAGCTGAAAATATTCACCTCTACAGAAGAGAGGTGGCTGACCCCTGGCCTACAGAAGTTACCTTGCTTACCAAAACCTGGAAGACAGCTAAGAAGTTCATGATGCTAATATTCACTCTTTGAAATGCCCTGGTCTCTCCCATTCTCCCCAACTCCTAGTAATGTCTGGGGTATGAACAGTTTGCAGAATAGCATGTTTTTAGCACCTTATTAAAATGGTCCTGTTTCACCATTTCCAAACCTCCCTACATTTTGTTATTACAAGTTAGGAATTCGTCTCTAAATTCTGTTAACTTTGGATATGAAATAAGTTGTATCCCACTGCCATAAATGGTAACCTCTCTCTTTTTTTTTTTTTTATGGCATGTCAGGTTTTTCCTAAAGACACGTGGGTGTTGAGTGGTGCGCAGGAAATGGATGAGAATGGAAATTTCATGTCAACTGTTTCTCAAGGCCACCACACTGGAAATAAAGATAGATTTTAAACTGATATCAATTCACCAATTCTATTCATGGAATTCTCTAAGATCCTGTATAGACGAAAATAGAACATAAAACGTAAGGTGTATGCATCTCCCTGAAAGTACTCAAAAGTGCATGTACAGCTTTTTAAAAGGAAAGCAAAATGTGAGATTTTAACAAAGTCACACTTCCCCTTATTTGCTGGGGTATCTTCCACCCCACAATCCCTAAATAAATGCATATTTCTGTACACTTGCAGTCACTGTTCTCTGCTTCTCCGAAACTCATAAAGAAAATCCTTTATAGTTTTAAATATAGTTACAAAGCTCATGCTTTTAGAGGGCATTATTATTATCCATATCATAGGCTTCATATAATCCATATAATTTTTCCAGAAAAATCCCAAATTTCTAAGAACAGAACTTGCACCATGTCATAAAATACTGTATGCTGTTTCATCAGTGAATTGCAACATTATAATAATAAATTTTTCTTATCGAACACAGATTAAAATAATGCAACTTGAAATCAATACAAAGTTAACTATTCTCAAAGCAGGTGCTATGTTTTTAATACAAGAGAACACCATCCATTTAGAAATTTATTTGAAAATTAGATTTTTGCCATGGATGACATTGTATTAATCTAATTCCTTTGCTACTTCTGTTTCCTGGCATCTAAAAGTGGTCAAATTTCTTTGGCAGCCACTGTACCTCCTGCTGTGAAGCTAATTGTGGCTTCTACCCTAAACAGTAGTCATTAGAGGCCCCATCTCACTGAAAATATCCTGAAAATTCCCCTTGAGGAACAGATTCCTGTTTTCTGCTCAGCTGCACAGGCTGGCTCTTCAGACAGCCTTTAACATGGGCAAAGACACACTGCTTTGATCTCCTCTAAATGTATCTACTTCCTTTTTAAGTGTCTGGCATCCTGATTTGATCTCTTCTAAATTTATCTACGTCCCTTTTCTAAAGTATCTGGACCATTGGATCCAGGTTCAACCATCAAGCCTTTGAGTTTATGGCTGGTATGGGGTATTATATAGGGAACCTCTAACTCAGAAGGAAAAACATCCGTGGACTCCCCGGCAGTACGCTCAAAATGTATTCCTAATTGCTAAAGGACATATGTTATCCAAATTCAGCTGAGAAGAAAGGAGAGAAATTCGCTTAGAAGCAGACCACCAGAGGCAACGACTGCTACCGTCTTACAGGAAGGACGTCATTCCAGGCTCTCTGGGTATCCGCCCCGGCTGATAGGGTACAGCGATTGCATAAATAGCCCCGAGAGTTGCTGATGGTTTTCCGTTTCTTCTCCTCCAAGTGTTTCTCCATCTTTTGAAGGGGAACTGAGTCCGTGATTGGCATTGGGCAATGGGATATCTGCAGACACGTGACGTTAACGCTGACTTGGACAGGCCCTCTTGTGCTTTCGCATGTCCCCTGAATGCCACTGCCGCCCGGCCTCGCGTCCTGGATCAGAGCTCAGCTCTCCCGGCTGAGGCCATGCTAGACCCGCTGGCCGCCGGACAGCCTACCAGCCAGCCTCACATGCAAGAGGGAATCTGACCAAGATCCACTCAGTCTGGCCAGGATGAGCCAAACGCCTGCAAATGTCCATGGTTGTTGAATGAAGTCACTAAATTTGGGGGACTTTGTTTTGGAGCAATTGCTAACAGATCCCGTTCCTCTAATACTGCATGGAATACCTTGTGTACAAGTTTATACCCTACGTATCCACTGAAATGCTCCTTTATACCCACCAAAATGTTACTTAAATTTCTCTGTGTATAAAACATTATCATAACAAACCAGTTTCCCAGTGTGGGATATGTAGGTTTCTCAGGATACCGTCACAGATACAAAACGAAGGTAGAGACTTGCTTCCACTGATACGTTGCTGTGCACGTGTGTGTGTGTGCGCACGCACACATGTGGAAGCAAATCTATACCTATGTGCTAACAAAAGCCTATATTATTAGTAGCCAAAACACTTGTTTCCCTCAGCACTTCAAAAGCTGTTACTCCAGTGTGTTCTAGCTTTGCAGTGATAGAAAACTTTGTTATTCCTATCTTTGTTCCCTGTATATTATACATTTCTGTGGCTCCTGCTAAGATTTTATTTTTATCACAGGTCTTGAGCGAATGGATTACAATGTTCCTTGGTGTGCTTTTCATGTTTCTTCTGCTTCAGAATCATTGCGTTTCTTGTATCTCCAGTGTATCATGTTTAGCCAAGTTTTTAAAAATAGACTTTATTTCTTCAAATGTATGTTTTCTTTCTCCTTTTCACTGTCCCCTTCTTTTCAGACTCCAAACATGGGTATATTTAGGCACTGGAAATTGTTCCATAACCCACTGATGCTATTTTTTCTTTTTAAAAAGTTTCACTAATGTGTATTACGAGTTCACAAGTCTTTTCTTCTGCAGTGTTTAATTGGCTGTTAATCCCATCCAGTATTTTTTTTCATCTTTCATTTCAGATATTACATATTTCCTTTCTGAGTCTGATTATTTGTCTCTTTTTTCGTATCATTCACATGTGTCCTCTCCACATCATCAACCTTCTGGTTCCAGCTGGTCTGGGGTCTATGTGCTTGTGGTCAGCATGTAGCTAGTTAACTTCTTTCACCTGGTGGGGTTTCAGTCTGCAAAACAGCTCAAAGGGCGTGGTTCAGAATATCATCTGCAGCCCTTAGAGGAGGAACTAACGGTCCTTGGCTTTGTTTAATGGTTAAACTATTACTATTTTGTTTTGCTTGACTGTTTTCCTTTCTCTCTGCGTTTTCTCACTTCTCAGATTAAATGCATTCTTTGAAACTCGGGGAAGGCCGAGAAGGCTACAGTTTTCTACAGACAAGAGGCAGGTGGAGGGCATGGGGAGGGGGGTCTTTCCCAGGAAGGTCCCAAAGGGTCCTGCTCGGGCACAGGAGAGAAAACGCAGTCCTAGGAATTCCATCCTGTTTGGTAGCAGAAGTGTGGCTATTGAAGGTAATTTGGAGTGTTATGTAGAAGTTTTATTCTGATCCCAGTATTTTTGGGGGGAGGTGATTTTAATTAGCTAACAGACATATAGAAAAGGCTGCTTTTTGCTGGGAATTTCCTGAATGATACAGATTGGTTTCTAAGATTGCTCATTCAATTGGACCCTTCTCTGTGAGTCTAGGGAAGTTGAGTTCCTTCAAATTATGGTTTTTAATTGGGGGTGGGAGAAATAATTGAGGGTAGGATTGTGTGTTCGTCAGTATTTTTTTTTTTTGCCAGGTTCTAAAAGTCCCTTTCTTTCTTTGATTTCCCTTTACCCCCGTGCTCAAAAGATAGCACTTCACTCCTTTTTTCAGCTGACTTCTTCCCAAGAATTGATGCTTTTTCAAGACTGCGCTCTTAAACCGTGCAAATCTTCCACCTCCATCCCTGTAACCAGAAGTCTGATATTTTAGACCCTTTATGAATGTTTTCACAGGTGGTGTGGATTTCTTATGTTTAGGAGGACATTAGATCAGTCTTTGCTTGTTACCTCTGTTGTCGTTTCCTTGCATTGTGTCTAGAACCCCTAGTTCTCCACAAAATATATTTTTGGAGATATTATGGGAGCTTAAGAAATAGATCTTTGGGATATTGTTTTCTGGGTTTGTTTGTGGGTTTTTTTGCATTTTTCTTCTTACAGGTTATTTGACGTTTATACCCTTCTCTCACGTGGTTAAGAGGCAGGCATAGGTTTTGGTGAATTTTATTTGGGGTTTTTATTTGGGCTATTGTTTTTAGACTCTGCATTTGTTTGGAGGCCGAGTTCAGAGATATAGATTTAGGTGATCATCATTACACTGGTTTCCTCCAATTACTTTTTTAAGACCTAGTCCAGTTTGGTAACCTATGATGAAGCATATCTATTTCAGTGTTGCTTTGTGATTACAGAAATGCTTCCATTAGCTCTGTCAGACATTCGGTGTTCTCAGAAATCCTTCAGTTATAATCAGTCGACTTCTGAGTAATGTGCCTTCTTGGGGTGTCCGATTTTTTTTACCTTCGTAATAGCTGAAAACTGATACAACTACAACTAACCTGTGCTATAGATAATAGTTATCTATTAACAGAATATCTTCTATATGCTTTTCTTACAACTGAATAATGAAATGCACCCATGGTTAACAGTCCTGCAAAATAGGCTTATCAAATATTCATTTTCTCATAGTGATGAGTTGGCAAAACTTCTAAACATTTTGCTAAATTTCTAACATTTTACTGTTGCAATTTTCTCTCTACCTTATTTGAATCCTGAACATTTTTGAACCACAGGGACTTTTTCCTGCAAACATTGATCATTAAGGGATGTAATGTATAATGATTTCTGAGGAGGCTTAAGTGTCCACAGATGCATGTCCTTTGCAATTCAGAAAGGACCCCACTGAGTATGATATTCTGAATGATACGGCAACCATTTCATCTCCCTGTCTCTCAATTCACGTGTACGCCCTGCAAACAACCTCTACTGTTAGTGATTTTTAAATGGTTATGATTACCGAACTTATTTAAGACACACATCCTGCATTCAGAATTAAAAAAACATATCACATTTTTTTCCATGGGCTTTTGGAGAGAGTTGCTGAACTGGTGGAAAAGTTCAAACATTCAAGAACTCCTTCCATCCAGTGTCAGCAATTTGCATGATTACGTATAATGGCTTTTGGGCAATATTTGTATAAGGCAAATAGGAATACAGTTTTGGATTGCTAGCTTCTGGGTATTCCCCGCAGAGAGCTAAAGGCAAGCATGTTAAGCGCTGTTTCTATTTAAGGAGGTATCTGAACGCCCTGCGTCTCCTACTGCACTTCCAAATGAAATGATTTTATAACCTTTAGAAAAGGTTTTGCTTTTGTCATTGCCTGTTTTATAGGAGTAAACACTCTGATACTCTAAAGCAACCACAGGCTTAGCTTTTAAAATGGGCTATGATTTAATTCTCCTTGATGTCATTTGAAACCAACGTTTTATTTAGGAAATGCTCTGGAGGATTCACTCTTAAAAGGTATTAACCGTCGTTAACCCTTGTTTCTCAAAAAAAGGCAGTTATCCCTAGTCCATTTGTGATTTAGCTCAGTTTGTTTGCACGGGACTCCTTTTAAAGATGACTTCTCTGTTCCTGATGTCAAATTTCCAGTCTGGCAAAGTACGGAATGGAGCATCTGAGTCTAGACACCATTTTCCCTCATCATTTGTCTACATGATATTGAAAAATTCACATTGCATGCAAATCTTGGCTTCACAAGGCTTTCCTTTTCCCTCTGTGCTGTCTTTACATGAGGTACATAAGAGGAAATCCCACAAAATGTGCCAGAATCACAAGTGTCAGTTAGCCTTAACTGCTGAAGAAGCTGCTTCTACAGTCGTGTGCTCTTTTTTTTAAAATAAATTTTATTTATTTATTTATTTTTGGCTGCGTTGGATCTTCGTTGCTGCACGCAGGCTTTCTCTAGTTGCGGCGAGCGGGGGCTACTCTTCGTTGTGGTGCACAGGCTTATTGCAGTGGCTTCTCTTGTTGCAGAGCACGGGCTCTAGGCACGCGGGCTTCAGTAGTTGTGGCACGTGGGTTCAGTAGTTGTGGCTCGCAGGCTCTAGAGCACAGGCTCCGTAGTTGTGGCACATGGGCTTAATTGCACCTCGGCATGTGGGATCTTCCCGGACCAAGGCTCGAATCTGTGTCCCCTGCATTGGCAGGTGGATTCTTAACTACTGCGCCACCAGGGAAGCCTGATGTGCTTATTTTGTAATCACCAGAAATGGTGTTTAAAAAATGCTTTTAATGATAAAGACTTATCTAAAGTCTTATATTTTAAGAAAGAATTTATGAAACATATATTGCGATATTTATTTTGCAACATGCATATAAAGTGTGTATTACACATAAGTATATGTATGTATATATATACATATATATGTATGTGCATGTTTGTATATATTTTTTCTGTATAAATATATATACCTTTTACATATATATATACACTTTATATATGTGCCTTTTGTGTGTATATTATATATAATATAGTTATTTACAAAGTATATTAATATTATATTTAATATAAAGTTCAATGTATATGAACAGTATTTATCATATAAAATAACTTACCATTTAATACATAGCATACTATTTAATATATAATGTATCTCCTTCCTCTGTGAAAGAAAAACCCAGATGCATCTAAGAGCTTCACTTTTACTGGATTCTAAGGAATTATGAGAGTTTAGAAATGGTATCCAGCAAATATTTACTCTTTTTCTGATGTTGAGACACATTTTCTTTTGTTTTTTTTTATTAGTTTCTGCTTTATAACAAAATGAATCAGTTATACATATACATCTGTTCCCATATCCCTTCCCTCTTGCGTCTCCCTCCCTCCCACCCTCCCTATCCCACCCCTCCAGGTGGTCACAAAGCACCAAGCTGATCTCCCTGTGCTATGTGGCTGCTTCCCACTAGCTATGTACCTTACGTTTGGTAGTGTATATATGTCCATGCCTCTCTCTTGCTTTGCCACAGCTTACCCTTCCCCCTCCCCATATCCTCAAGTCCATTCTCAAGTAGGTCTGTGTCTTTATTCCTGTTTTACCCCTAGGTTCTTCATGACGTTTTTTTTCTTCTTAAATTCCATATATATGTGTTACCATACGGTATTTGTCTTTCTCTTTCTGACTTACTTCACTTTGTATCACAGACTCTAGGTCTATCCATCTCATTACAAATAGCTCAATTTCGTTTCTTTTTATGGCTGAGTAATATTCCATTGTATATATGTGCCACATCTTCTTTATCCATTCATTGGATGATGGACACTTAGGTTGTTTCCATTTCCGGGCTATTGTGAATAGAGCTGCAATGAACATTTTGGTACATGACTCTTTTTGAATTATGGTTTTCTCAGGGTATATGCCCAGTAGTGGGATTGCTGGGTCATATGGTAGTTCTATTTGTAGTTTTTTAAGGAAACTCCATACTGTTCTCCATAGTGGCTGTACCAATTCACATTCCCACCAGCAGTGCAAGAGAGTTCCGTTTTCTCCACACCCTCTCCAGCATTTATTGTTTCTAGATTTTTTGATGATGGCCATTCTGACTGGTGTGAGATGATATCTCACTGTAGTTTTGATTTGCATTTCTCTAGTGATTAATGATGTTGAGCATTGTTTCATGTGTTTGTTGGCAATCTGTATATCTGCTTTGGAGAAATGTCTATTTAGGTCTTCTGCCCATTTTTGGATTGGTTTATTTGTTTTTTTGCTATTGAGCTGCATGAGCTGCTTCTAAATTTTGGAGATTAATCCTTTGTCAGTTGCTTCATTTGCAAATATTTTCTCCCATTCTGAGGGTTGTCTTTTGGTCTTGTTTATGGTTTCCTTTGCTGTGCAAAAGCTTTGAAGTTTCATTAGGTCGCATTTGTTTATCTTTTTTTTATTTCCATTTCTCTAGGAGGTGGGTCCAAAAGGATCCTGCTGTGATTTATGTCATAGAGTGTTCTGCCTATGTTTTCCTCTAAGAGTTTGATAGTTTCTGGCCCTACATTTAGGTCTTTAATCCATTTTGAGCTTATTTTTGTGTATGGTGTTAGGGAGTGATCTAATCTCATACTTTTACATGTCCCTATCCAGTTTTCCCAGCACCACTTATTGAAGAGGCTGTCCTTTCTCCACTGTACATTCCTGCCTCCTTTATCAAAGATAAGGTGACCATACGTGCGTGGGTTTATATCTGGGCTTTCTATCCTGTTCCATTGATCTATTTTTCTGTTTTTGTGCCAGTACCATACTGTTTTGATTACTGTAGCTTTGTAGTATAATCTGAAGTCAGGGAGCCTGATTCCTCCAGCTCCGTTTTTCATTCTCAAGATTGCTTTGGCTACTCGGGGTCTTTTGTTTTTCCAAACAAATTTTGAAATTTTTTGTTCTAGTTCTGTGAAAAATGCCAGTGGTAGTTTGATAGGGATTGCATTGAATCTGTAGATTGCTTTGGGTAGTAGAGTCATTTTCACAATATTGATTCTTTCAATCCAGGAACATGGTATATCTCTCCATCTATTTGTATCATCTTTAATTTCTTTCATCAGTGTCTTATAATTTTCTGCATATAGGTGTTTTGTCTCCTTAGGTACGTTTATTCCTAGAATTTTATTCTTTTTGTTGCAATGGTAAATGGGAGTGTTTCCTTGATTTCACTTTCAGATTTTTCATCATTAGTGTATAGGAATGCCAGAGATTTCTGTGCATTAATTTTGTATCCTGCTACTTTAACAAATTCATTGATTAGCTCTAGTAGTTTTCTGGTAGCATCTTTAGGATTCTCTATGTATAGTATCATGTCATCTGCAAACAGTGACAGCTTTACTTCTTCTTTTCCAATCTGGATTCCTTTTATTTCCTTTTCTTCTCTGATTGCTGTGGCTAAAACTTCCAAAACTAGGTTGAATAATACTGGTGAGAGTGGGCAACCTTGTCTTGTTCCTGATCTTAGTGGAAATGGTTTCAGTTTTTCACCATTGAGGACAATGTTGGCTGTGGGTTTGTCATATATGGCCTTTATTATGTTGAGGAAAGTTCCCTCTATGCCTACTTTCTGGAGGGTTTTTATCATAAATGCGTGTTAAATTTTGTCGAAAGCTTCTTCTGCATCTATTGAGATGATCATATGGTTTTTCCTCCTTCAATTTGTTAATATGGTGTATCACGTGGATTGATTTGCATATGTTGAAGAATCCTTGCATTCCTGGGATAAACCCCACTTGATCATGGTGTATGATCCTTTTAATGTGCTGTTGGATTCTGTTTGCTAGTATTTTGTTGAGGATTTTTGCATCTATGTTCATCAGTGATATTGGCCTGTAGTTTTCTTTCTTTGTGACATCCTTGTCTGGTTTTGGTATCAGGGTGATGGTGGCCTTGTAGAATGAGTTTGGGAGTGTTCCCCCCTCTGCTATATTTTGGAAGAGTTTGAGAAGGATAGGTGTTAGCTGTTCTCTAAATGTTTGATAGAATTCGCCTGTGAAGCCATCTGGTCCTGGGCTTTTGTTTGTTGGAAGATTTTTAATCACAGTTTCAATTTCAGTGTTTGTGATTGGTCTGTTCATATTTTCTATTTCTTACTGATTCAGTCTTGGCAGGTTGTGCATTTCTAAGAATTTGTCCATTTCTTCCAGGTTGTCCATTTTATTGGCATAGAGTTGCTTGTAGTAATCTCTCATGATCTTTTGTATTTCTGCAGTGTCAGAGACACATTTTCTGATACTGAATTTGGCCATGCAACTTGCTTCAGCCAGTGGAATGTTAGTAAATGGGACACCAGGACATTTCCTTGAAATGTGTGTGTGTGCCCTGGGACTCTCTCTTTCCGTTCTGCCGTTGTTAGGAAAGAATGTGCCATGGGTACTCCACTGTTTCCCATAGCAACGGAGGTGCATGGAGCCATCTTGGAAATGACCTGCATCTTGGAATCCAGCTGAAGTCTAGGGCTGCAGATCCCCAGAAAATGAGTGGGAATAAGTAACTTCTTTGAAAAGCCACTCTATTTTGAGATGGCTTATAATACAGCCCTGTTATGGACTAAATGGGTATGCTCCCCCCCAGATTTCATGTGTTGAAGCTCCAACCCCTAATGGGGTAGTATTTGGGGAGGGATTAGTCTTAGATGAGGTCGTGAGGGGAGGGCAAGGCGGGTGAGCTTGCCTTGCTGGCGTTGGCAGGAATGTCTTCCAGAAGCAGAACCAAGGCCACCTCATCCTGTCCCGCCCACTCCTACACGCATGGCCTCTGACAGCAGAATTACCGCTCTTCCCACCAGCCACCCAAGCTGCCCTTTAGCTTCCCAGAGTTGCCCTCAAACATGTCTACATGATCGCTCTCCATCTCATGAAGCCTTCTCTCCAGATGTGTGCAAGTCTTGTTCTCAGCGAGTCATCGCCTGGGGTAGGGACTGAATCCAGACCCAGGCAAAGCACACCATTGAAGGGTTCTGATCTGGCAATGCAGGTCTCTTCAGCCGTCTTCCTGGCTAAACCGTAAGCTAGCATGGCTTTGTTGGGACTTGTGTTTGATGTGAGCTTCACGTCTTCTTATCACCTCCCCTAAGATATCATACTTGATGCATTTGAGCAAGCTTACTATTGATAAAAATAAATGTTCCTCACCATCATCAAGAATGCAGATCTGGGCTTCCCTGGTGGCGCAGTGGTTGAGGGTCCACCTGCCGATGCAGGGGACACGGGTTCGTGCCCTGGTCCGGGAAGATCCCACATGCCGCAGAGCGGCTGGGCCCATGAGCCATGGCTGCTGAGCCTGCACGTCCGGAGCCTGTGCTCCTCAACGAGAGAGGCCACAACAGTGAGAGGCCCGCGTACTGCAAAAAAAAAAAAAAAAAAAAGAATGCAGATCTATTTTTAGGACTTACATTATATATTATTATATTAAATATTGCATTTATCAAATATTATATTTATTATACTATCATTAAATGTTATAATCATTTTATATGATAAATACTATTAAAATAATTAGATATTATATTAAATATAACATTAATATAATATATACATAACTATATATTATATATAATATACACAGAAAAGGCATATACATATATAAAGTAGATAATATATATATAGGGCATATATATCTATACAGGAAATATATATATATATATATATATATATATATATATATATATATATATACATCAAATTGAAACGTATTTTGAAGTTTAAAGTGCCAAATAATTGTTTACCTACAATTATCCAAATAATAGATGTACCTCCAATGAAGATATCACGTTAAGTAAAAAAAAAATGCATGCAACAATTTTAGAAGACTTTAAAAAGATTTAAAGATAAATGGAAATAAAAATGAAATGTAGAAACATATAATCATGTTATCTTTATAATAAATTTAATAATTTATAAGTTTGCTTCATGTCTATCGAAAATTCATTTGAAATAATTTATAAATGATTATGAAATGTCCACAGTCAGAAAATCCACCAGAAGGCAGATTTGTGGTTGCCAGGGGCTGGAGGGCAGACGGACTGGATAGCTACTGTTAAAGCGTACAACATCATCTTTGGAGGGGATGAAAATACTCTTGAACTAGACACAGGTGGTAGTTTCGTAGCATTGTTAATATACTAAAGAAATGTAAGTAATGGTACATTTTATGTATATTTTACTGAGCTCCATCTATGGGGCAGCCCCTGGTGACCAGTGAACCAAACAGATTATATTTTTGCCACAGTAGGAGTCCCTGTGGAAGCCATGGCCATACTTCAAATAAATCAAATATACGTTATGTACATTGAAGTGCTAGTGAGCAAAGTAGGCAAAAAGTTGGGAAGAGATGGGAGTGTGGAAGTTTGTAATTTTATGATCCTTTTTATGTATCATTGGATTTGGTTTGCTAATATTTTGTTGAGGATTTTTTGCATCTATATTCATCAAAATTATTGACCTGTAATTTTCTTTCTTTTGTAGTGTCTCTGTCAGGTTTTGGTATCAGGGTAATGTTGGCCTTGTAGAATGAATTTGGGAGGGTTCCATCCTCTTCCATGTTTTGGGAGGAGCTTGAGAAGGATAGGTATTAGCTCTTCTTTGCATGTTTGGCAGAATTCCCCTGTGAAGCCACCCACTCCTGGACTTTGGTTTGCTGGGAGTTTGTTCTTCGTTTTTTGTTTTGTTTTATTTTCTTTTTGCTTTTGACAAATTCGACTTCACTCCTGGTGATCAGCCTGTTCAGATTGTCTATTTCTTCCTGATGTGGTCTTGGAAGATTGCGTTGTATTTTTCTAGAAATTTGTTAATTTCTTCTAAGTTGTCCCATTTGTTGGCATATAACTGTTCACAGTATTTTCTTAGGAATTGTTGCATCTCTGTGGTATTGATTGTTATTTCTCCGCTTTTATTTCTTAGTTTGTTTATTTGGGTCCCCTCTCTTTTCTTCTTAGTGAGCCTGGCTAAAAGTTGATCAGTTTTGTTTATCTTTTCAAGAAACCAGGTCTTGGTTTCATTGATCTTTTCAATTTTTTTTTTTTTGTCTCTGTTTCCTTTCTAATCTTTATCATTTCCTTCCTTCTGCTGACTTTGGACTTTGTTTGTTGTTCTTTTTCTAATTCTTTAGGTGTTAGGTTAGGTGTTTGAGATTTTTCTTGTTTCTTGAGGAAGACCTATGTCATTTAAACTTCCCTCTTAGAAGTGCTCTTACTGTATCTGATAGATTTTGGAAAGTTGTGTTTCCATTTTGATTTGTCTCGAGGTATTTTCTGATTTCCTCTGATTTCTTCACTAACACATTTTTTTCAGTAGCGTATTGTTTAGTTTCCACATGTTTGTCCTTTTCCCATTTTTCCTTCTGTAATTGATTTCTAGTTTCATACTGTAGTGGTTGGAAAAAAAAAGCTTGATAGAATTATAATTATATATACTATTATATATTTTATATATATAATTAAACAATACTATTATATAGTACTATAATTATGTATATATTATATATAACATTATATATTATGTTATTTATTATTATATATAATATTATATGTAGTACATATTATATATAAAAATCTGCCTAGATTTTTATATATAATGTCTGGATTTAAAAAATCTGTCCATATTATCATATCTATAATTATATTAAATTTATTATGTATAACATATATTACTAAATATTATATAACATTGTACCTTATAAAATAGATAATATATTAATAATAGTTATAATGTACTATATATTACATATACTAGGTATAAAAATAAGCATATATATAACATAATTTTATGTATATTTATATATAATATATCTCTGTGTATCTGTATCCTTTAGACCTGGAGTTTCATTTTTACCACGTAAGACAGAGGAAATAAAATTCCCCTGCACACTGTCTCCTCAAATGTATAACATACCATCTTGCACAACCTGGACAGACTTCTCTCCACTCTCATCTTTGGTTTATTGTTTCGGATAAACCAAAAAACAAACACAGGTGAACAAGCAAAATGAATAGTTCAGGTAGACATTGCTGGAGTCGGGTTAACAGGAGGATTCATTTCTTCATATAACCATGCATCACCTGCGTACCAGGAGTTGAAATCCCAATAGCCAGGGAGACGTCCTCACAGGTCCCCAGGTTTGCTGGCACGTGGGGAGGTGACCAAGACAGAGGATCTCCTTTAGAAAGTCTCCGAGGGAGATCACAGCCATGGTCCTCTTATCGCTGGAAGAAGGAAGCCTTGCATGTCAACCACACCTTCCCCGTCATTCCGGGGCTGTGAAAGTTTCACTGTCTGCTGTTCAGTTATCCTGTCACTGCTCTGGTTTCCAGATTTTACATTTATGGCTTATAGTCGTCAATACAGTGTATCTAAATTCCAGACGTGCCTTCTGTCTTTAGCCAGTCCAGGTATGCAGTTTCCTTAGCCTGAGCCAATTCTCAACCTCGGCACATTTTCTCTCCCTGTTTTGAATGTTTGTGGACCTTATCTAGATCATCTGGACCTAGTATTTTGGCAATTTCTGGAGATCCCGACTTGGGCACCTGATTAGTTCTTCTAATTCCTGAATAGACAGTTCATCCCTGAGGGAAGGATTGTGATATTCAGCCCACAGCAGTAAGAGACAGCTGGAAATCAAGGGACAGTGCCCGGAGTGAGGGTAGTCATCATCCAACCCAGGTGTGCTTCAGTATTTTAACAACTAGTACACCTGAGTATTTGTTCGGACCACGAAGCCGAAGTCTAACACAGAAAATGGGTGCAGAATGTTTTCAGAGCGGTGCTTCTGAATGATCATGTCTAGAGACCCCATGGGGATCTCGTTAAAGGCAGATTCTGATCGGGTGTGTTGCCATGACAGCTCACAGGTTATTCACTGTTTCTCTGTCCTGCACTCTTGAGAAATTTCAGAGTGGAGGGCATTTATTCAAGACAAACCCGCCTTTCACAAGTAAAATTTCTTTGAGGATTATATACACCCACATCTCCACCCATTACGAAAAGATGAATGTACTAATATGTTTTCCTTGAAAACATTCAGAATACAAGCATCTCATTCAGTCTCTCTCTGCCTATTATCAAGGGGGTTGTTTTTCAAGCAAACCGCGTAAAGCAGTGGATGCTGGAAATACTTGACAGGGGGAAGCCAGAATCACACAGCTCTGCAACTTTCTTAAAAACCTCCAGGGGGAAGCGCTGTCAGATTTCTAAGTTTACAATTAGAAATCAGGTCAGAGTGCCCAAGAGCACATCACTAAGATTCCTTCTTAATTGTTTCTCTCCCTCTCTGACACATGATTTTTAAAATGTACTTATTTTCCCTTGTGTCACATGAAGTGACATTCAGAAATGACTTCTCGGAGACTGAGACACTCAGAATTCACTAGAATACATTTTGGGTTGCAGACAGCAATTGAGTTTAATTGTTGGGAACTTACAGGAAGCTTCCATCAATAGTCTGTGAACGTGTATAAAAATAACAGCACAGGGAATATAGCCAATATTTTATAAAAGTTTAAATGGAGTATAATCTATAAAACTAGTGAATCACTATGTTGTACACCTGAAACTAATATCATATTGTAAACCAACTCTTCTTCAATTTAAATAGATGAATATATAAATAAAAACAACTGAAATGTAAAGAAAATAGTATACAAAAATAAGAGTCTGGAGGAAGAAACATTAAATTACTTTCTTTTCTTCAGTAATTGAATATTGATATATAAAAGTTATGGAGTCGGGCATCTGAGCCAAAATTGTATCTATATCTATCATCTCTTCTTACCTATCTATTTGTCTATCCACCCACCTATCATTAATCTATTATATCCATGTACCATCTATCAAATCTATAAATCTTTCATCTATCCATATCTATTAATCTATCCATCCATCCTTCTATCATCTATCTATCATCCGTTCATCTGTCTGTCAATCAACCTATCATTCTATTATGTATCATCTATGCATCTATCCATCCGTCTATCCATCTATTTATCCATCTATTATCTATATATCTATTATCTATCAGCTAGCTATCTATGTATCTATGTATTTATCTCTCTATCTCTCTATATCAACATTTAAACAAGTTGTATTTACTTATGTTATGTATGTATGTATGTGTATGTATAACTAACTTTAAAAAATCTTGGCACAAAATTACTGGATGCATTTTCTACGAGAGACACTGATTTATGAGGAAAGTATTTTTGCCTCACTTCACTTTGTCTATTAGTATTTACTAAACTTAAATCACCATTACACCCTAGTATACTATTAGTGGTAATAGCTTTCTCATTTTACAGAATCATGCCCTGAAACCCAGCATGACTAATTCGCTACAGTTCATACATATTTAGGGAAAAGTGCTGCCATGATATTAGTCTGGTGGCAAAGTCCAAGCCGGTGACCTATAAGCCAGCCACGTGATTGATCTAGGTGATGGCGGCTGCGATTTACAATTTCAAATTTCCTTTACAGTATGGCAGCCACGGATTTTCTGCTACTTCTCTTTGGTACATGCCTCTGCATGACCAGGTGAGGATCCTGTACACCTCAACACTATTGGCATTTGGGGCTGGATAATTCTTTTTTTGTGGAGAGCTGCCCTGTGCATTGCAGGGGGATAAGTGGTATCCCAGTGTCCACCCACCAGATGACAGCTGAGGTCATCTGCAACATCACCAAGGTCCCCTTGGGGGCAAAAATCACCACAGGCGGTAACTACCACGGCAGATGAAGCTGCTTTGCAAGCTTCTTAGTCTTTTAGACATTGAAACCTACACATTGCTCCTTTCTTAAGGTTTGTTTTTGTTTTGTTTTGTTTTCCTGGAATGTAAACATGGATTTGCTTCCTTGCAAACTACCTGTCTCACTCATTCTTCCTATGATACATAAAGCCTTCATGGAGTCTCTTTCTGAAATTTCTCTGGAAACGGGAAACTCACTTTGCATTTACAAACTTTCACATAATGTTCCTATTGTTCTATTTTAAAAAAGCAGTGGGACATTTTAACTCTGATTATTCTGTGCATGGGAGGTCTTTTCTGGTACATAGATATATCCACATATATAAGTAATGCCTCTCAGAAATCGTTAGGGCATAGATTCCAGAAATGTTGACCATTCGAAGCCTATGAAGGATATGCCCTTTCCCAAAAGATACACATTTCCTTCTTGCCATAGTCCAAAGGGAGTTAGTAAAACCTTCCCTACATCCCAAGATTAGTCTTGGGGATTCATGTAGTAAAGGGATTTCTCAAGTTACCATTAACATGTAGTATCAGGGAATATGTCAGCTATCAAGGATAGACACCACTGAGCATTGCTGAGTTGAAGAAAACAGTGAACTTGGGAGAATATATGTATATTATATTCTTGGAGATATATATATATATATATATGGCCTATAGAGTAGTTGATGGTCCTTGAGGAATCCAATTAGAAATCCATTTTCTGAGCTCACCAGAAAATGTGTATTTATTTACAGTATAACTGGAGTTTGACAAAAATTGTTACGAGAAATCAAATAAAAATAACGTGAAACTAGAAGTGGACCAATTGGGATCTGTTCTAGGTTATTTTGTCAGTATAATTTACCATCCTCTTTGGATTTGTCTAATGGTTTATCTCTCATTTTTCTTAGCGTAATTGTCTAGAGCCTTATAAATTCAGATGAAACACATTTCAGTGCTGTTTTACATGGAGTCCTAATGATAGCTAGAAAATAATTAATATTCATGATATTTCACACTCTCTTTTATTGAATTGAGTAAATGGAAATCAAATACACCTTTAAATGAATGATATGTATAAAACACTTTAGATGACCTGATTTTTTCTCATAGTTATTTATTATGGTGATATTTCTCACCTTCTTATATCTTGGATCCAAAATGTTGGAAACAGTATATTCTCTAATTTCACATGTAAGAGTATTATTATAGTGCATGGATGTAATATGTATTGAACAATTTTAAAGTTGAAATATAATTCAAATAGGAAAATATGGTATCAATGTTAGAATATATTTAGAATAATAATCATATAATAAAATATCGCCATATCTTCAAAATAATTCCGAGTGTGTTTAAACCAATGAAATTTTAGTGGGTACCACTGCCTACTCTTTGATCTCAAAGACCAATATATTTTATAAAAAGGTGATTATAGAATAACCTTCTCTTAGTGATGAACTAAAGAGTTTAATGAAGGGTTTAAAGTGATGAATGACTCAATATTGTTTACCTGTAGTCTTTTAATATATATTCAATAAATAATTCTGCTTAGGCATTTTATTTCACCAGATAGAGCTGGATTTGATTAATTGCTGAGAACTGGACATCCATGGCCCTGGGGTTTACATGTGATCTTAACTGAATTAACCAATTGAATTTCCTTGTCACTGATTTTTGGGGAGAGTCATTTTTGGAATCCTATTAACTTTATCGCTTTATTTCTTTTATCTGGGCCGCTTCTCCATGGGATACCCATTGTATATTGAAATGTCACTTCATATAGGGAAATGAGCAAGGATTTGCAAAACAATATGGTTTAAACTAGTATTTGTGTAGGAAAATGTGTAAAAATAAAGGATGACTTCAAATAAAGTGAAGGGTGTTTTTGCACTTATTGAAATCTATTTTTTTGGAGCAGCCAACTTGGGGGCCATGTGTTGGGTGTATAATACTTTTTTATTAAAAATTGGAAGAAGAATAAAAAAATATATCTGCAGGCCCTCAAAATCCGATTTCAGTTTCTCTATTAATAAGAATCTTTTAGGCAGTGGAAATAGTTATATTATGCATTTATATGGTTAGAGAGACTCTGAACAAACGTGCAGTGTTCTAAAGAGTTTCTAGGGACATGAAAATTGATAATTAAATTCTGTACTATACATTGTGTATTGTTCATATGTATTCAGAGCTCTGAAACTCAAGGGATTTAAACATAGACTGTCACAGTGATATATTTGCCTTAAAATCTTATAAAGCACGGATGGCTGTGATAATCTGCTCCTTATTTTATAGCCCTTACTGTTTTCCTACAGTGGTTTGTTCAGGGAGATTACATAGTGAAAGGAATACACAGAAATATACATTGAATTTAAAACGCTGAAACGCTGTTATAGACAGGAATAAGTCTCTTTTTTTTTTTTTTTTTTTTTTTTTTTTTGCGGTACGCGGGCCTCTCACTGCTGTGGCCTCTCCCGCTGCGGAGCACAGGCTCCGGACGCGCAGGCTCAGCGGCCATGGCTCACGGGCCCAGCCGCTCCGCGGCACGTGGGATCCTCCCGGACCGGGGCACGAACCCGCGTCCGCTGCATCGGCAGGCGGACTCTCAACCACTGCGCCACCAGGGAAGCCCAGGAATAAGTCTCTTTTGTATTCATGGGTCCTTAATCCTCAAACACAAGCAGTGACCAATAGATGATGACGATTTACCACCTGAATTCTGTTTCGGGTCCTGATATCACGTTTCCTTTCTGTATGGCTCTCTCTCTGGGAAGGCTATGTGCCTGGCAATAGAATATCCTTAACCAGTGAGAGAACTATCTCATGTAATCCGCTTGTATCCTGTAATATATTACATCGTGGCCATAATTATCCGCATCGCAGAAGACTGCTATAGATGTGGCCAGTAATGTAAATGTTGGATTCTGTAAACAGCGTGTGAGCACCAAAAACGAGGAACAAAATAAGAAAATCAGAAAGGAGCGAGAAGGATCTGAACGCTGAAACAAAAGCATAAAAGCATTTCTTTATTCAAGGCAAAGAGCATTTCTGGAAGGTTGTTGACAGTAAACCCATTTATGGCTGATGGCAATTTATAACATACATCGTCAAGTTTCCCCCGTGTATTCAGTTGACGTACACAGCTGTTGCAAAAACTTCAGAAGCGTTCCAGAAGATTGTGAGTGAAATGGGAAGCTGATGAGGTCTGAATAAAACAATAAGAATACTTAACAAAAACGTGCACATTCATTGGTAAACATCCGTTGCGTATAGGGCAATTAACAATATTAGTGATTCTGCGTCCACAGTAAAGTGATGATAGCAAACAGACCACCTGAGCCATCTATAACCTTTTAAGGAAGTTGTGAATCAATTTCCAACGTCCAGAAAATGAAAATTGTGCAAGAGAGCAATCTAAGAGTTTAATCAGTTTTGATGTTTTCCAAGTGAATTCATATTGCACTGGTTACTTTGTTTTGGGTTTTCTCATGCCCAGAAATGAATGAAAACGTATCTTTTCAGATGTTTTACTGACTTCAGTGATTATCGGATTTATTCATTTCAAGCTGTGGTTTGAGCACATATGATGGGCAAATGGGTATGCTAACATCCAGACATGCAAATGGAAACGTAGTATCTGGGAATCGGCAGACATAACCCTCCCTGCAATATTTCTAAATGTGCTACGTTTGGCAGTTAGCAGAATAAAGTTCTGGTTACATATTATCATTTTTTAAATTAATTTTTAAAATCGAAGTATAGTTGATTTTCAATGTTGTGTTAGTTCCAGGTGTACAGCAGTGATTCGGTATGTTATACTCCAATGAAGATGTTTAAAAAAAAGTATTTAAGAAGCAATTGTTATATTCAAGGTATAACAATTGTTATTCTCAAGGGGCACTATCTCTGAAGATAAAGGGATGGATACGTCATGGGACTCAGAATCTAGGGAAAACTTTCTGTGATTGCACCTTGACCACAGAGCTGCCATTTCTATCCCAGGAATAAGATACTATGGGTGGAACTCAAAGGAAGTGGAAAAGGATCCACTTCATAGTGATGTCTGAGCTGAGAGTTCAGAGGTGGGCAGGGCTTCACCAGTCAGGCGAAACACATCCAGAAGGGGGTCTTCCTGCAGTACAAGAGGGATATTCCAGGCGGGGGTATCAGTGGGAGCAAATGTACGTGGGGAAAGGTGAGCTGCTGGGATCAACCGCAAGGGCGGCCATCATCCTGTACTACATGGATGTGTCCATCCCTAAGGGCATTTAATTCCCTATCAAACTCTGATGACCTGTCAATTTATAGTTTTCTCTTGGTGAATTGTCTTGGGACCATGTTGCCACTGAACACATACAGTCTAGCTGAGCCTTTGAGGATTAGTGCATATGTCTCAAGAATCTTGCAAAAAAAACAAAAAACAAAAACAGTGATTACAGATGTTAAGTAATTGTATCTTGAACGTGTTTCTGCTGTTTGCATTCTTTCTTTTTTGTGTGTGTGTGATAACAGATCAATTTTAATTCTAGCACCTGAAGCTATACAAGGGTATGCTTTATAATGTTCATGGAACTGTTGTACACATTCAATAAAGTGACAACTGTGCAATACCATTTAGTATCTCAAAATCAGGAACATACTTTGGAATTGTTTAAACACAATCCACAGAATTAAAAACAAAATCAGAAGTCACCCACAGTTATACTAATTGCCAATTAAAAGTTTTACCATTTACTACTTGATATAGCAGTCAATATCTAGTAGGGGATATCGGAAGTGATTTCAGATTCTCGTCCTGTTGTACTCTATTGGGAAGGTTTCTTGAGTAGCTATGTGACTGGCCAAAGGTGGGTACAACCAGGGCCAGAACAGCATATACGGTTCTACCACAGTTTCTGTAGTTTTCACTTTTTTTCCTTTGTCAGCTAAAAGTGAACAGTGAGAATTAAATACTTATCTTTACATATGCACAAGGTATGCTTTGAAAGCGTATTTGCTTACAAACATATAAAAATACTTGTTAACTAGTTTGATAAGAAAATAATGTATAAAAGTATATAGCAAAACATTAATCATCTCTGACCCTGGAAAGATCAATTCCATATTTTATATTACAAACAAAAACAGTTTTCGTTTTCTTGAGTCCCTTATCCAGAAATAATTGAAAAGGAAGACAGACAGAAATTATTTATTTTTATTCTCAACATGGCTGTGAAAGAGTTAAATTAAAAAACCAAGAACACTAAAATGCCTAAGTCCAGAATGAGTCCAAATATTTGGCCACACAGAATATTATCTTTAGGAATAATAGTAAAGGCTTTACACGCAGTTTTTAACCTATAAATACAGTAGGCATTTTGGTATTTTGGCCACTGGAAAACAAAAGGCTATAGCATCAGTAAAGGTCTGAGATGTCTCACTTTTGTGGATTCAATTCAGTGTATTTAAGGTTAACTAAAGTTGACATCAAAATTTTTAGAGATAGGCAAAAATTCACATTTTTAAAAAACTCCCTATGTTTCTATTTAGAGTAACAGTAGGCAATATGATTCCAGAAGTTAAAAGTTATTTCACAACCTATGACTTCAGCTTGGCAAACAGCTTAGGTTCCAAAACGGATCCATCCCTATTAAAAGTAAGACCTTAAGGGCCTCCCTGGTGGCGCAGTGGTTGAGAGTCCGCCTGCCGATGCAGGGGAAACGGGTTCGTGCCCCGGTCTGGGAGGATCCCACATGCCGCGGAGCGGCTGGGCCCGTGAGCCATGGCCGCTGGGCCTGTGCGTCCGGAGCCTGTGCTCCGCAACGGGAGAGGCCACAACAGTGAGAGGCCCACATACCGCAAAAAAAAAAAAAAAAAAGTAAGACCTTAAAAAAAGAATGTGTCTGTGTATATAGATATCCATTTTAAAGGAATCAGATAATCTTTGAAGCAGCCTTAGTGTTTCCTTTAAATGTGTCTTGACTGACCATTGGATTAGCTTCATGGAAAGGATTAGCCAGCTTCTTGGTCTAAGGCTACCACGGTGATCATTTATCTAAGGCTAGAAAGGTACCAACGTGATGTAAACTGTAAGGAGAGAAGGAGAAGATAAGGGCTTTTCCTGGCAGTTGGTAGCTAAAATTCAAGGGATTCTTAGAAAATGACACAGTGGCAGCCTTTCTTGTCTTTTTTTTTTCCGTGTTGGTTCTGGTGAAGGAGGACATTCCTGCTCTTGAAATTTCCTTATAACCCGGACAAGTTCATGGAAAGCTTGATCTACATTCATCCTCATCTTTGCCGACGCCTCCATGTATGTTACCTTAAGTTGTCGTGCTAACTGCTGTCTTTCTTCCTGCGTTACCTGTCTCTGATGATCCAGATCTGCTTTATTACCAATTAAAATCATTGGAAACTCATCACGATCCTTTACTCTGAGAATCCGTCTTTGAAACTTACAGATTTCTTCAAAACTGCCTCCATCTGTGACTGAAAAGACCAACAGGAAACCCTCGCCAGTTCTCATATACTGTTCCTCATAGCTCCAAACTCCTCTTGTCCTGCTGTATCCAGACTATCTAGCCGGGCTGCCCGGTCATCTAATCACGCACTGCTTTGTGTAGGAATCCTCAGTGGTTGGATCATAATCCGTTACAAAATGGGACTGGATGAACTGGATGGTGAGCGCCGACTTGCCCACGCCGCCCCCACCGACCACCACGAGCCGGTACTTCTCTTGGCCGGAGCCGTCCCGCCAGCCGCCCGCGGCCACGGGGACGCCGCCGAGCCCAGCCCGGCCACGCCGAGCCGCCGCCCGCCCTAGGCCCGGCTCCGGGGACTTGTGCGGCCGGCGGGCTGCGGGCGAGCGGCCGGGCGGGGGTCCCGGGCGCCGGGAGCTGCTGGAGGGCCGGTCCGGCCGCAGCGCGGCCCCCCGGGCTGGCCGGGTCCCAACCGAGGCGCGGAGAAGCGAGGTGACCGCAGCGGCGAGGGGCTGCAGCGTCCGGGGGGCGCACTCCTGCCTGTTTGCATTATTTCTTCACATACGGCGTATGTTTTTGCCCACGCTTAGCCCTGGAAGTCATGTGATACTTGCCATATTTTCTCATCACCCCTTTCCTTGCAAGTTATCCCACTCATTTCATCTTTAATGCACAAATGAAAGGGAAAAGCCAAGGATTGCCAGTTGTCTACAAAGAAAGAACAGGACAGAGGGGGCTAAAATGGAAGAAAAAAAGAATAACTGTTTTAAAAGATAACAGACATATTTCCACTAATAAGCAAGAAATTTAACATTTATTTTATGTTAAGAGAATTTCAAGCAATGATTCTATCTTAAATCAACAACACCTTTCTATAAAATCCAAAGAATCAAAAAACAATAAACAGGGAATTCCCTGGCGGCCCAGTGGTTAGGACTCCGCGCTTTAACTGCCAAGGGCCTGGGTTCAATCCCTGGTTGGGTAACTAAGATTCTGCAAGCTGTGTGGAGGCCAAAAAGAAGTGTTTCTCAAAAACGAGAAATAATTATAGAAATTTGAAGATATGATTTAAAATTATTTATTTAATATAAATGGGAATTTAACAGTAGAATAAACTGGACCTCTTTTTAAATTAATTTATTTTTATTTTTGGCTGCGTTGGGTGTTTGTTGCTGTGCGCGGGCTTTCTTTAGTTGCCGCGAGCAGGGACTACTCTTCGTTGTGGTGTGTGGGCTTCTTATTGCGGTGGCTTCTCTTGTTGCTGAGCACAGGCTCTAGGCACACGGGCTTCAGTAGTTGTGGCACGTGGGCTCAGTAGTTGTGGCGCACGGGCTTAGTTGCTCTGCAGCATGTGGGATCTTCCCAGACCAGGGCTCAAACCCATGTCCTCTGCATTGGCAGACGGATTCTTAACCACTGCACCACCAGGGAAGTCCCTGGACCTCTTTATAAAATAAAATACATTTGTCTATATGTAGATCAAAAAAAGTGATTTTATTTTATTATTTATTTATTTTATTATTTATTTATTCATTTTTAACATTTATTGAAGTATAGTTGATTTACAGTGTTGTGCTTATTTCTGCTGTACAGCAAAGTGATTCCGTTTTACATATATATTTACATTCTTTTTCATTTTCTTTTCCATTATGCTTTATCCCGTGATATTGAATAGAGTTCCCTGGGCTGTACAGTAGGATTTTGTTATTTATCCATTCTATATATAATAGTTTGTATCTGTTAATAACAAACTTCCAATATATGTCCACCTTGGCAACCACAAGTCAGTTTCCTATGTCTGTGAATCTATTTCTGTTTTGTAAATAAGTTCATTTGTATTTTTTTTTCTTCTTTAGATTCCACATATAAGCAATAACATAAGATCTTTGTCTTTGTCTGGCTTACTTCACTTAGTATGATCATCTCTAGGTCCATCCATCTTGCTGCAAATGACATTATTTCATTCCTTTTTATGGCTGAGTAATATTCCATTGTGTATATGTACCACATCTTCTTTATCCATTCCTCTGTTGATGGACATTTAGGTTGCTTCCATGTCTTGGCTATTGTAAATAGTGCTACTATGAACATAGAGAGTGCATGTCTCTTTTCAAATTAGAGTTTTTGTCTTTTCCAGATATATGACTATGTGAATTATAGTTTTGCCTGGATATATGCCCAGGAATGGGATTGCTGGGTCACATAGTAACTCTTATTTAGGTTTTTGAGGAGCTTGCATAATGTATTCCATAATGGCTGCACCAATTTACATTCCCACCAACAGTGCAGGAGGGTTCCCTGAGAAAAGTGATTTTAAAAAGGTGGGGAGGACTTCCGTGGTGGTGCAGTGGTTAGGAGTCTGCTAGCCAATGCAGGGGACACTGGTTCGAGCCCCAGTCCAGGCAGATCCCACATGCCGCGGAGCAACTAAGCCTGTGTGCCACACCTACTGAGCCTGCACTCTAGAGCCCACGAGCCACAACTACTGAGCCCACATGCCACAACTACTGAAGCCCGCGCACCTAGAGCCCGCACATGGCAACGAAAAGGAACGCCTGCTCTCTGCAACTAGAGAAAGCCCGTGTGCAGCAATGAAGACCCAACACAGCCAAAAAATAAAAAAATAAATGAATAAATATTTTTAAAATAAATAAATAAAAAGTTGGGGAAGATGGTAAGAGAAAGAAGGCAGATTCAGGAAGTCAAATATCTGTCTTAATAGAGAAAACAAGTGCAGACAATATTAATGAAAGATGAGGAGGAGAAAAACTTTCTATGTCCAGAAAAAAGAAATGTTAAATTTTAAGATTGAATTTTTAGAGGCAGAAGGGGAGAGAGGAAAAAAATAGCGAGACAGCGATGGAGAAAGAAGAGGGAGGTGGGGAGGAAGACCTTTATTAAACACTAAAGATACTGAAGACTTCAAAAGTTGAGGAACGTCTAAATATCTACAGACAAGTGTGGGAAAAGCATTCTGTATAAGGAGAATTACTGAGATATTGAAAGGAGAAGACAGACACGTGATCCCTTCACAATTTCAGAAGACATATCTTTAGCTTAGAATTTTATATACTGTCCATGAAGGACAGTGTAAAATCAATACAGATTGTAGTGATTTAAGAACATTTACTGCCCACCTCTGTTTATGATAGACTTTCACTCAAGCATGTACCTTCATCAGAATTATATTTTGTACCTCAGGAATCTAACCATTGCCCCATCAAGGTTGAAGTTTCATCTCTCTAAACACAATGTGGGTTCTTTGGATGTTTATTTTTAGAATTCATATATATATATATATAATGTAAAAGAGACAGTCATGTATTTATAGAATACAGTGAAATGATAGGCACCTAAAAAAACTCTAAAATTATTTAGTTATTCCCACCAGAGGTGAACAAACCCGAATGTCCTTAATGGTTTTTTTTGTTTTTTGTCCTTAATGTTTATTTTTTACATTTTGAAGAGTAAATGGGTGAGGTATAAAATAATTGAATCAACCATTAATATTTTAAGTATACTACTTAAAGTTATAAAAGTCAGCATGAGAAAAATTAAAAATAACACTATAAATACTATCACGCCTTTCTTAAATATTGTAATTTTCTAAACCTTTGTACATGTAGCAGTTGAGATTGTAAATAAGTTGAGTCCATTAAAGTAAGTTGATGTCAAAGTGTCCTAGTATCCCTGCTCTGATAACATGCTGGAACATATTTTTTTATTTCTATAATGTGTTTATTCTCCCTAATTTAATCTTTATCATATTTTTGTATTACAGAAGTCAAATATTTATTCCATCATTTAAAAATTCTATTTTAAAACATCATCTCCCAGTGTATGGCTGTATTTTGCTTTCTTTCATGGTATCTTTTGTTTAAGAATGTTCTTTTAAAAAAAAGAGGAAAAAAAAAAGAATGTTCTTAATTTGAGTATAACTAAATGTATCCATGTTTTCCTTTTTGTCTTATTCTTTTAGTATAGTTTTCAAGAATTCTTTCAAGGAAAGCACTCAGAGTGTCCACCACTTCGGATAGCAAGTACATCATCTCAGTGTAAGTATAATAGTCAAAACAGGGAACAACATAAGATATCTTAAAATGATGTGTCAATTTAATCAGTTGTGGAATGTTCATGTCAGATTATACTAATGAAAAACAGTGTGAATATTTACTGACAGAAATATATACTGTAGGAGTACAAAGTGTGTAAAAGTTGGAGTATATTTTCACTATACATTACAGTATTTGTAATTCACATAGATTGTGCACACAAAACATATGAGAAGAAAAATAAATGTTTTATTTTTCTGCACTGAACATATATTGCTTCTGTAATACAAAAATATGATAAAGATTAAATTAGGGAAAATAAACACGTTAGAGAAATGCAAAATATTTTCCACTGTGATATGCCAGTGTGGGAACTAGAACACTTTGACATCAGCTTACTTTTATGGACTCTAAACTTATTTACAAGCTCACACTTTAAACTTCTACATGAACTTACCTAATCAGCTATGGGGTAATGAACTTTAAGGACAAAAATTAAATGCCAGACTGAACGGAGACTAACCTTCCCTGACCAGGGGAATGAAGAGAGAGAAAAAGAAAAATAAATAGTATAGCTGTTTTGAGAGTAAAAAGCAAACCACAGAGCACATAATATTTTGTTAGAAACATTACAGAAAAAACATAAAAAGGAAAACAATCTACCACGTGGTATAAAGTGCCATATGCTATATTTTCTGAAAAATAACCATAAAAATTTAATGACAGTCAACAATTAATTCAACTTTTACAAAGTCAATAAGAAGTTTCAGGCTTTAGTATTTAAAATTTAAAATATTTACTTAATTAAGAAACATCCGGGACTTCCTTGGTCGCGCAGTGGTTAAGAATCCTCCTGCCAATGCAGGGGACATGGGTTCGAGCCCTGGTCAGGGAAGATCCTACATGGCCGCAGAGCAGCTAAGCCTGTGGGCCACAACTACTGAGCCTGTGCTCTAGAGCCCGTGAGCCACAACTACTGAAGCCCACATGCCACAACTACTGAAGCCCGCACGCCTAGAGCCCGTGCTCTGCAACAAGCGAAACCACCGCAATGAGAAGCCCGCGCACCGCAAAGAAGAGTAGCCCCCACTCGCTACAGCTAGAGAAAGCCCACATGCAGCAACAAAGACCCAATGCAGCTGAAAATAAATAAATAAAAAATTAATAAAATAAATAAATTAAAAAAAAGGAAACATCCCACATTTATATGAATGTATGTGGGTTCCAAAAAATTTAGCTACATAATTTGCAATGATGATAAATCAGCTAGGGAAACAGTATAAAAAAATGAAGTGGACAAGAATGACATTCATTTACATACCAAATGGGACAGTCTCTCTTGTGATCAAAATATTTCACAAAAATGTATTGTGAATACATTTTCTCCATATTATTGACGTTACGACTTGGAATGGGCAATTTTTTTTTTTTTTTTTGTGGTACGCTGGCCTCTCACTGTTGTGGCATCTCCCATTGCGGAGCACAGGCTCCGGACGTTCAGGCTCAGCGGCCATGGCTCACGGGCCCAGCCGCTCCGCGGCATGTGGGATCTTCCCGGACCGGGGCACGAACCCGTGTCCCCTGCATCGGCAGGCGGACTCTCAATCACTGCGCCACCAGGGAAGCCCCAATGAGCAATTTTTAAATCAGTGCAGAAGAAAGTAATATTGGGCGTCTTTTTCAAAAAGGCAAGACCTGACTTCCCTGGCGGTGCAGTGGTTAATGACTCTACCTGCCAGTGCAGGGGACATGGGTTCGATCCCTGGTCCGGGAGGATCCCACATGCCGCGGAGCAACTAAGCCCCTGCTCCACAACTACTGAGCCTGCAAACCACCACTACTGAAGCCTGCACGCTATAGGGCCCGCATGCTGCAACTACTGAAGCCCGTGCACCTAGAGCCTGTGCTCTACAACAAGAGAAGTCCCCGCTTGCTGCAACTAGAGAAAGCCTGCGCACAGCAAGGAAGAGCCAATGCAACCAAAAAAAACCAAAAAACAAAAAAAATGGAGTATCTATGAAGTGCAGTAAAGCAAAGCACGATAAACTTAGGTCTGCCTGTATGTATATATGTATGTGTGTATATATATATATTATACTGTCGACTGAAGAAAATGCGTGACCTAGAAGCTGAGAACTACATTTCATTCAGGGACCTTAACAGAGGACTATGGAATTCGGAAAGGCAGCCAGCATCTCACAGAGCTCTCAGGGTCTGTTCCAAAGAGGTAAGGGAGGAACCTGGATATATAAGAGCTTTTGCTAAAAAAACAAAACAAAACAAAAACCATAAAACCAAAAATATGTAGTCAAACATGGAAAGATTACAACTAATCACACACACACACACACAAGACCCAGACATCTCAAGTTAATGAATTTAGTACCTTTCTATGTATGGGAAGATGCAGGAGTCTGGACTCACTGAAAGCATTCCTTTGATCTGCACCTTAGCAATCTAAGGGCAGTGTCCTACTTTTTTCTCTTGAATCCCCTCAGGGGGCACAGTTGGGGGCAGCTGCAGTGGCTGAGGGCTTGATGGCTGCAACATCCTTTGTTTACTGATATGGCAGGTGACAGTTTTTATATATGACGGAAAACTATAATAAAGTCAGTAAGAAAAGATACAGGACCCCATACAAACATGTTAAATGATATTCACACATTGGTCGTAGAGACTGTATATAGGGAAGCTAAGGACTCATTTACTGTGACAAAATTTGACTAAAATTGTCATTCACATGTGGATGAAAAAACTAATCAATAGTCAGTCTAAGAAAGAAATGGAAAATCTTATTTAAGCCAACCTCAGGATTCTAGCTCAGGAGACCATCTTTGAGAAAGCGCTGAGGACTGTTCCACCTGTTAGCCATCAAGCACAGCTATGTAAGTTTTTGAGACCAAGGGTCATACATCAAAGTAACATAATGACAGTTTACAGAGTCCAACAAGGCGAATAGCGGGTTATTGTGACCCCCTTCCAGGACTGAGAAAGGAGTGTTACCCCCTAAAGAGCTACTTTGCTGGTGCCAAGAGGAAATGCTATTTTTGTCTTGTTTTGTTTTGTTTGTGTCTGGTGAGCAGGCATTACTATTTCCTCTAAGGGAATCTCACTAATGCACAACGCATATGCACAATACACTAAAGGGATGGGTAGTGGCCCAAGGGACAGAGAAAGAATTATCTGTTGAAAATGTTTTTCCTGAATGAACCTATCTATGAAGCAGGAACAGACTCACAGGCACAGAGAACAGACCTGTGGTTGGCAAGAGGGGGTGGGAGAGGAATGCAGTGGGAGTTTGGGATGAGCAGATGCAAACTATTACATACAGAATGGGTTAACAACAAAATTCTACTGCAGAGCACAGGGAACTACATTCATCCTGTGATAAACCACAATGGAAAAGAATATGAAAAAGAATATAGATGTGTGTAACCGTGTCACTTTGCCGTACAGCAGAAATGAACACAACATTGTAAATCAACTGTGTTTCAAAAAAAGGGAAAGAGGCAAAAATTTTTGGGGGGTTCTGCCTTAAAAATCATTTTATTTCCTCACACTAAATGCACAAAATTCTTACTCCTAAGATATTGTCTTGGGCTTCCCTGGTGGCGCAGTGGTTGGGAGTCCGCCTGCCAATGCAGGGGACGCGGGTTCGTGCCCCGGTCCGGGAAGATCCCACATGCCGCGGAGCGGCTGGGCCCATGAGCCATGGCTGCTGGGCCTGTGCGTCCGGAGCCTGTGCTCCGCAACGGGAGAGGCCACAACAGTGAGAGGCCCGCGTACCGCAAAAAAAAAAAAAAAAAAAAAAAGATATTGTCTTATTAATATATAAAAACGTGTTTATATCACTCTGAGGTTTACAATACAAGGCAACTTCAGAGAAGAAATCAATGCAGAGATTTCTTTCTAGTTTGAGCCCTTCAGGTGACTTCCAATCTTTACCTCCAATCAAAAACGAGAAAACTTTCATGTACAGGAGGAAATCATTGCGTCTCAATAAACAACGAAGGGATTTTTTAACAGGTACCTTCAAATATGTTAAGCAAGCACGCTTTATCAATTAAAAAAAAAATAAATAGCATTCGCCTGAATTTGGCCTTATGGGGGCTGGAAGGAGGCGGCCCAGAGCAAATACCCGTGATACTGTGGTTTGTAATAAGAACTACTTATTTGGTCTTCATCCCTTAGAATTTCGTGTGCTGGCGCTAGTCAGGTGTGTTTTGTTATGTTAATGAGGTTGCTTCTGCATTGCCCCTACTTCACCTGTGGATGGGGCGGTTGCCAGGGGAACTGGCCAGGGGCGGAGGGGGTGGAACTTCTAACTCCGGGAAGAGGAGAGGCTGCAGGTTGAATCAATCCCCCGTGGCCGATGAGTTAATCGATCACACCTGGGTGAGGAAGCCGCCTTAAAGCCCGAGAGGTCAGGGCTTGGGGAGCTTCTGCGTTGGTGAACTCCTGGCCGCTGGGTGAGGGCGCAGGAGCTCGCGCCGCTTCCCGTAGCCTTGCCTACGCGTCTCGTCTCAGAAACCGGTGAGTTATGTCCTTTTGTCATCAGTTGGTGTTCTAGGAAGTAAACGGGTCCTCTGAGTTCCGTGAGCTGCTCTGGGGGTGGGGTTGGAGGGGCGTTGGAATCACCCCCCTTTAGCCGGCTGCTCAGAAGCCCAGGTAACAACTTGAACTTCGGATGGGCGTCTGAATTGTGGTGGCGGAGGGGGGGTCTCGGAGGACTGAGCCCTCAGCCTGTGGGTCTGATGCTTCCTCAGGCAGAAAGTGTCAGAACGGCTTTGAACTGGTTGGTGGTGAGGGCCCCACGCCCCAACTCCGCACACACACCGGAAAGGGGTGACCAGACCCGTCTTCCTACCTCCCGAGGTTGCTGGGTGCACTTTCCCTGCTTTCCTCTCCCTTGTTTGCCCCCCGTAGCTTAGAGCATTCGAGTGTTATTTTTGTTGGTTTTACAACCGAGTCGGTTTCTCCAAAGTTTGCTTCTAAGACGGTGGGGAATTGGATTTAAAATAAAATCTTGTGTTTAATGCTCATGAAAAGGCCGCGATGAGAATTGCATTAATCAGCTACTCGGATCGGCGTCTCGTTCTCAGTGTTGAAAGGATCAGCTTGTTTGATAGCCTTGGCAAAATTACATTTCATTTGCTGCAGCCGTTTCAAAGTTAATAAAAGCTAAACAAGGGCTAGATTGAAATGGAAAATGAGTAAATGCTGATGCAGGCGGGGAGCCTCCGAGCTGAGACTCAGTCGCTGAGCCTTTAAACAATTCATTTGAGACTCAGTAACTCATTATGGAAAAGAAAATGTTCAAATGCACTAAGATGTGGAATGAAAAATGAAAGACCTGTTTTTCGCTTTATCTTAATGACAATCTGTGATTGGTTTTGTATTTAAATAAATATATATTATATATGGTAACATACTTAACCTATTTATAATCTATTGTTGTATATCTGTAAATATATACATCTATATAATTTATATACTCTGTAAACATTTATATATAAACATGTTTGTATATCTATAAATATAACATATATCCATATGTAACATTATATATGTATACAAAATTGATATATAAACATTGTTGTATATAAACCTAAAATGTTAATAAGTTAAGTATGTTAACATATTTGTTACTATGTTTATGTATATGTATATATAAAATGAAATTTTGAACCAGCATCTTATTATTCTTTCTATTGTATAAATGACTGCAAATAAATTAAGTAAAGTTAACGAGGGGAAGAATGTATGCATAGGTGGATCATTCACAGATTCAGAAGCAAGTTCTTTAAAGATTTAGGAAACTGAATTACTGTGATAAGACTCCAGGCTTGTTAAAAGCCGTTCAGTTGGGTGATAGATTCTTTAAAACTACATCTTTCATAATGGCAGCTTTTGAACTGAGGAATGACCCAGTCCCAGTGTTCTTTGGAAATATTCGTCATCTACGTTTTTTTATTTCTTATTTTTTTGCGGTACACGGGCCCCCCACCGCCGCGGCCTCTCCCGCCGCGGAGCACAGGCTCCGGACGCGCAGGCCCAGCGGCCATGGCTCACGGGCCCAGCCGCTCCGCGGCATGTGGGCTCCTCCCGGACTGGGGCACGAACCCGTGTCCCCTGCATCAGCAGGCGGACTCCCAACCACTGCGCCACCAGGGAAGCCCCGTCATCTACGTTTTTAAATTCTAAGAGTTGTCCACCGTAAAGTTACAAATTGTCTCATTTGAGACAGGCTATGCAATCAACACAAGCTGAAATAAATAAATTGTAAAGTCATTTCAATGTATTGGAAGTTGATTGATTTCAAAGGAAGCAGAACATTGAGCTAGATCATGATCTCTGAAGGTACCATATATAAAGAGTCATGTTTACTCTGGAAGGAAGCATAGAAAAAAATGAAAGAGAACCCGATTTTGGCCTTTTTACCAAAAAACCATATGAAAAATTTCCATTGAGGACTATCTGAACTGACCTTTAGGCCAGCTTGGTATATTTTATTGTGGATAGCTGTGTCCTACACGCTTTTTTTTTTTTTTTTTTAAATAAATTTTATTTATTTAATTATTTTTGGCTGAGTTGGGTCTTGGTTGCAGTGTGCGGGCTTCTCATTGCGGTGGCTTCTCTTGTTGCAGAGCACAGGCTCTAGGCACGCGGGCTTTAGAGTGCAGGCTCAGTAGTTGTGGCGCACGGGCCTAGGTGCCCCGCGGCATGTGGGATCTTCCCGGACCAGGGCTCGAACCCGTGTCCACTGCGTTGGCAGTCAGATTCTTAACCACTGCGCCACCAGGGAAGCGTCTACACTCTCCTTAATGATTTTTGTATGCCCCTTGATCTTTTTTCATACTTATTGAGTCATCTAGGTTCTTATAATGCGTGGATATGGTGATTAAGTCACAGCTTCCAGAAAATCTCTGGTATTTTTATCTCTCCTAATAATTTTGCCCTCTGGTTGGGTACTTAAAAGATACTGGAGGGGAAGAATTGTTTAGAGTTAGCATTTTGGAGCTGAGCCATCCAAGGGTCACAGATTAGATTAAGTTTTGAACCTTACAGCTCTGGGTGGAAAAATTCCTAAATTGATGAAATTCTCTTGGCATTTTGGGCAAATGCCTGCAACAGCAATTTAATCCTCCCTTTATTTTAATCTCAAAGAGCAGCAGTGATTATAAGACAAGAATCTAAGCACAAACTGACTACAAAAACTAGGCTAGATTAGAAGAATATAAACAACAGGTGATAGGAAGTATGGGTTACATTTGGGTAAGAAATACTGTACAGCAATTGACTAAACTGATGTTAGAAAAATGCAGAAGTAGACAAGATAGACCAATACATAATTCTGAAAGGTTTGACCAACATGGGGTGGTACCATTATGAACAGAAATAATGAGATTAGAGAGATACTAATTTGGGTAAATTTAATTGGGTAAATGAAATTATTTTAAATTTTCAAAAAATTGATGGAGCAACTACAAAGTGGTGTTTTCTTTTGTAATGACCAGTTTAACATGCATGCCTTGTTTCACCATCTTTGAAAAAACATAGAACTCTTTCATTTTCATTCTCTCTCTCACACAAATGATAGTTCACTTTAAGCCCTGTTAGCAGGATGTTTTATATTTTCCTCTTAAATCTTCTCTATGACAATTCTCCATGGCTTCTAAAGACAAGGTCTGCATGATACTACAGTGGTGAATACATGTTATTATTTGTGGAAACCCATAAAATTCACAACATCAAGAGCAAACCCTGATGTAAACAATGGACTCTGGATGGTGATGATGTTGCAGTCAATGTAGGTTCATCAGTTGTAGCAGTTATACCATCTGGGGGGATGTTGATAATGGGGGAGGCCGTGTGTGTGTGTGTGTGTGTGTCAGATGGTTATATGGGAAATCTCTCTACCTTCCTCTCAATTTTGCTGTGAACCTAAAACTGCTCCAAAACAATAGTCTATTAAAAAAAAAAAAAAAGAAATGGAAAAGGAGGGTCCCTGTTGTTCCACATGACAAATGGAGAGGAAGGTGGATTTTGATCCACTCTCTGAGCAGTTATTTCTGTGCCACAGGAAGTATACTGAACACTAATTCTGGACTGACTAGAAGGTCCCGGTTTGGTTATTATTTCAGGATGCACCAACACCAATTCAGCATGCCTAGATACCCTTCTTTTAATTTATTTTACTTTTTTAAAATAGAGGTAGAGTTGATTTACGATTTCTGTAAGTTTCATGTGTACAGCATAGTGATTCACAATTTTTAAAGGTTATACTCCATGATTTATAGTTAATATAAAATATTGGCTATATACCTTGTGTGGTACATTGCATCCTTGTAACTTATTTTATATCTAATAGTTTGTACTTCTTACTCCCCTCCCCCTATCTTGCCCCCACCCTTTTCCTCTCCCCAGTGGTGACCACTAGTTTGTTCTCTGTATCTGAGTCTGCTTTTTTGTTATATTCACTAGTTTGTTGTATTTTTTTAGATTCCACATTTAAGTGATATCATACAGTATTGTCTTTCTCTTTCTGACTTGATCACTAAGTATAATACTCCAGGTCTATCCATGTTTTTTCAAATGGCAATGTTTCATTCTTTTTTATGGCTGAGTAGTAGTTCATTGTATATACGTACCACATCTTCTTTATCCATTCATCTGTTGAAGGACATGTAGGTTGTTTCCATATCTTGGCTATTGTAAATAGTGCTGCTGTGAACATTGGGGTGCATGTAGCTTTTTTAAAAAAAATTGTAGTTGATTTACAATGTTGTGTTAGATTCAGGTGTACAGCAAAGTGGTTCAGTTATACGTATACATATATCTATCCTTTTTCAGATTCTTTTCCCACCTAGGTTATTACAGAGTATTGAGTAGAGTTCCCTGTGCTATACAGTAGGTCCTTATTGGTTATCTATTTTATATATAGTAGTGTGTATATGTTGATTCCAAACTCCTAATTTATCCCTTCCCCTGTTCCTTTCCCCTTTGGTAGCCATAAGTTTGTTTTCTAAGTCTGTAAGTCTCTTTCTGTTTTGTAACATATTTTAGATTTTACAGGTAAGTGATATCACATGCTATTTGTCTTTCTGACTTACTTCACTTAGTATAATCATCACTAGGTCCATTCATGTTGTTGCAAATGGCATTATTTCATTCTTTTTTATGGCTGAGTAGTATTTCACTGTATCTGTACCACATCTTTTTAATCCATTCATCTGTTGATGGACATTTAGGTTGCTTACGTGTCTTGGCTATTGTAAATAGTGCTACAGTGAATATTGGGGTGCATGTACCTTTTCAAATTATGATTTTCTCTGGATATATGCCCAGGAGTGGAATTATTGGATCATATTGGTAGTTGTATTTTTAGTTTTTTTGAGGAACCTCCATACTGTTCTCCATAGTGTACAAGGATTCTCTTTTCTCCATATACTTGCCAGCATTTGTTATTTGTGGTCTTTTTGAGGATAGTCATTCTCACAGGTGTGAGATGATATCTTATCGTGCTTCTGATTTGCATTTCCCTGATTAGTGATGTTGAGCATCTTTTCATGTACATGTTGGCCATCTGTATATCTTCTTTGGAAAAAGTGTCTATGAATAATCTTTAAAAAGAGAAATTGAGTTGCAATTTACATAGATGTAGATAAATTTTTATATATGCAATTTATATATACTATTTATATGTGTGTATGTGTATAAAATACCCTGACATACATGTATAATACTTCTTTTAATAAATTTATTTATTTATTTTTGGCTGTGTTGGGTCTTCGTTGCTGCGCACGGGCTTTCTCTAGTTGCTGAGAGCAGGGGCTACTCTGTTGCAGTGCGGTGGCTTCTCTTGTGGCTTCTCTTGTGGAGCATGGGCTCTAGGCGCGCAGCTTCAGTAGTTGTGGCACATGGGCTCGGTAGTCGTGGCTCTCGGGCTCTAGGGCGCAGGCTCAGTAGTTGGGGCGCACGAGCTTAGTTGCTACACGGCATGTGGGATCTTCCCGGACGAGGGCTCGAACCCATGTCCCCTGCATTGTCAGGCGGATTCTTAACCACTGCACCACCAGGGAAGTCCCCCCAGAACAGATTTTAAAAGCTGTGCTCAGAACGTCTCTCACTGCATGTATGGGGAGTCCTAGCCCCTGTCTGTATCACCATCCCCTAATACTCCCAACACCCCTTCGTCTCAGCGTTCTCTGGACTTCTCATAACTTTAGATGCTATAGTGGGTGGGGTCCCTGGAAACAAAGGCTGCTTCTTTGCCGTAGTTTGCATTTTCCCCCATTAACATCTTGCTTCTCACCCCAGGGAGGGAGCCTTGGGAAGAAAAATTACCAATTGAGTAAGAAGGTGAGAGTTTGTTTTGAGGATGCTGCTGGGAACCTGAATCACCAAAAAGAAAAAAAAAAAGCATTCAAGCAAATGTCTTAAAAAGAAGGTTTCAAAGCAGCTTTATTAATTTGGAGGGTTAGGAGCAGACAGACATCCTGTGAAGGGTCCTTCGGAATGTCTGAAATGTCCCTGTTAAAGATAGCAAAACCGGATAAAGAAACTGACAGTTGGGAATAAATGCCTTCCACTGATGAAAGAAACCCAGTTTTGAAAGGAGACGGTGGATTTTAATCTCTCTCTCTTCTGCTAGAGTGTTTTGCATTTGATTTCTGTTAATAATACTCTGACCCAGCACATTTACAGATGGAGCCTTGTCTGGTGACTGACAGTTTAGATGATTCATGGTATTCCCCCCGCCAGCCCGGATTCTGATGGATGCTTTTCAGAGTCTCATTTTGAATTCAGGGGACATTAGGTTTGTTTTTCTCTGAAATCTGGCTTCTGAGAAAGGTAGTGATGGAGAAATGGATGGCTGGAGCTCTGGCTCAAAAGACAGCAGTAGCCGTCATCATGCCTGTGCCCCTGAAAATGCAAAATCCATCCCACATTGATCCAGGGAGATTAAATGTTTGCGCACAACAATTTTATAAAAGAAAAAACGGCGGTTTTGAGCTGTCTGCAGGTTACGTGCTCATTTGCGGGTTGAGCTTTCCATCAGCCCCTTTAATTTACAGTGTATCGCTTCTCACCATCGAAACAGTGTTTTCAGGTGTAATGAAACTGCCTATCAATTAGAAAAGGGAGAAATGAGATACGGGGACGGTGGTTCAGTTCTGGGAATCTCTGGCTGCAGTCGCTAGAAGATGCATCACGTCTTTCTTTTAAATATCCCTCTTGTTGTATTTGATCTTAGCGTTAAGATTTTATAAGAAGGTAAAGATTTCTTTTCTGGAATTTTGTGGGGAAACTGAATGTGGTCTGTGTTAGTCATGTGTCCCAGGGTAAAGAAAACGTCTTAGAAGTATTTGTTATGGACTTCCCCGGTGGTCCAGTGGTTAAGACTCTGCGCTTTTACTGCAGGGGGCGCAGGTTTCGTCCCTGGTCGGGGAACTAAGATCCCCACATGCTATGTGGCATGGCAAAAAAAAAAAAAAAAAAGTGTCTGTTTAAAAAATTCAGCTTCCATAGAGGTTGAGTTTTTCACAGTCGAACATCAATTTTTCCATAAAATGTAGGACCTTGTCTTAGGAAACCTTGCTCAAAGAAAACTAAAACTGTTGAAAGAAGGGAGCCATTTGATGAAAATATGCCCTGTGTGTAGCAGAAGAGAGCTTTTTCTTGTAAATTGCACATCAAAATATTATCCTATGTAGAAATTGTGTTCCCTTTAATTCCACAGTAAATTTTTGTGGCCAGGATATTAACAGTGAATAATACTGCTCCTGGCATAACCTTATCTACAAGGACAAAAAGAAAGAGAGTTTCAACTAAACCATCTGACAAAAAGGGTAGAATTGGAAATGCCCAAGAATTTGGCTACATCGGAAAAAGTGCACTTCTGTCGTTGATTAATGACTAACCAGGTGGTTATTACAATTAAAGTGTCCCTAATTTGATGCAATAGGTGAAAATCATTTACTAATAACGCTAATCTGAACACCTATGGAATTCATTCTATTGGGACAATTCCTTGAATTGTACAGAATGAAGAAAAATAAATCAAAGTTCCTGCTTTTAAAATGGTCAGTCTCCTGCTATATTTAGACCCCATAGGGAATAAAGAGGTCCTGACTCTGCCGTGGAATCAAAGTCAGCATTGATTAACAGAGGAGAAGGGAGTAATCACATCTACTTCAGAGAGAAAGAGCTCCCCATGAAAGGAAGGAAACTTAGGCAACATCGTTTCCAGTAGGTCTGAGCAGCAGAAGGCAGGTATCTCATTTCAGAGCAGCCTGTGTCTCTAAGGAGCCATGCTTGTCACGTGAACAAGTAGGGAAAAAAGATGTTTGCGTGTTGAATAAACTCTGAGCATCAATTACATACAGTGTGACTCTGAGGCTGTAGAGCTCAGTTATTTCTGGGGTCTCCAGTTCTCTCTTCTCTCCCGATTTCCATGTGCCTTGAGTATGAGAGAAACCTGGAGCTATGAGGGATGGTCAATACATGATTGACAAGCCTTTCCAGCTTTTCAAGCCTTAATTGCCTCCACGAAATGCCACAGATTTAATTTTATATGGCCTTTTTATTTTAACAGTTAAGTAACTTTTTTTTCTGATTTTTTAAAAAAAAATTTGGAGTATAGTTGCTTTACAGTGTTGTGTTAGTTTCTGCTGTGCAGCAAAAGGAATCAGTTACACATCTAGCCACTCTTTTTTGGATTTCCTTCCCATTTAGGTCACCACAGAGCACTGAGTAGAGTTCCCTGAGCTATACAGCAGGTTCTCATTAGTTATCTATTTTATACGTAGTATCAATAGCATATATATGTCAATCCCAATCTCCCAATTCATTCCACCACCACCCTTCTCCCTTGGCCTTAAAATATTCCACATCTGGGCTAATTCCCAGGTGATGAAAACAACCTTAGAATACCCACAGCCTCCTCTAATAAATAGGACTAGAAAACAGGAAAGTCAGAATCTAGATAGACAAGCAAGTAGAAGAAAGAGGAATTCACCACCTTTCAGATTCTCTCATCTATTTGTGAGAGCTAGTATCCTCCATATTTTATATTTTAGAGCCTGAAATTCATTAAGTCCTAATGCATCCTGTATTAGGGGATGTATTAGGACTTAACACATTCCTTTCAAACATATCTGTAGAATTTTGGAGGCTTGATAAATTCTCTTAATGATGTTCAATTTTATTGGGGTTGATAATTTTCGTGAGTGTCCATTAAATTCTAACTGGTATTCACCCTCTGATATTCTCTTTATCCTGGTCAGAATAAAGTTCTTAACACACCAGACCGTTTCCTCTCTAGTATTTGTCAGGGGCAGAAATTCTAGCCGACAGGTCTTCTAGGGTTTTTGACATTGATCACATTACTGGATGCATAAATATGCTTAATCCTTATCTGAGTCCCAGGTGCAGACAAAAAGCTGAGTGTGTAATCAACTAATTGTTTTTCTCCTGAGATAAAAATAACAGTAATGTAGAGGAGTGATATACTAAAAGCACAGGAGAAAACAAAAGCGAGGCGTGATAACGCATCTACGTGAAAGGGGAAAAATGCTGCTTTTTCATTTATTTTTGAGTGAAAACATGGAAAGCAGACATTAAACATACAGGTGTTTGCAATCATGGATAAAAGCACGAAAGGAAGAGAATCCTGAGCTTCCCAAGGTCAAGTGTGTCCAGTGCGATTTCTTCATCTTTTTCCTTTTCTTGTCTTGTGGCTACACTAATGAAGTCATACAATGTGAGAAGCAGGAACTGGCCATTCGTGTTTTAGAAGTACCTAGAGACTGAATACGTTCCTGTCATCTCTGCATGAATTGAGACAAATCACAACAATTTTTACCGTGAAGAATGGTGATTTGCTCTAAGATGAAATGAAAGCAAGGAGGTATTTAACACACGACACTATAAATCTGAATTTAAAGAGCTTCATTATCCTTAGTGAAAGCACAGGGTTCACATTGCCTGTTTAGATACCCTTTGCATAGTAAAATCATGAGGGTTTCATTGATGGATTGAGAACTTAAAGTTCCTTGATTTTTTTTTCCCCAAATTTAAAATATTTTGTAGTTGTGTTTTGGGGTTTTTTGTTTTGTTTTTTGGTTACGTCACCGTTAGTAAAATATTTGCTGTTTAAGCAGGCGAGAAAAATACTCAAACAGGCAGTGTTAGCATATTTGTGCAGCAGATAAAATGTTGAAGTAGATTTTAGTTCCCAGAGCTCTATAGTAAAAGCCATGAGTTAATTTAAACTATCAGTCCAATATTGGTGCACAGATAGAAAACATGGGTCATGGCAAAGATAAACAAATCTCAGAAATTGCACCTAGCAGATGTCAGTCTTTTTTTTTTTTTTAAGGAGACTTTTAAAAATTGTTTTATTTTTTATTTTTTTTTTTTTTTGCGGTACGCGGGCCTCTCACTGTTGTGGCCTCTCCCGTTGCGGAGCACAGGCTCCGGACGCGCAGGCTCAGCGGCCATGGCTCACGGGCCCAGCCGCTCCGCGGCATGTGGGATCTTCCCGGACCGGGACACGAACCCGTGTCCCCTGCATCGGCAGGCGGACTCTCAACCACTGCGCCACCAGGGGAGCCCGATTGTTTTGATTTTTGACGGGAATGTGGAGTACTGAGAATTTGCCTTCACCCAGCTTTCTTGAATTTTAACATTTACCTAACGTTGGTGCATTGGTAAAATCTAAGGAATTCACTTGGGTCCAATGATGTTAACTGAACTATAGACATAATTCAGATTCTACTATTTTTAGATTAGTGGTTTTTTTCTATTCTGGGACGCAGTCTAGAATGTCCCATTATATAGTTATTCGTCTTTCCTTAGTCTTCTCCTCACTGGAGCAGGTCGGACCTCTTTCCTGTTCTTTTGTGACCTGGATGCCTGTGGAGAGTCATGGTCCAGTATTCTGTGGAATTTCTGTCGATCTGGGTCTGTCGGATGTTTTACAGTTTGTAAAGTATGCAGAAGTCAAACTCAGGGAGCTCCCAATCCTGAAAGTTGGAGACAGTTAGGCAACAAAATAACAAGAGTCCTGGCTGATACCCCGTAGAGTCATGTAAAAATCAGTTGAGTTCACACAGCTGTAAGTCACTAGTTTAGTAAATAAATAAGGGATAGCTCTACCTTACAGAAGAGTTTCGATTAACTCCTATGGGAAGGATGAGGAAAGTCTACAGTCGCTAATAGGCAAGTACCATGGAAATAGTTGTTGTAGCCGTTCTCCGCCAATGGCTGGTAAAATTATTGGGCAGAAGTTCAAGGTAGTCCCCAGGTGTCTGCCACAGATCCATATTAATTGCAGAGAATAATTTTACCAAGGTGCAACCCCACACACAGCAACTTAATCCGGTCATCAAGGTTACCAATGACAAAGATGTACGAAGAAGAAAACAGCAACCCTTGGATCCTATTATGAGAAATTCTTAACATCAGTGGGAAGAAATACTATAAGCTGCTAATGGAAGTGTGACTTAAAACATACACATCTCTGCTACAATTGAAAATGGGTACTTTATACCATAGTACTCTGCAGTTATAGCTCTAGGTATATGACCTTAAGACAGTCTTACTCATTTGCAGCAAACAGATGAAAAAATAAAATGGCATTCGTTGCTAACAACTGTGTTCATCTAACAAAGTAAAAGCAAACAAAATGTCCAAGAGTAGAATATGTAATGCAGTGGAATACAATTAGCAGTTAAATACTGCACTATATTTCTTATACATGAACACCGACAGATGTAAGATGCATTAATTAAAAAGTTGCCTGTACGGCAGCACACTATATAATTTTTATAAAGTATAGAAACTATAGATCATTTGTGGATGTAAAAGTTTATGGTGGGAACCTAACATAGGAATGGAGAAGAATACCCAAAACATGCCTGTTTTTGGTTGCCCTTTGGGCAGGGGTAAGCCTTAATGAGATTGAGAAGAGTCATAAAGTAGATAGGGAATGTATAATATCAACATTTTATATATTACAGAATTGAAAAAGAACTTTAACCATTATCACTAATACTGTTCTTGTGTTTATGATGCTGGTTTGCAAGGGATTATATATGTATATACTGTGTATTAGATATAATATATAATGATATATTGGATTATGTCTAATATGTATTTTATCTAACATGTATTATATAATGCATGCAATATACCTGTATATCATTTATATCTAATATGTATTGTATATAATACATACTATACATATAATATACATGTATATCATTTACACTAGAATTATCCTGTAATCAGCTGAAGATACTTTGGAAAGCACAGGGGGAGGAAAAACAACTAAGGTGTTTGCACATCACCGTGGAAGAGCCTATGATGTCTGTTCACAAGGGTGAAACAGCTGTGGTTGTGATGTGTTAATACCGTTTGCTTGCTTTTCATCTCAGTCATATCTGTCAATACATGTATATACATAGAAGTATATATGTATTTCTCCCTAAAGTACATTGTGACAGTGGGTATGTATTAGGACCTTTGTGTCCTACAGGAGAAAAAACTCATATTTATCTCTTGCGTCACACGTGAGACAGACAACTCTACCCTCTCCAGCTATAGATATAGACGGTGATCATTTTACACTGGTTTTCACGTGGGCTGCACACATACGTGGGGGTCCAGGATACATTACAAATAATTCGCGTTGTCTGTTGTCTTGGTAGCTCTTTGGTCTTCCTACGAAGTTGTTACAAAAGTTTCTAGCCTGCATCCTCCTTAACTGAAGCCATGCAGAGCAGCTGGGTAAAACTGTATCTCATGAGGACAGATGTCATTACGTGCAGGAGCTTTCATCTAAACTTGGCTTCCATTCTTTCATCAAATATTTATTGCGTTTCTGCCCTATTCCAGTTGCTAAGTGCATGGGTAGGATTGTGGAGCTAAGGAGCATCGTTAGAGCGAGGCCTTCCCTCCATCCCCCAGTGGATGTGACATTCACGTCTCCTATCCCCATAGGCAAGTGTGTATACATAAGGGCTAAAAATGTAGTGGAAATCAAAGGGCGACAATGCTTAGTTATTGCAAGATGCAGCCTTTCAATGCATAACTCTGGTGAAAAGCTGAAGCAAGTGGCTTCGATTGGAGATCTAGGGGAGATTTTCATTCCCTGTTTAACTGAAATATTGAGGGTGTTAGTGTGAGATGAGGTGTTGGGACAAAGAATAGAGACGTTCTTCAGAAAACCAGCAGACCAAGAAGATGGTGGAGTAGTGACCCAAAGAATCAGCTTATTCGAGTTAGAATTCAGGTTTCTTTTATACTAAAAGGGGAGGGGGTGTGGCTGTTTGTTACAAACTTTGGTCCCGGAATCCTTGGTTCTTGCAGCTGTCCACTTAGGTCTGGTCACAATGTTCCTGTAAACCTCCAACAAGACAAATGTTGAACCCATGTTCAAAGTATTATTCACGACAGCTAAAACCTGGAAACAATCTACATGTCCATCACTGGGTGAATAGATATATACACTCTGATATATCCATCTAATGGAATCCCGTTCCACAAAAAAAGGAGCAAACCATGGGTACATGTGACAGCTGAATGAACCTCAAAAGCAGTATGCTCATAAGCCTACATACCATATGATTCCATGCATTTGAAATTTTAGCAAAGGCTTTTTTTTCCCCCTAGAAATTAGATGAGTAGTTGCCCGAGTTGGAGGTGGCATTGACTGCAAATGTCCATGAGAAGACTTTTTGAAGGGATATAAATGTTCTAAAATGGGTTTGTAGTGAAGATTGCACAGTTGTATAGATTTACGAAAAGTCATTGAACTGTACCTGACAACGGGTGAATTTTATGGTATGTAAGTTATACCTCAAAGTACTAAAAACTTTTTTAAACAGTCTGTGTGGCAGAGACAGCCTTACCTGTAAAGCTTAAAAGATCTACTGTCTGACCCTTTATTGAAATGGTTTGCCAACCCCTGGTGTACAGATTTATAGATGCTTAAATGTGATTACAGGATGGACAGGAGGTCTCTGTAAGGATGTGACTTCTCAGGGGCAGAGTTTGCAGTTAAGTATCAGAGAAATTCATGGATATATTGAGGGGAAGAGGTTTTCATGCCCAGAAAAGAAACAGGATGTGGTGTGCTTAGAGATAAAAGGGGGGGAGAGAGGAGAGGGGAAGGAAGAAAGGAAAAGAAGGAAAGAATAAAGTCATAACTTACTACTGGATTTGGAAATATTTGGAAGAGAGTCTGGGGGGAGCTATATAAATTTTATTTCTCGGTTGTATAAACTTTAAAATCAGTTTATTGATATCCATAAAATAACGTGCTGGGATTTTTGGCTGGGATTGCATTAGATCTGTAGATCACGTTGGAAAGAGCTGACATCTTGGCAATATCGAGACAACCTATACATGAATGTGGTATACCTGTCCCTTTATTTAGCTCTTTGGTTTCATTCGTCTCTGAATTTTGTAGTTTTCCTCATGTACGTCTTGTAGACGTACATGAGGTATTTTGTTAGATTCACCCTTAATTATTTCATAGTTTGGTGCTAATGTAAATGGCATTGCCTTTTTAATTCCAGTTCCACTTGTTCGTAGCTGGCATGTAGGAAAGTGACTGACTTTTGTAAAGGTATCCTGCCTCCTTCCACCAATCACTTATTTCCAGGAAAGGTTAGACTTTCATGAATGCAGAAAAGGTGTAGGAAGTCTGGTGGCCGTGAGAGGGAACACCGAGGAGGTGGTGAGACTCTAAAACCTGGAGGAAACCAATTTTAATGATCCTACATGTAGAGAACACATCTTGAAGTATTGTTTAGAAATAACAAGTGAGCCTTCCAATGGAAGCAGATAAAGAACAAGCTGATTGAGATTCAGTGATGAACAGTTTGAACATTTTTTTTTTTTTTTTTTTTGCGGTATGCGGGCCTCTCACTGTTGTGGCCTCTCCCGTTGCGGAGCACAGGCTCCGGACGCGCAGGCCCAGCGGCCATGGCTCACGGGCCCAGCCGCTCCGCGGCATGTGGGATCCTCCCAGACCGGGGCACGAACCCGTATCCCCTGCATCGGCAGGCGGACTCTCAACCACTGCGCCACCAGGGAGGCCCTGAACATATTTTTAAATGGCGTCCCAAGCACACCCATTGATGATGTATCTTGTACACAATATCTCAAGCTTGGGTGTTTTGTGAGCACAAGGGATGTGGTAAACCTAGGATCATCTGAATACTTCTGTTCATGCGTCACCTTATTCTCACTGCAAGTATATTATTTACATAAGGTGCCTCTACTTTCCCCTTAAATAAAACACACACACACACACACACACCTCCCCACCCCCACACACACTGTGTTCCTTAGTCCAGGAAGTTTAGGAAATCTCATTTTAGAGTACAGAGGAGAGCAGTATGCAGACATGAGGGAAATAGTTGATCTTCTGTGTAGCATATTTCCAAGGTACAGTGTATTCTTTTTGAATTAGAGTTTTCTCTGGATACATGCCCAGGAGTGGGATTGCTGGATCATATGGTAGTTGTATTTTCAATGTTTTAAGGAACCTCCATACTGTTTTCCATAGAGGCTGTACCAATTTACACTCCCACCATCAGTGTGGGAGGTACATTTTCATGCTTATTTATTTTTCTTTTAATTGACTGGGTTTACATGTCTTATCTTTAGTTGGCTAACTTTTCATTGCTTTTATTTACTACATATCATTTTCTTGTTTCTTGACCTATTTTGCATTTATGTGAAGTTTTCAAATTATCCTTCCCACCATTTCAATCATCTTCTAAATATATATATGTTTTTCTTTAGAAAATTTTAGAAGGTTTTTTGGGGGCGGTGTTTTTCTTAACTCATCTTCATATGTCATGTTTTACCTTCATTTGAAAACTCATCAGTTTTACTCTATTTTGTATATTTTATGTTTACCTATATTAATTTCTGGAAGTATAATGATTGATCAATGAAAGTTAGGCAAAAAAAAATTGTAGTTTGCTTTTTTCTTTTTGCCTAATGGACAGAACCTTAAGGAACACACCACTGGTCTTTAAAGTTAATTTTTTTTTTCTTTTTTTTTTTTTTTTCGGTACGCGGGCCTCTCACTGCTGTGGCCTCTCCCGTTGCGGAGCACAGGCTCCGGACGCACAGGCTCAGCGGCCGTGGCTCACGGGCCCAGCCGCTCCACGGCAGATCCACGGGATCTTCCCGGACCGGGGCACGAACCCGTGTCCCCTGCATCGGCAGGCGGACTCTCAACCACTGCGCCACCAGGGAAGCCCGAAAGTTAATTTTTTAATGTGAATGTCCATGGATGTCCAGAGTTCTTTCAGCATGAGAAAAGGTGGCTGTATCTGTGAATAAAATTTTAACCTCTCCCTTCTCTCTCTGTCTCTGTTTCCAATTCACACATACCTAAGGCAGAAAGAAAGCCCATGTGTCAAAGACCTTTGTTCCTGTAATAGTGAAATTCCAGAACAGCTAGTGGGTGTAGGACTATAGCAAGGTATCCTGCCGACGCCCGTGGGTCCATCGGCCCACGGAAGTGATTCTGCGCTGTCCTCTAACCTGGCATGCTGTTGGGACAGGTATATGTTTTCCGTGATTACAGTCAGCTGTCTTCCTTCCCACCTAAGTGAGACAGATACTCTTCCCAGGAGCAATTTATTCTTTAGAAAGAGGCAATTAAACTTCCCATGAGTTTCAGCTGCCTCCAAATGGTGTTTTAAACTACACTTGAAGATGGCTTAATAAGGACGGTTAGGCAAAATGTGAGCATTAATTCTCATAGATGACAAAAATTCAGACGACATTTGAGGCATTCTTACAATAAAACAAGATAGAATATTGCTGGGGTTTTTTGTGTTTTTTTTGTTCAGTGATAACCCGATGCTTGGCAGATACAGTGTACATACTAAATATTTGCTAAACTGCTTGGCATTTAGGTTAATGAACTGCTTAATAGAGTATGCTGTTTTTTCAATAACAGGAAAATCACATTTATATACAAATTACCGCCATTAAACTGTTTCAAAAATGTCAAATTATTAGCACTTTTCTTTAAAGCAGCATTTTATAGGATAAAGCAGATTCCTCATTTGTCGATTAGAAAAGCCCTTTTCTTCTGTATAGCAATGTTATTTATTCGATAAAAAAAGTACATTATGATAAGCCAAAAATAGGTGTAAAATTGTCACACACTCTAGATTTACTGGATTGGTAGTAGGATTCTCTCTGATTGTTGACGGATAACATTTCTGACTACAGATTAGACCCCCATTGTGTACAATTTCAAAGTTTTAATTTTTTTTTTTTTTTTTTTTGGCTGCACTACGCTGCATGCGGGATCTTAGTTCTCCGACCAGGGATCAAACCTGTGCCCCCTGCAGTGGAAGCTTGGAGTCTTAACTACTGGACTGCCAGGGATATCCCATTTATTGACTTATAGTATGATTTTTTGGTGTGATCTGGTGATTCTAAACATGGTGCCCACAGAAAGCAATAGCATCAGAAGGGTGGAAGGATAATTGCAACTTTGTGAAACAGTAGATAGCTTGGGACAGTGATGGAGTGATCAGACTAATAACTCTGGATCCCAAGTGTACTTACTTATCAAACCCCTCCCCCCAGTCTTGCATGGTTTCATGATGTTCGGTGCCCTTGTAGCATCTTTAGAATTCCTAGAGTGTATTGCATGTTCCAAATCTCTGTGGTCCTTCTTTGGACAGCTCTGCTTGAGCCAAGTACTCAATCACATTTGGTCTATTTACCAGTGCTTGACTATGGTCTAGTTCTCATGAGATTTTTTTGCTGCAGAAGTAGACCCCAGCACTACCCTTAATTTACCAAAACATAAGCCCAAAAGAGTATTCAGAGTTTAAGAAAAGAACAGAAGCCTTAAGAATATAAATAGGGAAAACCCAACACAGAGCATGTCCTGTGAGACATCATGGGTATTTATGTCCATCAAGATCCAAACAACAGATCTGAGTCTGGAAGGCCACCAGAGATGCCTCTCCTCCAGGTGTTGTCCTGTTTCTGTGCCCTTTTCCTCCTTAACCTGTCTTTCTCTGCCTCTCTTCCATGGCTACCAGGACCCTCAACCCTCCCGTCCATAGACAAAAGCCAAATATTACTTAAATATTACATGTAAACACCTCTCCCAAGAAAGTTACTTTTTCAATGTCATCCGTCTTCCCCTCTCTCAAACTCATCCTCATATCCCAGCCTTGGCCCTTGAGCCTTTCCTTCACATCACCCAAATTGCAATTTATTTCTTTACACGAAAGAGCTGGCATTCTCAAAGAGAAAGTGTGCTTCCAGGATCAGAGAAGAGAAATAGGTTGCTTTTTCATAGATCTGTTTTGCATATTCATTAGGAGGTGATCAGAAATCTCTGGCGCTTTGTAGCTCCATCACTAGAATTCATCCGAGACTGTTGTGGGAAGTGTGGATTATTATAACTCTCTGTACATTGCACGTGTGTAAATCACATATGTAATACTTGAATATATTAACGATGGCGTGTAGTGTGCTCGTGATGGATGATTTACATGGATGTGTGTAACTCTGCTCTGAATGCAAAAACAAGATGTAAATGATGCGAACAGAATTTTATAGCCGAATATAATTATTGTTAAAATCAAGTAGATCAAGCCTAAAAGAGGAACCCAAAAAGTAATAGAAGAAATATCACTAGTGTGTGTCACAGTAGACTGCAGACGGTCTGGTGTGGAAATTCTCCTCTTATTGAAGTGTTGTACACCAAAGGAAAATGGACCATATGACTGAAATCGAAGACACGTGTGGCGAATATCTCAGAGTTAAAGAACTGAAATCAGAACTCTGGTTTTAAGTGTCTTATCTGTTCCCCAGAGATCAGACAATGTGAATGGAATAAGCAATGCAGGCACCTACTAAATATTTTTTCTGAATAACATTTGGAAGTAGGTGTTATCCAAGTTGAAGACAGGTGAATATTCGCTTACTGAAGCTTAAACACAGAAGGGAACAGTGCAGAAGAATTCTGTACACTTTGTGTAAGGGCTGCACTCTCGAGGATGTGGTACCTAATTCCTCACTCTTGATGGACAGGCTGTGGGGAGTGACTTCCTTCCAAAGAGCGCAATATGAAAAGTGAGGGGGAAGGTAACTTGTGGGGCAACCTGACAATACTACCTCAGCCAGGTGGTCTGGGTCAACGTCAGAAGTGATAACACACGTTGATAAGCGTGTGCCCTTGATGCGGTGTGATGCCTCTGAGGTCTTCCTTCCAGAAATCTATAACCCCAGTCTAGTCATGAGAAAAACAAACACATCCCAGTAGAGATAGACATTCTGCAAAATTTCAGGTCCTCCTGAAATCTCAAGGTTATCAAACACAAGGAAAGTCTGAGAACCTGTTACAGCCAAGAGGAGCCTCAGGAGAGAAGACAACTGAATGTGATGTGGTGTCCGGGGATGGGATCCCAAGGGGACATGAGGTAAACATGCAGGACATGTGAAGAGTGTGTGGGCTTTGGTTCATCAAATGGAAAGGAAACAGATTTGCATTTTAAAGGAACTTGCTCGGTGGTCCCGTAGAAGCCCAATACATGGGAGAGTCTAAATCGTGAAGTCGTATTTATGGCGTCACTAGTCCGTTACTAAGAGCACCCCAAAGCTGCTGCTGCGTTTCAGGGTGAAGGAGGGCAACGTTCGCGTTGTCTCGGGGAGGATTGTGTTGGTCCCATGCCTCGTGGAACGTGAGTGCTCTGGGTTTTGTCCCTGGAGGAAAGAACTTGGTTGCCCAGCACCCCATTTTGTGATTGATGGGTAGATACGCTGAGCGGACTCTGCAAGGAATGAGGTCGAGAAGCAGGGAGAATGTAGCCAATTGCTCTGTTTAGGAAAGAACCGGGAGACACAGGACGCAAGACGTGAGAGGAACCAGGCAGAGAAAGGAAGTGAGAGGGAAGGAAAACACAGCTGTCAAAAGAAATGTGATCCGGAAGTCTGACGCAGGTGATGTTTTCTGGAAGCCTCACCTTGCCGTTCGAAGTATGATTTCCCTTTTGCACCCTTCTGTACGACACCTTCCTTAAAACCTGCATTGCCTTTCGCAGCGTGTGGGTGTAGTTCTTACGTACTAGTGCAGATCACGACCACGTGATATTCCAGTCTGTTGAATTTGCTTTTCCAGGTGGTTCATTTTAAGCTCTTTGAAAGGAAGGGTTGTATTGCCCACCTACTATCTGTCAGAGTGCTTCATAGGTAGTAGAGTGCCAGTGAAAATAAAGTGAATACGAAGGGGACAATGGCTGTTTGTTTCTGAACTTCTTTGGAAAATTGGACTTGGGGATGTTGGCCAGTAATGGTTTGGGGGCTGAAAATGGCTCGGCTGCAAGCTCAGCCTTTCCCTCTGCTCGTGGACAGCTGTGTCAACGGGAACGCAAATAGGCACGGACTTGATTCGAGTATTTCTTCTCCTACTGGAAGTGTTTAGGTGGTATTTGCGAACCAGTGCGTGAAGGCAGTGGAATTCCTTTCCACATACAGTAGAAAGAGGATTGCATCTTTCTTATTGCTGCAGTGGATTGGATTCGCTTGTGAAATCACGTTGTCTAAAAGTACAGATTTATTTGGAGTAAAGTTCCAATGGCTGTCACTTCAGTAGCAGGATCCATAGTTGGCATTCAGTAGCTCATACGTATTTGTTAAAGGTGAAGACTTTCAGGTACTAAACCTAGAACGTGTTATCCTTTTCTAAGGGACGTAATCCATTTTCCTCCTCAAACTGTGGTACTGACAATGCATAATAACTTTTTGTCCTTATCCCTCTTATTTAATTAAATGAGTGAAAACTGTCTTGTACCAGGGCATGGGGAATTTATTACTGCCCTTAATCCAGTTCTTGTCATTATATGTGTGTTTAATAAACCTCAGAAGCCTGTACTACTTCAGCTAAGTTAAAGCAGCTCTGGGGTTTATAACACAAAAGTTTGAGGAACATCACACACACACACACCCCCCCCCCAAGAAGAGTCCCCATGTCCCCATATTTGTTCCAGGTATTACAGAGCCCAAATGAAGACCATCAGATGTACACTTTCAAGACTACAATTGCTTTCTCGTAGAGATTTGTTCCATTACAGACTGTGATGGATTCTGGCACTAAACGTCATTGCTAGTGGTTGTTTTAGAGTTTCACGGCCCAGGGTGAAGCGTCATCTATTTGGGGGAATTGTTTCCAACCCCCAAATATACATAGCTGGTTTACTGTTGATTTCAAAATTTCAATTCAGTCTTACTCCTCTGAAGGAAAGATGCGTTTAGATTTCATTTGTAAAAGCTGTTGCAGGATACACAATGTCTCCCTTGAAATGGATTGGAAATTTCATTTTCTCTAAAGAATATGTTAAATTTCTGTCAAGCGGAATCAATACATTACATCCATTGGCTGTGTGTGTGTGCTCACAGAGAAAGGTGTGTGGAGAATCACTAAAATATTTTAACAAAGATCTGGTGGAGTTCACAGTAATGTCAGTGAAAAGTGACATGTTTCCTCAACTCCATGGCTGTGTCTTGTAGAAGTTACTTATTTCTAGAATGTTCCTCACAAGGAAGTGATAATCCACAATCAAGATTCTTATTTGTAAATCTTCAAATAGTCTGCAGTTACCATTAGCATAATTTACTTTATTCATTAAAAATTTTATCATTTTGGGCTTCCCTGGTGGCGCAGTGGTTGAGAGTCCTCCTGCCGATGCAGGGGACACGGGTTTGTGCCCCAGTCCGGGAAGATCCCACATGCCGTGGAGCAGCTGGGCCTGTGAGCCATGGCCGCTGAGCCTGCACAATGGGAGAGGCCACAGCAGTGAGAGGCCTGCGTACTGCAAAAAAAAAAAAAAAATCATTTTATTTTATTCATTTTTTGTCTACAAACTCAGTGTCCCTGTGCTTTTTAATTTTATTTTTATTTTATATTGGAGTATAGTTGATTTACAATGTGTTAGTTTCAGGGGTACAGCAAAGTGATTCAGTTATACAGATAATTGTATCTACTTTTCATATTCTTTTCCCATTTCGGTTATTACAGAAATATTGAGTATAATCCCCTGTGCTACACAGTAGGTTCTTGTTGGTTATCTGTTTTAAATATAGTAGTGGGTATATGTCAATCCCAAACTCCCAGTCTTTCCCTGCACTTTTTTATAAGGAATTCTTTTAAAGGAACACTGTTGTTGAACATACATTTCAAAAAACTAGAACAGTTTGAAGTTGATCAGAGCAGAGAAAATAATGTTAAAAATTGGTTAAAGAAAACAGTACAAACAAACCTTATTTAGCACTTTATGAAGTGGACAGTCTCCGTTCCCAGAACTGCAAAATTGGGCAGAAGGCAAGAAGCTCTTATAGGATAAAGAATAAAGAACACGGAAGAGACAAATAGGAAATATCTGATTGGCGGGTGCCACGTAGCCAACCTCGTGTGGGTTGAGAAGACCCAGCAAATATTCCTGGCAGTATTGAATGACCCCCATGGATGCAAGAGGCATCCCCCAAAAAGGGTGCAGGTATACTATGTCCAAAGATCCAGAGCCACTTCCAAAGGTAATCAGAAGAAAGGAAGACTTGGACAGTCCCCCTGAGAGCTGGCCACTGTCTGTAGGACATGGGCCACAAATGGGGTGCAGCCTACATTTCTGGCCATATCTGGGTGCCCCCATATGCAAGAACGAACAACCTGTGTGACCCTGGGCAGGCAGAAAGCCAAGCCACATTCTCAGGATGCAAAATGAGATAAACAAGAAGGCAGTAGCTATCCCTGGGAAAGGAAGGATGGACAGCCTTCCTATGCAGTGGGTCCCCCAAAAGCATATTCACAAGAGTGTGCATTTGGAGAGGAAGGGACAACATTTCCTTTCCCCACCAGCCACTGAGATCCCGGAAGAGCTGACTCGGGGGGTAATTCTCTCCTACCCTGCCTTCTGCCAGTTTTCCCTGGATCCCATCTGAAGGCTCCCCAGAATGTGGGGTTTAGAGAGCGTAGCCCTGGTACCTACCAGGATTTGGCCAGATTTTCCATTAATTTTAATTTGAGTTTTCCCCTTGCCTGTTTAAGGGAATACCCGGTAGCAGTCCCAGGAGAATCCCTTAAAGAGTCTCCTCAACTCTGCGAGGGGCTGATAGGGGGACCCTCTTTTGAGGGTAGATATGGCGCCATTCGGTTTGGTGTGGAAGGATTTGAGAAAACCTTTGAGGACAATCTCTTTTCTGGTGTCCTGGTTGCCTACAAATGAGACCCTGAATTCTGGGCCCGTGTTTTGAGGATCTCACCCTGTGAGAGTGCAGAGGGGGAGGCCCAGGTGTGTTAGGTTTTCTGGCCTTGGAGCTGTTGTACTATAAGAACGCTAACTTGGCAGACTTTTGTTTATGGTCCTGTGGCCTCTTCAGAGTAGAAAGGCAATTCACATAGAGGATTGGTAGACTGATTCTCAAGGTCAAGGAAGAGAGAGGAGAGTAGTAGGAATCGCTTGTACAGTCTTTTGTCTTAGGTCCCATTTGTGTCTTTAATTTGTCATTAGCCTCTTGCAATCAATCAATCTTTCAAGGAAGCTATTTTGGAATCTTGAACATTTGGGGCAGCTTCTACATGCCCATCAAAAGAGGTATACCATTCTGTTTGTTTATCTGGGATTCCTTATTGTCAAGTGCACCTTCTAAATGAATGACCCTAAATGTTCCCCATAATGACCATCATAATTCACTTGTCTGAGTGAAAGTGTGGCCATGTTTGTAGATATCTACAGCTTTGGCTTTATGTTCTTAACCATAAAATAAGCAAGTGTGCCAGAAGGTGGCTGTTCACTTCTTTGAAACCTGAGGATCCCCTTTCTTTTGCTAAACTGTAGGTCTCAGAGACAATATTTAAGAAGGACATGCCACTGGGTGGGGGATTGCGTGGTATTTTTCAGTGCACCTCACTGCACGGACGTTCTCGTGAGGTTGGCGGGTGACCCAGTGTCAATCTAACCTGTTTCATGATCACCTTATCCTAACACCAGAGTCTTAGATTTAGGTGGTGAGCACGCCAGCAGCTTTCAAGTGCTTGACCCATGCCCACTAGGCACTTCTGCAGTGTTGACTTTCAAGATTCCCGTTAACAATAGATCTGTTATTGCTTTCACTGGAAGACTTCTTTATCCTTGATAGCTTTCAGTAGTCCCACTTTTGCCTGCTTAGACTTTGGTTTTGATGGCCAAAAGAGTCTGGACTTCTCCATGAATTTCTCCAGTCCCCCAGTGGTTTGCGCTGTGGACTTATCCTGAGACTTTGGGAATCTCCTAAGGGCTGCTGTTCATACTGAACAAACAATATAACCACCCAGGAACATTTGTGGGAATTTTAATAAACCTTGGAACAGTTTTGGGACCTCAGAACCTTTTTGAAAACTTAAACCTCTTTCTAGAGGTAATGTATATATACATATGTATATGTATGTGTGTATATATATAAAATATATGTATATATGTGTGTATATAAAGTATATGTATGTATGTATATATAGGTGTGTATGTATATATGCATATACATATATAATATACTTAAATAAAACTTGTTTGGCTTGGGGAGCTGCATGCAAGGAGTAGGTCTCCAAGAGTGACTTGCCTACGGCTTTAGGAAAGACAGAGGCACACAGGACCCCGCGGGCTCAGTGGACCCCTGGCCTGTGTGGCTCCCTGTCCTAGGACGTTTAACCATCACCTAAGGATCCCATTTCTCATCCCCCAAAACTGTTAAGAAAATGATTAAAGAAGACAGTTTAGGAGATAAAAACAAACTTTATCTAATACTTTGTAAAGCGGACAGACTCCTTTGATAGACTGGCAGGCAGGAAGCTTTGATTAAAAGGAAAGAATAAAGAACCAGAGAGACACACATGGAAAGTCTTGGATTGGCTGGGGCCATAGAGTCACCCATGGTGGGCGGGGCCTGGCCGGCCCCATATCCTGCCTGTCTGGTCAAGGGACATGTTTACAGAGACACGAAAGTGATCCAAGTTTGCTGCCCTGGCACCCTGTACAGGAGCTGCTCCCTCTTGGGCCTAGAAAATCATTTCAGCGATAAGAAGGGTGATGTTTTTGCTTTAATTTTATTTTCAGTGTGCACCATCAACATTTAAAAACATTATTTATCCCCAGTGATAACTGTGAGAAGATAACTTTATTCGGTAAAGTTGAAAGTCTTTTTTTTTTTTAATGCACAGTATTATTTTTGGTATGATTTGAGAAAGAATGTTTGGTTTTTAATCTCAGAAGCGTGTGGACTTACAAAACTCAAGGGTCATTTGGAAGGATGAGGGTAGGACAAAGGCCTGGGCCTTCCAGCTCCAGAGATGACAGGTTATGAAAGAGGAAAAATGATGTGGGAAAGAACGTGAGTGGATTCAGCTGGCTCTGGATTGGCACACAACTTGGATCCCTTTAAAATATTTAGAGAGGGAATGCCTCAGCTAGGAACCACTAATTCAAAAGTTAATGCCATTTAATCTGTTTTTGCAAAGCATTTTTCCTATTCCTAAGTTAATATCCTTGAATAATTTAGAAATATTTGTTTGATATCTGACTAAAGAACTGTGTTCCTCAAGTTGACATAAGTTAAAAATTTTTTCCTTGTTTTTATTGCAGTATAGTTGACTTATAATGTTGTATTAGTTTCAGGTGTACAGCAGGGTGATTTAGTTATACTTAAGTATATATACTTTTTCAGATTCTTTAACATTTTAGGTAATACAAGATATGAATATAGTTCCCTGTACTATATAGTAAGACCTTGTTGTTTATTTTATACATAGTAGTGTGTATCTGTTAATCCCAAACTGCTAATTTACCCCTTCCCCGCTTCCCGTTTGGTAACCATAAGTTTGTTTTCTATGTCTGTGAGTCTGTTTCTGTTCTGTAAGTTTATTTGTGTCATTTTAGATTCCACATATAAGTGATATCATATGGTATTTGTCTTTGTCTGACTGACTTAGTATGATAATCTCTGGGTCCACCCATGTTGCTGCAAATGGCATTATTTCGTTCTTTTTTATGGCTGAGTAATATTCCATTGTATATATGTACCACATCTTCTTTATCCATTCCTCTGTCAGTGGACACCTAGGTTGTTTCCATGTCCTGGCTATTGTGAATAGTGCTGCTATGAACACGGGGGTGCATGTATCTTTTTGAATTAGGGTTTTCTCTGGACATATGTCCAGGAGTGGCATTGCTGGGTCATATGGTAACTCTATTTTTAGTTTTTTAAGGAACCCCTCCATACTGTTCTCCATAGTGGCTGCACCAATTTACATTCCCACCAACAGTGTAGGAGGGTTCCCTTTTTTCCATACCCTCTCCAGCATTTATTATTTGTAGACTTGTTGCTGATGGCCATTCTGAATGGTGTGAGGTGATACCTTATTGTAGTTTTGAATTGCATTTCTCTAATAATTAGTGATGTTGAGCATCTTTTCTGCTAGCCATCTGTATGTTTTAAGATGTAATTTTAAAGCAATTCATTCACATTAAGGTCAATTTTTGCATTTGATGAGTTTTAACTCTGTTTGAGATGATCAGTTCACACTTTTCTTGGTCTTTGGGTTAAGCCGTTAATCTAAAAGGTAACTGCTGATAGAAATGTCTTTATCCTACTCGGCTCTCAATTTTTTTCTGAGACCACTGGCACTGTCCAGGAGAACTTTTTGCTGTGATGGAAATGTTCTATACTTGTCCTGTTCCATATAGTAGCCACTAGCCAAGTGTGACTACAGAGCAGTTGAAATGTGGCAACTTTAACTTAGGTACTGGACTGTGAACTGTTACTCATTTTAATTAACTTAAGTTTATCCATATATTGCTAATTGCTACCATATTGGACAGCCCAAGTCTCATCAACCTGTTTTTTTCCTTACTCATTTTTTGTCTTATCAACAATAGATTTCACTGCTTACATCCCTATAGATAGACCTTATCCTTGAAGATTGACTGAGAACTATCACCTGCCCCTTGTTTATATTTTTTGCTTTTATCACCCCAAACATTGCTTCCCTTTGCCATTTGACCTCTCTGGATACTCTGTTTATAATTACTTTTCCATTCTGTCTTATATGTGTCTTACATCTTTGCCTCCCTTATGTAAATTGGTATGGGTCCAAATTATATTTGTGCAATGAATTTGAAAAATGCATCATTAAATATGTAATTAAATATGTACTATATAATTCGGTGTTACTGATCAAAACACAGATTTCTTGGTGACACTCCCTGGGTTGAGATATCATTTGGTAGCTAGATGAAGATTTAAAGTTGTGAGATTCAGTTTCCTCGTCTAAAAACTGGAATACGATTAGTAGCTTGATAATGGATGGGTACTTGTAAGAAAAGTGGGATGAATACTTTTAAGTGTTAGATTTATTTATTTATCAGTATAGGGAAAAAAATGAAACAATTTTTGCCATTGATTCCACTAGTATTCCCGATAGATGAAAATATAGATAAGGAAGATGACTTGAATCTGTTTAGCTGTACATTGTATGGCAGGGTAATACACGTCTTTATGATACATTGTATCATAGTAGTTCATGCCGTAGTATTATGTATGTCACGACTCCCAGCACAGATTTCATGTTGTTTTAACTTACGAACAACATCTTTGCAGTGGATTATAAGTAATAAGCCCCCAATTTTTGCATCATTGGCAAAACCTCCTAGTGTTTTGAATATACGTATAGTAAAGCAGTGTGTCCTCAAAGTGAGTAACGTATTCGGCCGTCCAATTTCACTTAGAACGTCATAGATTTAGTAATAAACACATTATTAAGTACAGGAAGAAATCAAATGGCTCACTTAAGGTGACATCACACTTGACTCTTCAGTACATCTTCATTTATTTGAGCGTCTGAAGCACTCTAAGATGTTCCTATCGTTAAACGTTTTGGACCCAGAATGGATAACGTTGCTGCCTTTCAGAGAGTGTTGTAGCACACACAATGTCTCTATGCCCTTATTACCTACAACCATGGGTTTAATTTTAACTGCCTTCGGAATGGAGCAGGCATGGTGCAAGAATGCAAAAAGCATTCCCCAAACTCAAAGCATGTAGCACGGTCATTGGGTTATATTCTGCTGGCCAAATAGCTTTTGGGACTCCCATTTGTTGGTTATGACGTAGAGGTGCTATTTCATTATGCAGCTGGATAGCTTTCCCATGGCCATCATAGTTGAGGTCTCTTTTGCCTTTGGCGTGAAAACATGAAGATACAGTAAAGCGGCAACCGTACGATGAGAACTTCAGTATTACAGGAAAGGATGGACAATGAACACACAGAAATATTGTCATTCTTTTTAGGTTGTTCAAAGCCAAGGTCTAGGTTTATCAGGGATTGAAATGTGTAAGCTTAAGACCAGCACATGCCATTTTGACCAGGAATGAAGACATAAGAGCAAATCACGGAGGAACCAGAGAATAGAATTTATCTCAGCTGAAGGCAATAATCCGAATGCAGGCTTCCCTTTTTATAGAATGATGTAATGTCTTTAAGAAAGAAAAAGAGTTAAGCTAGAAAACTTCAGGAATGAAAATAATTTAATGCATTGAATAAGCTATGTCCAAACACAAATACTGTACATAGAGAATAACCCCAATCTCAGTGTCTTTAATTCTAGAAGATTTTCAGATTCTACAAGAACCCCATATTTTCTGCTGAAGTCAGATAATATTAGCACTGAGAAGTGCTAAGTGGGTCAACATTCCAGCACTTCTGTCTTTTTTGAGCCTCATATGACATTGACATGCTAAAGAAAGCTGCGATCCTCTCTCCAGAAAAATTCAGGCAATCACATATATATTGAATGATCCTCTTGAAGTCCCCATGGAACTACATCCAAACAACTAAGTCAGCTCAGCTACTAATTTAAGAAGTTAGAAATCTGAGTGCCAGAGAGATAAGCTATATGCCCAATACACAGTGCAAGAGCTTGAGTTCCACTTTTTTTTTTTACACTAATGCAGTCTTTTGACTATACTATATACTAACTCTATTTTAATTATAGTTAGTGTTTTAAATACTAAGTTAAAAAGTATTCTCAGAAAGACAAATATCATAGGCTATCACTTATATGTGGAATCTAACATAGGACACAAATGAACTTATCTACAAAACAGAAACAGACTCACAGACATAGAGAACAGACTTGTGGTTGCCAAGGGGGAGGGGGTGGGGGAGGGAGGGATTGGGAGTTTGGGGTTAGCAGATGCAAACTATTATATATAGAATGGATAAACAACAAGGTCTTATGGTAGAGCCCAGGGAACTCTATTCAATACCCTGTGATAAACCATAATAGAAAAGAATACAAAAAGAAAAAGAATGTATATATACGTATAACTGAAGCACTTTGTACAGCAGAAATTAACACATTGCAAATCAACTATAATAAAATAAAATAAAATCAAGTATTCTCCATGTTGACCATGCAACATGACAGGATCCCCCCAGTCCCATCCTCCTGGGCTGCACATCTTGCCATGCAGCAGTGCGGGCCCTGAGAGATGAATCTTTGCAACTTGGACAATTTTTTCCCCCCATTTAATACTTAGTTATTTTGAGGACTAGGCATGCTCAGTCACAGAGTTTTGTCACGGCTGGTGTTGTCGTGTCATTAAATCTGTCCTTGTTCTGTATTTTTGGAGGAAATATCAGAAACTGTACTGACAGCTGCTGTTACTTCAAACCATCTCTTTGGTAGATACTGAGTTTTTAGTTTTGGTTGCTTCTTTGACAGCTGTATTTGGAAGTATGTTTCTTAATGACTCATCTTTCTAATTTAATTTTTCTTTGCATGCCATTTAATTTTTGTTGGCTTATGGGTAGACTTTGCCCTGGGAGAGATCAAAGTACTGATTTTTATGGAAATTCCACTGATATATTGGAAAACAGCTCTCTTATTGAGGGCTGAAAGACCCCTTCCCATAGATAGGAATGTGGACCCAAAAGCAAGCTGGTGATTGTTAGTCACTTTCTCTTTATTCCTAATTTTGTAGTAAATCTGCCCAACCTGAATGAGGTTCACTGTAGTGTTTAAATTTTTATTTTTATCATTTTCAGATTATTTCTCATTTGTGTCTTCAACTGTCATGTTGATAAGTCTACAAATTTATGACATAGCATCAGAAATTCCATCTTCAATCATTAAAAGTTCTCTTGATTCTGATTACTATGCTTAATCTAAAATTCCACATATGATATTAAAATTACTTTTATTATGTTCTTTTTTTGTATTCAGCATTTGTTCATCACTTAGTATTTAATCTCACTTTATATCTGTTTGAAGTATGTTTCTGCTGAATAATAATCTAAATAATTTGAATAATTTAAAATTTTAAGTCACATTTTTCACTTTAACAGAAAATATGTGACAGCCAATTTGTTTTTCCTTTCAACTTCCTTTGTAGTTATCATGTTTTTAATATTTATTTTGTTGTGGTAAGAATACTTAACATGAAATCTACCCTCTTAAAATTTTAAGTGCACTACAGCGTTGTTCTCTTTTTCTTTTCTTTCTATATTTCCGATTGCTTAGATGATATAATTTTTTTTATTCATGATATTGGAAGGTAAAACGGGATTCTTTTTCCTTTAATTCTTCTTAAATGTAATGTTTGATTTATTCAAGCATATCTAATATTTATGTTGGCTTTTGACTTATTAAATAAACTAACTACTGTGGTGTCTGTTTATCCATCTACCATCTGGCATCTATTTACCTATCTATAGTCTATTATCTACCTACCTACCTACCTATCCTCTATCTAATTGAGTTTGAACATTGAGTCAGTTTCAAAGCATTGCTATATATCTAGGTTTTAGACAAATCGCTCATCTTTCTGTGGAAAATTTTACATTTTCCTTTTTTTCCATGTAGATTGCTCATCCATTTGGAGTCTATTTTTATTCATGGTGTGAGGTAGGGAATCTCTTCTAGTTTTCCAAATATACATGTATATAAAGCAGTCCCTGTTGATTGATCTCTTCATTTTATGGACTACATTTTCATATGTGCTTGGGTGTATTTCTAGAGTTTCTCTTCTGTTGACCTTGTCCGTCTACACGTGTAATAGAAAGGTACTAATTTACTTACTGAAGATTGTTGTTCTGCTTTAATGTGGTGTTGGGCTCGTGCCCTCTGATGTGACCACTTGTGGGCTTTTCCATGGTTCTGCATACCTGCAGCCTCCCCAGGTCTACAGGTTCTGACGAGCATCTTCTTCCTCTTGTCCTTCCCATCCAGAGCTGGTTAAAGGCTAGCAATTCTGCTAGAGCAAATCCACAGTGCAGGTGGCCAAGTGCAGTCTTCAGCACACCTTTGTAAATGGTCCTCTCACTGAACTCTCTTCTGCATCACTTTGGAGTAGATCTGTTTACCCCTCCCTGGAGACGTAACCATCACTATACCCTTTCCTGTGTTGAGAAAACATCTCTGGGGTCCATACATTAGCCCAATTCTGTTTTTTTTTTCTTTTTGTATTTGGTAATTTCTTTACCGTGGTCATAAAGTTCCAGTGTTGATCACTTTAGCTGACTTTGCTGCACCTAATCCGCAAAATTGTTAACTGTTGAGGAACGCTGTGTTACTTATTTGTACAACAGGAAGTACCTGATAAGACATTTACATCAGTCTGTGTAGTTTAGTTCTTCCTATCTTTTTTTTTCTTAATCTCAACTCTTTTTCCCTCAAGAAAAATTTAGAATGCCAAGTTCAGGCTCCATGGCATATAGAAATTCATATCCCATTAACATTCTCCTTACTACTTCGTTTTCACACATCATGCCATGATTGGTAACCAGCTTGACCTATAACCTATAGTTTAAAGAAAAATAAAAACCCAAGGTGACTCAGTGCAAAGCATCTCTTGCTTAGTGGACAGATGGCAGAAATGTCATCTGGGTGAAAAAACAGATCAGTTGTAAGCGGTGACTTAATGATAGCTTCTTAGAAAATAGCCTCCCTTTGTTTTGCTTTATAGGCAGGTCCTTCTAAAGTCTGTGGTCAAATCACTAGCTGTCTGCTCAGCAGTGACAGGGGACCCCTGGTCATTTACTGCACCTCCCTTCACGGTTGACGCTCGCAAACCCAAGGTGGCACCATTGTTTCCTTACTGGCTTGATGCAGAATCACAGCACAGAATGGACAGTTATCTTCTATCGGGGGAAAAAAGGAACAGTCCTGTTTATGTTTAGAAGACAGATTCAGGCAGTTTTTTGGGAAGGGAATTCTCTGTCATAAAATGCCTTCTTGTGGAATATGGACATGCACCTTTTTTTCCTGAACACCATCTGTACCTAACTGAAAATGATTGTGCCCAGGCTTCCTGGATCCCTTCAATCTTCTCAAGAACTTTTGGATGGGGGAAGAAAAAAAAAAACTTCCCTGTGCGTAAATAAAATTCTGAGGCATTTGCTCAAAGCGTCCTGAATATTTATTCAACAATATTATTAATCTCAGTTGGTTTCCCTTTGTATTTATGTTATTCTCCTACCATAAGTTATTTAAAATGGAGTGGAAGCCCATTGAATTCACCTACCGCCCTGCCGAGTGAGGTAATCTCATGTGATATGTTATCCCCTGAAAACGTTTGTTTAGAGCAAGGGTCAGCACACACGCTCTGGACAATTTTATGGAACAGGACAGTATTAAATGTTTTAGGTTTTGTGTGCCTTGTCACAGCTACTCAACTGTACCTGGTAGCCCAAAACGACCCACAGATAATGTCAGTGAATGGGTATGGCTGTGTTCCAATAATTGTATGGACACAATTTGAATTTCATATAATTTTTCATGTCATGAAATATTCTTCTTTTGAATTATTTGTTCCCAACCATTTAAAAATGTAAAAAGAATATTAGGCAGTATCCATACGAAAAACAAGTGGCAGGCTAGATTTGCCTTATGGGCTGTCATCTGTGGGCCTCTTATTTTAGAGTAAAAATCTGTTAGCCCTTGAGTGACAATAGCTGCCTTCTGTGCCATGTCCGTGATTGAATCCCCCTTTTATTTTATTTATTTTATTGAAGTGTAGTTGATTTACAATGTTAATTTCTGCTGTAGAGCAGTGATTCAGTTATATACATATATTCTTTTTCATTCTTTTCCAGTATGGTTTATCGCAGGAGATTGAATATAGTTCCCTGTGCTCTACAGTAGGACCCTGTTGTTCATCCATTCTGTATATAATAGTTTGCATCTGCTCATCCCAAACTCCCAATCCACCCCTTGCCTCTCCACTGCACGTTGGCACCCACAAGTCTGGTCTTTACACCTGTGAATCTGTTTCTGTTTTGTAGATACGGTCATTTGTATCCTATTTTAGATTCCACATATAAGTAATATCATACGGTATTTGTCTCTCTCTGTCTGACTTAGTATGATCATCTCTAGTTGCATCCATGCTGCTGCAAATTTCATTATTTCATTCTTTTTGTGGGTGTGTAGTATTCCATTGTATGTATGTACCACATCTTCTTTATCCACGATTGAATTCCGTTAATTCCCTCTTGGCTTCGTAGGGGAAAAGAGAGGGAAAAAAAGAAAGAAAACTAGCAGAAGAAACTAGGGGTGATCTGATTGCTTTAACTGAGTTTTGTCTGGAGCTGCCTTCATTTGTGCTGTCCCGAGGATGCAAATCTACGAGCTGTCATTGCTGAGTCACACTCCCCATCGGTATTTCCCAAAGACATGCATCTTCTGCAAGAGAGTGGGTTGTTCTAGAAAGTCTAGGGGTGAACAGTCATTTTTAAAAAGGCTGCCTGTTGGATCACTGACCACATGGCGAGGTCCTCTGTGGATGGATGTGTGTAAGTAATTTTATAAAATGCTCTCACCAGCTCTAGGCACTTGGAATCCTTCTTCACCCAGCTTACAGTTGACGAAGTTGAAATAGCATGAGACCACCTCCTAGAAAGTCACAGAGTGTTAAAGAGGGGAGACACTTCATGAAATAATGCCGAGTCCCATGCTCTAAAAATTGTGAGGAAGCGTTGCTACCCTGCTTTCCTCATGGTAGAGTTTTTGCTTTGAACAAGAAGGGAAAGAAGAGAAGGACGGAAGATACAAAGACGGTAGATTTACGTCGACTTTTAATGAAAAGACATGGGGATTGCCCCACCCTTCTTTCCCTGTGCATGCATTTTATTTATTCACACCACCTGCATTTATCATTGTGGGCTTATCACCTTCGGCATTTTATGCAGAGGCCCAGTTTATAGAGCAGCCCACTCTGTGGCAAGAAAACAAGGTAAAAAATGACACTCTTTGCCCCAAACGGTTTGGAAGGAAAGTAGCACCCCACGACCCGGCCCCCCGACATGCACATCATGATGTTTGCCCTCACAGGAGGGATGCCATGCAGGCTTCTGCTGCTTGGTTCGCTCCAGTTCCCTGTTTATGTGATAATATTCTTTTGAAGGGGTTTCTAGGTGAAGATGTAGCGTACGTGCCTTAGGACAAGCTTCAGCAGGTACACGTGACCTCAACAAACGAGCCCAAATACACACCTTTTGCAAGCGCGCACAGCCTGGACTGAAAGATGGACTCAGGTTCAAAACAGCCACCCTCAGTGTTCATCCTCTGGGGACCTGCAGTTGCCATGGTAACCTGATAGCTTGTATGTTGGCTAGAAGAATTGCAGATGGTACAGGTCTATGTTTCCTACTATGTGAAGGTGAATTGATTATATACAAGTCTCTGATCGCCAGTCATGAGAAAAAGGAAAAAACAAGTAAAGCAGACATAGTACTTAGATGCAGGGACAAAGAAGGAAGTATCCCCCCCCCCATATGTAAACAGTTGCATTTCCACCCCGGCCACTGGGAGTGTTGATACGTGAGGCTGATGCCGGAAGCTCGGGGGCCTTGTCCACCGTGGTATAGATGTAGCTGGTGGTGATTGTCATGTCAGGAATAGCAACCTCATCTCAAGCCTGGATCTTGGGTTCCTTGAGCTCATTTGTCTTCTCCACGCCTTGTCCACTGAAAACGAGATCCATCGATCCCAAGATGGTTATAAGAATGGGCATTCTTCTCACTGACCTGCTTATTCCACCTTAAGGTCTTTATGTTTGCACGTCCTCTCCCAGTTGGCAAATAGCCTCCCTTTGAAACTGTCTGCAGGAAGCAGAGGGCCTCCCAAAACCTTCTCTCTCCTCAAGAACACTTTTCACAACCATACAGCCAGTCCTTAGAGGGAGCCTTTGTCAATTTCCCCGTAAACACAAGGGGAGTCCATTTAACCCCCTCAGTGGCTTTCGTCTGGTTTGGCTACGGTTTCTCCACGTGTATCTTAAAATGTGTAATTGGAAAGATATGCAACGCCCCGGGTATGCTTCAGTCACACCGGGAGCTGGTAAACTGCTTTCTCTTCACATCATGCATCCATTGACTAGATTTAATGAACAGTGAAACTAGCAGTTCGCCATCCTGCCTTTGAGAAACGAAATGCAAGGGTTTACCCTTTCTCAGTTGATTATCATTGTAATTTGGCTGGTCATTTTAGCTTTCTCGACAACGTGAAATGTTGCTCCAAGCAAGCTAACACTTTGGAGAATGAGCTTGTTTTTTATGGATCCATGCAAGCGGTGGACAATCATGTGAAAGGGGGAAGACCAGGGAAAAGGCCTTTTCTGTGCAGCCCTAATAAACTTCCAGCAGCTTGATAACAAGCCATAAAAAAACACTCCTCATCACATTCTGAAGTCCATCCCCTAACCAGCTGCAAGACAATTTGCTTACACTATTATCAAGCTCAAAATTTTTCATAGGGTTTTCCTGGCGGCGCAGTGGTTACGAGTCCGCCTGCCAATGCAGAGGACATGGGTTCGAGCCCTGGCCCGGGAAGATCCCACATGCCGTGGAGCAACTAAGCCCGTGTGCCACAGCTACTGAGCCTGCATGCCACAACTACTGAAGTCCACACTCCTAGAGCCCATGCTCCGCCACAAGAGAAGCCACCGCAATGAGAAGCCTGTGCACCGCAATGAAGAGTAGGCTCCGCTCACCGCACCTAGAGAAAGCCCGCACGCAGCAACGAAGACCCAATGCAGCTAAAAATAAATAAAGATGGCTGTTGCTATAAAAAAAAAAATTTTTTTTGTAGTCTCAATAAGACTATCACCAGAAACTTTGCCAGGCATTTTTCAGAAATTGGAATGTATGTTTTGTGTATGTCTCTCCTAATCTCTCCTCAAGTTTTAAATAGCATTTTTTGCTTCTGCTGGGTTTTTTTTGTTCATTTGAATCAAATATTTTCTTGGATTTCATCCTAATTACGGATCCCAGTGGATTAAATTAGAAGTTGATGAACATCACATATGTAGAAAATCTCCAAATATTTAGGAATTAAACAACATGCTTCTGAATTAACGTTGATCAAAAGAGAATGTCCTTAGGGAAATTTAAAATAATATTTTGAACTGAAAGAAATTGAAATCAACATGTATGAAAATCTGTTGCTTGCAAGCAAAGCAGAGCATGGAGGAAAACTTATGTCTTTAAATTCTTACACGGAAATATAAAAATATGAAATCAGCTAAGTTTTCACCTACTTAGCAAAAAAGAGCAAGTTTAGTGGAAAATAAGAAAAAATGATAAAATAAATATTAGATCATTGAAATAGAAAACTGAGTCATTTATTAACAAAATCCTAAGTTGATTCTCCTACATATACAATCAGTGCATTATAATGTAAAAAAGGGTGAAATTTGAATAAGATCTGTAGCTTGGTTAACAGAGTATTGCATCAATTTCAAGTCCTGGTAGTAATACTCTCCTATAGTTATGAGATGTTATCTTTGGATAAGCTGGGTAAGACAACAAGTGACTCTATCAGTTTTATAGCTTATGTGTGTCTCTATTTCAAAATAAGGAAGTTTTTTAAAATATATTTATTATTTATTTATTTATTTTGGCTGCACTGGGTCTTAGTTGTGGCATGTGGGCTTCTTAGTTGTGGCATGCATGCAGGATCTAGTTCCCTGACCAGGAACTAGAGATGGAACCCAGGACCCTGCATTAGGAATGCAGAGTCTTACCCACTGGACCACCAGGGAAGTCCCAAAATAAAGTTCTAAGACGTTGATTCTTTATGAAGTCAGTAAACATTTTTCTTAATGGCACCAAACTAAAAGCACCCAAATGTCCTTCAACAGGAAAATGAACAACCAAATTGTAATATTTTTCACATAATGGAATGCTGTTCAATGGGAAAAAAATGGCTTATAGACACAACAAAGTGGGTGAATCCCAAAACATTATGTGAAGTGAAGTGGTAAGAGAAAAAAAACGTCTACTACGTAATTCTGTTCATAACACATGTCAACACAGGGCAAAACTAATCCAGCGTGTTGAATAGCTGTGGTATTTATTCTGGGAATAAAGACACTGAGTAGAAAGTGACTTTTTTGAGTGGTGAGAGTATACTTCTCTTGGTATGGAAGATGTATACCTATTCGCACATATTTGAGAATACTCATTGGACTGTATGTTCAAATCTATGACCTTCACTCATGTACATTTATTTCAATAAAAACTTACGCAGTTCTATTTATAGTCCCAAACAGCCTAAGTACATGAATATACATATTAGCTCAGTAAGCCAGGAGATGTTGTCACCCAGTCATAGTTCACCTAGACTTCTCGAAAAACCAGAAAATATGGAAGTTTAATCCCTAGTTTAGAGTAATGTGTTGGGAGTGTCTCCATTTTTACTCTTGAGAAATTTAGAGGCTTCTCAATTCTTTGAGGGCTCACCTTTTAAGGGCATCTAGTTTTCTCCTTAGCAGTGTAACTTACAAAATTGTTACACATTACAGTTTCTTCTTTCTATAGTAGTAGAAACAGCCGTTTCATCTGTGCTTTGAGTTAAGGTTTTGAATACATTTAGATAGTTTTTGTTTTGCAAGAAAAATATTTTTTAGAGGCTTCCGTATTCTTCTCTCCCCAGAACTATTGAGGTATCTTCCATTGGGCCCAGGTGTCAAAAAACAAAACAAAAAGTAGGGATTGTTTTTCCCAAGCCCAATCAATATTGTTCACTTCTTATCCTGCAAAATGTTGCTGAAGTTCTATTCAAGGTGAAGCCTGATAGCTTTCGTATCGTCGTATTTCTGGTACAATTTGATTGAAATTATCTAAGTTCTCATAGGACCGTCTTTCTGTGTTCTGACTTATAAAAACGAAGATGGCAGTTATTTTATTTCTTCGTTATTAAACGGTGGTTCATTTAGATCCAGGGCTTCTGGGTAGCTTACTATGTGATCAGCATGGCAGCTAGCCCAAATAATCTGATTTTCCTGAGATAACTAACACTGATTTCTGCTGCCATCTATATGTACACTTTTTTCCTCAAGATAAACATTTTTATAAGTATTTGTTTTTAAAATTTTATTCAAGTATAGTTGATTTACAATGTTGTGTTAATTTCTGCTGTACAGCAAAGTGACTCAGTTATACATATGTATGCTCTTTTTTCATATTCTTTTCCATGATGGTTTATCACAGGATGTTGAGTGTAGTTCCCTGTGCTCTACAGTAGGACCTTGTTGTTTATCCATCCTATATATACTGGTTTGCATCTGCTAACCCCAAACTCCCAGTTCTTCCCTCCCCTCCCCCCTCCCCGTAGGCAACCACAAGCCTGTTCTCTCTGTCTGTGAGACTGTTTCTGTTCTGTAGATAAGGTCATTTGTATCATATTTTAGATTCCACATGTAAGTGACATCATATGGTATTTGTCTTTCTCTGTCTGACTTACTTCACTTAGTATGATAATCTCTAGGTCCATCCATGTAACTGCAAATGGTATTATTTCACTCCTTCTTATGGCTGAGTAGTATTCCATTGTATATATGCACCACATCTTTAACCATTCACCTATTGATGCATATTTAGGTTGTTTTAAAAGTGTTTCTTTTTCTGGAACCAGGTATTACCTTATTTGTTTTATTAAATGTTAAAAAGTAGATAAACCTCAAAAGAATAATACATTGAATAAGCATCATTTAGTTTTAACAGAAAGTTGAAATTCCATCATAGTTGCTACATAGACATACACATACATGTGTATGTATGTAGATTGATTATTAGATAGATAGATAGATAAAAGGACTGTGAACATTTGGGGTTGATGAATCTGTTATGTGGGGCAGTCTTGCACATTGTAGAGCATGCAGCATCCTTGCTGGGCCCTGCCCACTGTAAGTCTATAGGATGGGTCCCCTGCCCTGCAAAAAAAACGTCTTCAGGCAATAAGAAATGCCCACTGGAGGGAGACTCATTCCCACGTTAGAAACAGAATATTAATTTATCAACATGTAGATGTAGTATATTATAGAAACATAATCTTATCCAATTCAAATAAATACAAACATCATAGCATTTCATCCCCAAAATACTTTAGTAACGCATCTCCAAAAAATAAAAGACGATTTTCCTGCCTGGCAACAATTTTTTTTTTATCACACCTCATGAAAATAAAGCTCATTTTTCTGATATCATAAAATCCCATTATTTATATACAGATTTCCTCAATGGGAGCCAGTCATATTTGTTACTTTTCACAGACCACGTTAGGTCTGTTAAGTGTCTCTTAATCTGACCCAGTCTCTCACGTTGCACTGATATCTGATTTCAAGTACCTTTTTTGAGGTCAGACCAGGGCTTTAGTAGAACAACCCGCTTGCATCCTGGATGTAGATGATACCTGATTGTATCTCCTGGAGTTGGGAGATGCCTCTTTATTCTGTTTTCTGTTGAGTTAGTGATTAGATCTGAAGTCACCATTTGATTGAAGGTAATAATCCCAGACAACTCTTCCGAGTGATGCTGAGGGCATCACATCGCCTTCAGTTGGGCGAATGTCACACCTGTTCATCTCGGAATTCCTTATCCTAGATGGAGGTCTGGCCTCCGGTAAAGGCAGCCAGGTCTGTCCACTGCAGAGACACCCATATCCTTTTTTGAAAAGCGATTCTTCTCTTACCGATAAGAGCTCGCAGCCTACCTGGGCGGTGTTTCCAAAATAACTCTTGGAAAATGTGTATACACACATCTTTCGCCAAGCAGCATGTGCGTGCAGTGTGCAAAGAATGTTAATTTTTTCCATATCACACATAGCCGAATTTCTCCTGTGATGTCATTCTCTGACTTCCACAGGATCGTATTTTAATGTGAATGAAATGACATAAAATAATACCTACAGTTTCAAAGCCACATTAGAATCCTAACAGACAACACCCTGCAACTCAAAATTTGGTGGCTTTCAGCTTGATACCATTAACTTCAAATGTCAACTCATGGTTTGCAGGAAGCTTTTGTCTTCTGTGCTTTCAAACCACACGGTCATAAAAGAGGTAAAGTCAGAAACGAGTTACAAGATGAGAAGCTTGACGTCAAGAGTTAGAAAGGGGAGGTCATTTTCCCTCCGCCAACATCTGACGGTTCTCAGAACTATACTGGGTGATTGTTACCATCTGAAAACTGGATTCCTTTATGCTAACAGTTACCTTTCTCTCTAAAGAGAGACTTCTAAGTGGTCCTCTGATCCATAATAGACATTCTGCCATTAAGAGTGTGACACTCAGGGTTCAGCACGGCATATTTGCTAAAAGTTCCAAGAGATTGCTTGCGGTGTAATTATGTATTAGAGGTTTTTTTTTTTTTTACTACACTTAATATTATACCCACAAAAATTGTTAAAATGTTAATGACATCCATAGCACGCTCAGTCTTGAAGTGCAAAGAGACTTTTAATTTGCTAAAATTGTTCAATTAGCAAATAAATTGCTTGATTGACCATTTCTGCACTGACTAAGCCAGGCATTGATTGTCTGAATAAGTATTGCAGGAACATTTCATGTCAGAATTTTAAATGCATTAAGTACTTTGTTATATTGGACTTAGGTTGATTTACTTTTTGTTTTTCTGCACTGAACCGGTGAACACAAGGGCAAAATAGAAACTGTGTTGCCATAAGTTGGGGCTCAGTGCTTTTGTACTACCTTTGTGTTCTCTTCTTTTTGATTTTTGTGAATCTGTATGTTTTTGATTTGTGGTTTCCCTGTTTTTCAAGTACGTTAACCCCTTCCTATATCTACATACTTGCTTTAGACTGATAGTCATATAGGCTCAAACCATTCTAAAAAAAAATACCTGTTTTCTTACTCTCCTCCACCATGTTTTATAATTTTGACCTCTTTTTTTTTTGCGGTACATGGGCCTCTCATTGTTGTGGCCTCTCCCGTTGCGGAGCACAGGCTCCAGACGCACAGGCTCAGCGGCCATGACTCACGGGCCCAGCCGCTCCGTGGCATGTGGGACCTTCCCCGACCGGGGCACAAACCTGTGTCCCCTGCATCGGCAGGCGGACTCTCAACCACTGTGCCACCAGGGAAGCCCCTAATTTTGACCTCTTTTACATCTTCATGTTTTTCCTTTTGCTGTTCATTGTAGTTATCATTGCTCTCACAAAAATTTTTTTCATTTTTTTTTAATCTGAATACTGGCTTATTTATGTCATTTACTTTCCAGTTGTGATCTTCCATTTCCTATAGATTCCTGCTGCTTTTCCATTTTTAAATTTCTATTTCTTTTTAAAATTAAAACAGTTTTTATTTTATATTGACTTATAGTTGATTTACAATGTTGTTAGTTTCTGCTGTACAGGAAAGTGAATCAGTTATACATATATGTATAACTTTTTAAGATTCATTTCCCATATAGGTCATTGCAGAGTACTGAGTAGAGTTCCCTGTGCTATATACTTGGTCCTTACCAGTTATCTATTTTATAAATAGTACTGCATATATGACAGTCCCAGTCTCCCAATTTACCCCTCCCCTTGCTTAACCCCGGGTAACCATGTTTGTTTCCTACATCTGTAACTCTTTTTATGTTTTGTAGATAAGTTTTTTTGTATCATTTTTTTAAGATTCCACATATAAGCGATACCATACAATATTTGTCTTTATCATACTAAGTGAAGTAGGTCAGACAATCTCCAAGTTCATCCATGTTGCTGCAAATGGTATTATTTTATTCTTTTCATGGCTGAGTAATATTCCATTTTATATATGTACCACATCTTCTTTATCCATTCCTCTGTAGATGGAGATTTAGCTTGCTTCCATGTCCTGGCTATTGTAAATAATGCTGTAATGAACATTGGGGTGCATGTGTCTTTTTGAATTATGGTTTTCTCAGGGTATATGCCCAGTAGTGGGATTGCTGGGTCATATGGTAGTTCTATTTGTAGTTTTTTAAGGAACCTCTATACTGTTCTCCGTGGTGGCTGTATCAATTTACATTCCCAGCAACAGCATAAGAGGGTTCCCTTTTCTCCACACCCTCTCCAGGATCGGTTATTTGTAGACTTTTTTTTTTTTAATAAAAAGTTTCTAGGTGAACTCTTTTCTTTTGATTTGATTTTTTTATACAGCAGGTTCTTATTAGTTATCCATTTTATACATATTAGTGTATATATGTCAATCCCAGTCTCCCAATGATGATAGCCATTCTGTCTGGTGTGAGGTGGTGTCTCATGTTGATGTGCATTTCTCTGATAATTAGTGATCTTGAGTATCTTTTCATGTGCGTCTTCTGTATGTCTTCTTTGGAGAAATGTCTGTTTAGGTCTTTTCCCATTTTTTGAGTTGTTTGTGTTTTTTGTTTTTTCTTTTTTGATACTTAGCTGCATGAGCTGTTTTTAAATTTTGGAGATGAATCCCTTGTCAGTTGCATCATTGGCAAATATTTTCTCCCATTCTGTGCTTCTTTTCTATTTAAGGTAGACCTTTCAATATTTCTTTTAGGATAGATTTAATATTGCTGTGTTCTTTTAGTTTTTGTTTGTCTGAGAAATTCTTTATCTCTCCATCTATTCTAAATGATACAAGTTGAGGCTAAATGCTACATTTTGTCTTAAACAGCATTGCTCTGTGTCATAAAAGACATTTTTGGTTTTTCTCTCCTGAATATCAAGTACCCTACCAATTCAAAAAATGTTATCAATATACCTTATTGTTTCATTTACTACATAGCTAATGAGAAAATTTACCTTGAGTCACAATGTGTATTAGCATTGAGGAGTCCCAACAGTGATAAATCTTGAGGTCTATTTGGGTTTTTTTTGTTGTTTTTTTGGCAGTATGCGGGCCTCTCACTGTTGTGGCCTCTCCCGTTGCGGAGCACAGGCTCCGGACACGCAGGCTCAGCGGCCATGGCTCATGGGCCCAGCCGCTCCGCGGCATGTGGGATCTTCCCGGACCGGAGCACGAACCCGTGTCCCCTGCATCAGCAGGCGGACTCTGAACCACTGCGCCACCAGGGAAGCCCCTATTTTGTTTTTTAAGAAAACACAGGAAGGGCAGTTAAAACACACCTGTCAAATGTGGTAAGACTTGTTGCAATCGTGGAGGAGAGAGGAACTGCTTCTGCAGTAGTCAGAGAAAGTTTTGGTGTGTATTGGTTACCTACTGCTGCTGTAACAAATTACCACAAAGGTAGTGCCTTTAAGAAAAGGAAAAAAACAAGAATAGAGAATTCTCCAGCAGTCCAGTGGTTAGGACTCCATGCTTTTACTTCGAATCCCTGGTCAGGGAACTAAGATCCCACAAGCCATGCATCGAGGCCAAAAAAAACAAAACACAAAAAACCAAGCGTACAGCTCTCAAGATCAAAATTTGATGCACTTCTCACTGGACTAACTCAAGGCATTGACAGGGCTGTTTCTTCTGTTTTTTGTAGAAATCTGTCCTTGCCTTTTCCAGTGTCTAGAGAACACCCAGCTTTCTTGGGCCATGGCCCCTACTTCCGTCTTCAAAAATAATAATTACTGGTCATCACTGTGCCCGTTTTGCCTCCCGGTTCCACTTTTAAGGACCTTGATGGTTACAGGGAGCCCACCCGGATTATCTCCCAATCTGTAAATTGGTTGGCAACGTTAATTCCATCTACAAGCTTAATTCTCTTTTGCCATGTCACCTAACCAATTCACAGGTTCTGGGAATTAGGGTGTACATATCATGGGGGGGTGGTGGAGGACTATTGTTTGATCCACTACAAGCCCCTGCAACTCAGAATTTTCATGGGCTCTGATACAACCTCTCAGACAAAAGCAGGGAAGCGTGAAATGATCAAGGCTTGAAAAAGCATGCAATCAGGTTACGTTATGGATTATACCAGTGCTTTTGGGAGAGGAAGACTGGCTGGAAATATATGTTGCTTACGCCATCCAACCAGGGCAAAACTTTGCAAGACTGAGTATAAAACGTTTGAACTCCGTGCATCCCGCAGTGGAGAGATGTAGATGATGTTAGAAAAAGACAGAGATGCTGTGCATCGTTTCCATAAACAGAGCCTTCTTTTCAAGGATTCACTGCCATTTGATGGATGAACAGAATGGAAATACCTCCATAGGATGGTCTGGTTGACCCCATGCACCTTCCCAAGCCTAGACCAAATCTTCTGGACAAGTGTCCTAAAATATGCTTACAGTTGGCCATTTTGGAATCTCTTTTCTGTTCTCCTACATGCAGTGGTCAACCATATCATTTAAGGATCTGACGTGGCAGGGAATCTCCATTCTAGGTGTTCACTTCGCTGTTCTCTTTTAGGGATTATTTTAAGCACTGTCTAACTTACTGGTCTTTGCTAAGGTGTGAGTGCCAATCTACAGTTAAACTATTGCGATTCTGTTTATGGAATTTAGTAGAGCCAGATCTTCAAATAAAAGATGACTCACTAACAATTATGTCTATACATCCCCCTGTATATTGAATAAGTAGTGGTCAGGGAATAGAAGGCATCCACAACCACAATAAATGCCTAGCTTATGAGCGTGTTTTACTCTTAATGTACATTAAAATATAATCATTTTCTCTAAACATGCATCATGCATTTGCATATATGTTTATTTTCAGTTTCTAAACATTTATTTAGATCGTGAAGCTATATTTGTTTTTAAAAAATATTTTAAAAATTCAATCAAGATTTTTTAGTGAAGCATAGTTGATTGACAATGTTGTGTTAGTTTCTGCTGAACAGCAAAGTAATTCAGTTATACATACATTCTTGTTTTATATTCTTTTCCATGATGGTTTATCACAGGATATTGAGTATAGTTTCCTGGGCTCTACAGTAGGACCTTGTTATTTATCCATCCTATATATACTAGTTTGCATCTGTTAATCCCAAACTCCCTGTCCATCCCTCCCCCACCCCCCCCTTTGGCAACCACCAGTCTGTTCTTTGTCAGTGAGTCTGTTGCTGTTTTGTAAATAAGTTCACCTGTATCATTTTTTTTAGATTCCCACCTATAAGTGATATCATACAGTATTTCTTTCTCTGACTTACTTCACTTAGTATGATCATCTGTAGTTGCATCCATGTTGCTGCAAATGGCATTATATTGTTCTTTTTATGGCTGAGTAGTATTCCATTTAAAAATTCTTGTATATCCATAGAAAGAAGTCTAGAAAGATACACATATGACTTGATAGCAGTTACTTGTTCAATGATGTATTCATAGATTCTTTGAATTTCATTATTTATATTTATCTGCATTTATAAAAAGCTCCACAACAAACTTGCCTTTGATATTCAGAAGTTAAGATTTTAAATATCTTGTATACCCTATTTTTTCAGATTCTTGTGTTGTGGGAAAACTACTTCACAACTTAATTGTTAAATGAAAAATGTGTAAGTTCTAGTTTTGATGAATGATCTGTCATTACTTCCTTCCCCTGGGTTTTTTTTTATCTCCCCCAAATATGTTATTGATCACCTAGAAATCAAAGGTGCTTTAGAATTCATTTTATAACATAAAGTTATATTAAAACTCTGGGGCTTCCCTGGTGGCGCAGTGGTTGAGAGTCCGCCTGCCGATGCAGGGGACATGGGTTCGTGCCCCGGTGTGGGAAGATCCCACATGCCGCAGAACAGCTGGGCCCGTGAGCCATGGCCGCTGAGCCTGTGTGTCCGGAGCCTGTGCTCCGCAACAGGAGAGGCCACAACAGTGAGAGGCCTGCGTACCACAAAAAAATAAATAAATAAAATAAAACTCTGTAATGATAAACGTTTTTTGTCAGTGAAGGAGAACTATTTTTTTACAGTAGTTCTTTTCTGATATTATTTAAGAGTCCTATTTTTAAATACTATGAAAAAGAAAGCAAACTATTTCATTAACACTTCTATGTGAACTACATGTTAAAATGTATTTTGAATACTGTATGTTCAGTTAAATAACGTACTTTAAAATTTGTTTCACCTGTTCCTTTTCACTTGTTTTTAACGTGGCCGCTGGAAAATGTAATGACTGTAACGGTCTCCTATTCTATTTCTAATCGACAGTGTTGATCTAGGACAAAACTTGTCACACAGTGTCCTGCAAAGTATTATGGTGGGTGAGAGGCAAATGCCTGCATAATGAGCATTAGAATTATGGGTGAGAATTCAGAGCCCCCCAGCAGACCTCGCTCAGAGTCTAATCTGTTTGGATTACTGGTCTCTGAAGAAAGAACACCCCCCCCCTTTAAAATGGTTGAAGCCCTCTGCCTTTAAAGGGCTTTAGAAAGGCCAGTGATTGGGCTTCATCTGTTAGCATCGTCAGCCTCAGTCAGGGGCTGTTACAAGGAAAAGAGCCTGCCTTAGGCCAGAGACGATGACCAGGGCCCCGGTGATGGTCATCTCCATGATGAAGAGCTACCAGAGGGATTTAGGAGGTGTACTGGACCCCAGAAAGCTGTCAGGGTTCGGGAGAGTGAGGCATGTGTGTGTTCTCAGAACCCTGGCATATTTTATATGCGGGAGTCCAAAAGCTCCGTGCTGACCAGGTGGAGACGTGCAGAGAGCAGGAACCTGGGAAAGACAGGATTGCTGTCTTTTTTTTTTTTTTACTTATTTATTTTGGGCTGTGCTGGGTCTTTGTTGCTGCATGCAGGCTCTCTAGTTGCGGCGAGTAGGGGCTACTCTTGTTGCGGTGTGCGGGCTTCTCATTGTGGTGGCTTCTCTTACTGTGGAGCACAGGCTCTAGGTGCGCAGGCTTCAGTAGTTGTGGCTCACGGGCTCAGTAGTTGTGGCTCACGGGCTCAGTAGTTGTGGCTCGCGGGCTTAGCTGCTCCACCGCATGTGGGATCTTCCCGGACCAGGGCTCGAACCCGTGTCCCCTGCCTTGGCAGGCCGATTCTTAACCTCTGCACCACCAGGGAAGCCCAAGATTGCTGTCTTTGTATGTTGAAAGCTGTACCTCAAAGGAGGGTGTATCAGGGAACAAGGCTACTTGCAATCAGTAAAGCTGTGGGATAAGCTTGTTTTTGTTTTTTTTTTATTCCCCTCTAACTGTGCAGGTTCAATCAGCAACCCCAAATTAGTTACAGTTCCGTAACTGATTGGCTGCGCTTCTAGTTAGCCACACCACGGATAAATCCTGTGCGAGAAACGTGTGCTGGGATTCAGTTTCTGCCCTCCAGCAGTTAGAATTTAGGGCAGAAAAGTCTTGATGAAGATTCATTAAATGGATAGGGATTTGTTGCTCATCTTGGTGTGTTCAAAGAAACTTTGCTGGTGAACCCTTAGGTCTGGGAGGTAAACAGTCTAATGTTGTCACAGAATAAAAGTGTGAGGAAATAAGAAAAGCTTTTATCCCCCGATGGCAATGGCTGTCTTCCTTCCCAGGCTACTGTCCCCAGAGAAACTGGATTTGTCGCCTTTTCTCTTAATCCGCAATTCTTTTCTTTTTCTCGTGAACAGGCCACTGCATCACAGCTCACCGTGAAAGGTTGTGCTTTCTTTTACAAAGAAGTGGGTTCTTTTTTCATCTTGAAATGTTCATTCAGCTGCAAATAGCTCAGCTTAGAAGTGCTTAATGAGTCTTGTATTTTCAGTCCCACTAATTACATTTTTTAATCACGTTTTTTCTTTCACATACTAGGCAGTTATACATTGCTTCTGTTACAAGGAACTCTAAAATACAACACCTGGTAATGAGGGGATAGCTTTTTAGTTAAGCTGGTTAGACAGGTAGGTCCTTACCTGTTACGTAACCATCATCAAACCAACAACGGAGTTGTTCTTTCAGCCCTGAATAGACTGACCCATTCCTCCCAGAGCCAGCTGGAACTCAACTAGATTCCTGTAGCAGGAGGAAAGGCATTCATCACTTACGACAATGCCCAGTGTCCACAAATTTCCTTGGAGGAGGATTCATACTTTTGGTTCCTTGACTTGTTTTGCGCTGGCTCCTATGGTCGTGGATATTTCTTCCTTTATGAGTCTACTCTACCCAAGGTAGACACATAAAATTCAAGTTTCCTGCTTCCCTTGCAGCTAGGACCCAAGTCAGTGACCCAGGCTCCCTCAATCAGAGGTGTTTTTCTAGGTGTCCATTGTGAGAGGGGTTTCCACCTTCCCATGGTGGCAGGTCACAACCCTGACTTAAGGCATGACATCATGGGGTGACAGTGTAGTTGGCAATAACCCCTGCCACCAAGTGTCACCTGGCAATGTCTACTCCAGACCAATTCATGAGCTTTCTGTTGGAGACTATTCCTGGAAGATTTCCCCGTAACCTGGCTCACTGGCCCTTCCATACAGTGTTGAGGTCTGTGCAGTCGATCTCACTAAGTGTCTTTCTGCTTAATCAGCCAGAGTCTATTGCTGAGAGCCGTGGTGAACAACCCTGGCTAACTCGTATCTCTAAGGTAGCTGGTGGCCAGGGACTTTCTCAGTGTCATGAAGTATTACGTAAGATCACCTCCAAAACAGAGGGCAGTCAGCTGATGGAAATATTCACGTCTCCCTTTTAGGAAGGAAGAACCAATTCAGGATAAGAATTTTAGAGTTGCCTGCTCTGCATATCCACATACTGCCTGCATCTGACCTCATAATCCATAATGAAGGAACCTTAATGGGGGTCACCTCACCATTACTGAACCTTCTGAAATGTATGCAGACTGCATGAGGCTAGATGATTCCAAGTGAGCAGGCATTTCTTTTCTATGTATGTAGTTTCTTTTATTTATATATATGTGTGTGTGTATGTGTGTGTATGTATTCTTTTTCAGATTCTTTCCCCTTATAGTTTATTACAGAATATTGAGTATAGTTCCCTGTGCTCTACAGTAGAGGTTCTTGTTTATCTTATTTTGTATATAGTAGTGTATATACGTTAATGCCAAACTCCTAATTTATCCCTCATTCCCCTTTGGTAACTATAAGTTTGTTTTTTGTGTCTGTGGATCTATTTCTGTTTTGTATATAAGTTCATTTGAATCTTTTTTTTTTTTTTACATTCCATATATAAGCGATATCACATGGTATTTGTGTTTCTGTCTGAGGTACTTTACCTAGTATGACAACCTCTAAGTCAGGGGTCCCCAGTTCCCGGGCCGCGGATCAGTACCAGTCCGCGACCTGTTAGGATCTGGGCCGCACAGCAGGAGGTGAGTGGTGGGTGAGCGAGTGAAGCTTCGTCTGCGGCTCCCCACCGTGTGTGCATTACCACCCGAACCATCTGCCCCCCACCCCACCGTGGAAAAATTGTCCTCCACGAAAATGGTCCCTGGTGCCGAAAAGGTTGGGGACCGCTGCTCAAGGTCCACCATGTTGCTGCAAATGGCGTGATTTAATTCTTTTTCTATGGCTGAGTCATATTCCATTGTATATATGCACCACATCTTCTTTATCCATTCCTCTGTCGATGGACATTTAGGTTGCTTCCATGTCCTGGCTATTGTAAATAATGCTGCAGTGAACATTGGGGTGTATGTATCTGTTTTCAAATTATGGTTTTCAACGTAGCAGCATTAAGGACATCACTTTTGCATAGACAAACATTCAGTGAATTTTTGCCACCTGAATGAAAGGGTTTAAGTCCAGAAGAGATGTCGGGGGGAGGTTAAAACACAGCAAAATAATCATTGTGCTTTAGTCCACTGATTCTTTGAGCCCTAGTTTGTCCACACTGAGGGAAAAGCAGCTTGATTAGGCTTGTAAACCTGCAGCTGCAGAGCCTTAGCTGTGCTAATACTGGGGCAATTTCGGAGTGCCTGTACTCTCTCCAGGAAACAGAGGGTAGAAATTCTTCTCTCCGGAAAGAGCATCATTTTTTCCTCTCAAGAGCAAATGGAGCTGGTCTCTACATGCCACATGCATGCACGTATGCAAACATACATGCATTCACACGTGCATCACACACTCATGCACGCACTTCACACAGACATACAGACTTGTGCGCACAAAACCCACAGTAGCAGAATAAAAAGCAGCCCATCCTGTTTCAGAGACCATGAGTGGGATCCTATGTAGGATTCTACCCTGGAACTTCTATACGCAAACCTCTAGTAAAGATTTTTTCCTTACTTTACACGAAGTTGTGTGTTTACAAATGTTGTGTGCCACGTTATCAAATATTATACTTCCCCTTGCCTTTCTGTAAGTCTTTTGAAGATACGTAGCAACTATCATGCTTCTTTGACCCCGTGCACTTGACACTGAAACGGGTACATCCTGGGGTTTATGTAACAACCCGTCACTGGTGAAGCAATAACTCGCTGGAAGTATTTGCATAGTTTTCATTTGAAAGAGGAGGATGCTGATTCTGAACAGACTGAAGGAGGATGATTTCCTCTCAGTCACATGTTTTTTATGCAATTCCCAATGGTGGTTAAACCATTTGAAACTTGCCATAAAGTGTGTTATTACTTGGATTCTGTTACTATGTTTCCTGTTAAAAAGCCTTGTTTGGAAGGAAAAGCCAAGGGAGCAGCGTTGGCTAAAAGTTGGAAGAATTACATGCACAAGAGAATTAAAATATAGGACAGGGACTTCCCTGGTGGTCCAGTGGTTAGGACTCCACGCTTTCACTGCCGTGGGCCCCAGGGTTCAGTCCCTGGTCAGGGGACTAAGATCCCACAAGCTGCGCGGCACAGTCAAAAAATAAATTTAAAACATGTTTAAATTATATTAAAAAAAGACATAAGAGGCTTGGTGGTGAATCTAACTACTCAGCACAGTTTGGAATCAAATACAGACAAATCTGTGTCCAGTGACATAGGCTTCTTCTTAGAACACTGATTAGGTCCCAAGACCATCGGGAGGATGGATTCCTCTGCTGTATTTTACTCAGTGTTTCTCATCAGAGCTCTTAATTGAGAGCTTTGGAACAAACTAAGATGCATATAAAAATAAGTCAGTATAGAGATACTTAAAATGCATGGGTAGGGCTTCCCTGGTGGCGCAGTGGTTAAGAATCCGCCTGCCAATGCTAGGGACGCAGGTTCGAGCCCTGGTCCGGGAAGATCCCACATGCAGCGGAGCAACGAAGCCCGCGCGCCACAACTACTGAGCCCGCGCGCCACAACTACTGAGCCCATGCGCCACAACTGCTGAGCCTGCGTGCCACAGTTACGGAGCCCACGCACCTAGAGCCCATGCTCTGCAACAAGAGAAGCCACCACAATGAGAAGTCTGCACACCACAACAAAGAGTAACCCTCTCTCGCCTCAACTAGAGAAAGCCTGTGCGCAGCAACGAGGACCCAATGCAACCAAAAATAAATAAATAAATAAATAAATAATTTTAAAAAATCATAAAAAATGCATGGGCAGTATGACTCCATGATGAATTCTAGACTGTATGTAATTATTCCTGACACCTAGAGGCTTGCTAAAGTCACTCATAAGTAGAGGCTGTCCTCACTCACGTGTGTCTATAAAACCAACTTCATTTCAGTCATACACTTTAGAGGGACGGGCCATGAATATGCTTTCTTCCCACTCATTCAGCCATCCTCCCGTATTTGAAGATTTGTGTTCATGTCTGTAGCATATGCACATTGAATCCGTCCTATGATAACTGCAAACACCTCCCCGTAAGTTCACTGGCCACCTGTGTGCTTTCTCCTTCTCTTTGGAAGGAAGCAAACATGCCTCTTGCGAGGTGTTTACAATCTCCAGGCTCCATCTCCATCTCGCTGTTCCTTGTTTGTTTGTTTGTTTGTTTTATAAATTTATTTATTTATTTTTGGCTGCATTGGGTCTTCGTTGCCTCGCACGGGCTTTCTCTAGTTGCGGTGAGCGGGGGCTGCTCTTCATCGCGGTGCGCCGTCTTCTCACTGCGGTGGCTTCTCTTGTTGCAGAGCACGGGCTCTAGGCACACGGGCTTCAGTAGTTGTGGCATGTGGGCTCAGTAGTTGTGGCTCGTGGACTCTAGAGCGCAGGCTCAGTAGTTGTGGCGCACGGGCTTCGTTGCTCCGCGGCATGTGGGATCTTCCCGGACGAGGGCTCGAACCCATGTCCCCTGCATTGTTAGGTAGATTCTTAACCACTGCGCCACCAGGGAAGTCCCTTGGCTGTTCCTTGTTGATCTTGAACAAGTGTGCACACACTGGTGGGTACTCCTGTGGTTTTAACAACAGTGAAAAAAGCGAAATTGTATCTCTATCTAAGGAAAATCAGTCGTCTCATCTTGGACATGACCTGGTGTCATGGAGTGAATACGTGTGCCCCACCCAGATTCCTAAGTTGAAGCTCTAACTCCCAGGGTGTTCACCTTGGAAGAAATGAGGTCATAGGGCTGGAGGCCTGACCCTATAGGGTTCATGTCCTTATAATAAGAAACATAAGGCATCTCTCTCTCTCCCTCCCTCTCTGTCGTCCGCCGCAGTGTGAGAACCGAGGTGGAAGCCACCCACCTGTAACCCAGGAAGGGAGGCTTCCCCAGACACCAGCCGGGGCTGACCGAGGTATTGGGGAAGGCACTTCCTCTATGTCAGATCCTCTCCAGCTTCTGCATTTGCCTCAGGTTCAAAGGGTTCGAACATCAGAGTGCACACAGGCACCCACCCAGCTCTTTTCAGCGCTCCCAGCTCATTCACTGTGACTTGCCTGCTGGCGTTTGGATTTCCTGTGCATGATCCTTCCCTCTCTAGTGTTCTCTGCATTTACCCTTACCTGGTGAGGGACGTCGTTAAGAGTTGGATGGTAATGAGGCACCGTTTATTTTACTGTGACACCATGGAATCATAGTTGCATGGACGGTAAATTTGAGGAAAATCAGTCACGTTGCCTTAGATTATCTCACTCTGCTTCCTTCCCTTCTTTCCCCCTCTCTCCTGTGTCTCTCTCCTGTGTCTCTCTGTGTCTCTCTGTGTCTCTCTCTGCCTCCTCTCTCTTCTGTATTTCTCTGCTCTGCACTCACCCCCTACCCAAAACACAGAAGTGAGTGCTAAACACATGGCGACAAAGCTCAAATTCCACATGTTTGATAGTGTTTTACCTACTAGGAGGCATAATTTATTTCGTTAAAACTAGCTTTTATCTAATATTAGTTGTAGGAGGATTAGAGGAAAAGAATCAGAGTCAGGGTCTATCTGAGGGACAAAAAATACTGGTAGAGAACTTGCTTCAAAGTTATGCACATTGGGGGTGTCAGGGAGGCATGATCCCAAATTATGATGGGAGACAGCTCCCTCACCTACAGCGTGAAAAAAAGAGGTGGGTTTCTCCAGTGTGGCAGCCTGGGTCACTTTCTCTTGTGTGTTCCAGTAAGTATAACATATTCATTTGATTAGAGTGTCTTTACGGGGTGTCCTCATACATAGGAGAACGTAGCCTGGATTATTGATGATGCTTAAAATTTATTTCCTAACTGTACTTGTAAAGGCATCTTCCTTACAAGCTCTAAGGTCACTCTGCCCAATGAAAAACAGGAAACACCTTGTTAGGAATCCGATTTGAATTGCAGTTGATTCCTAGATTCATTTGGGTAGTATTGGTGTTTACATGAGATGAAATTTAAGCATGTGAAGAGAAAACATGTTCTTTCATTTGCTCAAATCTTGTTTTGTTTCCTTTAATGAGATTTGATCTGTTTCTTCCCAATGGCTTTTTTAATTAAATGCACTGCAAATATTTTATATCGTTATTTTTATATCGTTATTGGATTTTGCATAAAATCTGTCTGTATTTCTTTCTAGGTTTTTATTGCTAGTATAGGAAAAAAGCTAAGATTTTTAAAATTTACTTCATATTCTTCAGTTTTACCAAATTGCCCTGTTAGGTTTTTAATGCATCCTCTCAGGTACACATTCATGTTATGAACTAAAGAGTCCCCATTTTGTTTGTTGTTTCCCAGTAGTTTTAACACGTTTTCATTTACTCATCTCATTGCATTTTCAAGAATCTTAAAAAAAAAAAAAAAAAAAAAAAAGTCTTTGGGTATAATGGAAACAGAAGGCAGGCCTGTCTGCTTTTTTAGTCTGATTCTGGTATTGATTTTAGAAGGTGCTTTTCTTATGTGAGTTTTTCTTTTTTTAACTTCTTCCTGTTACCTTTTTGGATTGAGCTACCTAAGTCTTTTCAAATGCATTTTCCGTGTCTTTTGATACAATCACATGGCTTTCTTCTTCCACTGGTTGAATTAAAAGATGATACTGATAGATTTTCAAACACAGAAAGGCCTTATCATTCATCACAGTAACCCCTGTGTAGGCAAAGGGTATCATTTTGGGGCTTGTTTTAGTTTTTAATTTAATTTTTTATTTTACTTTGTGAGTATATTTGATGTACAACGTTTCAGGTGTCCAGCAAAGTGATTCCGTTATACATATATTCATTCTTTTTAAGATTCGTTTCTCATATAAGTTATCACAGAATCTAGAGCAGAGTTCCCTGGGCTATACAGTGGGTCCTTGTTGGTTATCCATTTTATACATAGTAGTGTGTATATGTCAATCCCGACTCCTAATTTATCCCCCCCTCACCTTTGGTAGCCATAAGTTGGTTTTTGATATCTGCCAGTCTGTTTCTGTTTTGTAAATAAGTTCATTTGTGTCTTTTTTTTTTTTAGATTCCACATATAAATGATATCATACGGTATTTGTCTTTCTCTGTCTGACTTACTTCACTTAGTATGATCATCTCTAGGTCCATCCATGTTGCTGAAAATGGCATTATGTCATTCTTTTTTTATGGCTGAGTAATATTCCATTGTATACACTTACCACATCTTCTTTATCCATTCGTCTGTCAGTGGATGTTTAGGTTGCTTCCATGTCTTGGCTATTGTAAATAGTGCTGCACTGAACATTGGGATGCATGTACCCTTTCAGATTATGGTTTTCTCCAGAAAGGGTATCATTTTTGGATATGGTAATGGACTTTAAAGGCATTGATATTTTCCAGGTGTGCCTGGACAACATTTTCTGTTCCCAAGTGTCTTCACACTTTTCCAGGCTTAGCACAAGGAAGAATCCACCCACAAGCCAAGTCTTCCTCTTGGCTTCTTAGGTATCAGGGGCCATTAACACATGAATTCAGAGCTGAGAAGAAACTGTCTTTGCGAGCTCACCTGTTTCTGGGATACCCTGGATGCCAGGGATCCCCAAATTTTGCCCTAAAGCATGCAAGTCCAGTGGGACTAAAGCACCATTCAAGATGCCATGTCCAAGCTACACCTAACACTGTAGGTCTAAGCAACCATTGGACAGGTGTCTTATGAGAGACAGGTGGATTAGGGAGGGAATCTCTTACCTTTAAGAGTATTAACGTCTGATGGCCTGGCATCTATCGCCCATTAAGTCCAGATTTAAGAAGAGAGCAAACTGATACTCTTCCATTGCGTTGGAGAAACAATGCTACTTCTAACATATGAATGTCACAAATACATAGATATCTTTTGGTCCCTCACACATATCCTTCTGAAAGCCTTCACTAAGTTGACACGGAAACTGTGCCAAAAACTCACTGAAGTATAATGTCACATGATCACTTGGAAAACATATTTTTATAAGAAGGGTTAAGAAAGCTACAAATTCAACATAGCAATATAATTTATTTTTCTATATTATACTTGCTTCATAAAAAATGCTTATCATAATGCATTTATAAGTAACTACTAGAATAAGTCTTTACTTTCTACAAATATAATTTAATTTAGAGAAGGAACATTGGCCAATGTGTGAGTCTTTTGTCCTCTACATGTAAAAACTTATGCTTTATTTTTCTGCTCCTGAGAAAACAGAAGCCACGTGGCATTTAAACTTTAACAAAAGGACCGTTCTTGAGCTCACGTACTGTAGGCAACAACAATAATCTAGGATTTAGTTCGTCTCCCAATTAAATTCCACCTAGAGTTATTAGTAGCCTAAATTGAATTTTATTGTCCTGCATAATTGCTTAAGATGTTTAATCAGCAATAAAGTTGTAAGTGTTTATTTTTGGTTTGAAGGGTTTTTTTGCACATCATCCGCTAATGAGGATATTTTAGAGAACTGTACCTAGCGGTTTCTTCTAAGAACATTTAAGTAGAAACTCAGTCAGGCACTGTTTCCTGCAATGTTTATGCCACTTTTAGACGATACAAAGCTGCAATCTCAAAATGTTTCCACTGTGAAGAAATCTGTTTCTTTGTATTACATGTTGTTGCCATGACCCTATATAAACCAATGTTGATTGTGTTTTTGAAAATTAGCCCCTATTTTAATTTCTAGACTGCTGAGTCATGGTGAGTTGTTAAATCGGGAAAGACAAGAGTTGGAGTAAACATAGTTATATGCTCTGTCTTTACCACTTAGGGCAGAACAAAAATAAAAGGAATGAAGAAAAAAATAAAAAGAATGGAAAACAGTTTGCATAGGAAGAGCAAAAGGAAAGTAGCGTCAGAGCAGAGGAAGCAAAAGAGAAAATCAGAAGCTGGTTGGTGAGAGAGAGACAGAGAGAAACAGAGAGATGCAGAGACAAGAGAGGGACAGAGAGAGGGAAACTCCAAAAGCAGGAAATCCAGAAAGTCTGTTTTAGGCGTTGCAGGTGATAATAAACAATACTGTTAATGAGTTAGTTATTTCGAAGCTGGAATTTTATTTTTCCAAGAATAAATTGTGAATGAGGGTGTCAAATTATTGTAAACATTAAAAAATATGTAAACAGTAGAAGTAAGCAGATGTGTACTACAGAGCATCAAAGTATTCACATAAAGCAGTACGGCGTACCGTTATGTTTAAATTACATGAGCCCTTGACCATGGATTGAAAATATTTGAAAAAAATTCCAGAAAGTTCCAAAAAGTGAAACTTGAATATGCCAGATAGTGGCAACTCTTTATCATTTACATTGTCTTTAAAACTATCTACATTGTATAATATTTACATTGTATTGGGTAGTATAAGTAATCTAGAGAGGATTTAAAGTATAGTGGAGGATGTACCTAGGTTATACACAAATATCACACCATTTAGATAAGGGTCTTGAGCATTCTCTGATTTTGGTATCCTCAGGGGTCATGGAACCAATCCCCTCAGTTACTAAGGGACCACTGTACAGGCAGACCTCATTTTACTGTGCTTTGCAGAATCCGTATTTTTTTAACAAATTTAAAGGTTTGTGGCAACCCTGCATCAAGGAGGTCTGTCACCATTTTTCCAACAGCCTTTGCTTCCTTGGTGTCTCTGTGTCACATTTTGGTAAATCTTGCATATTTCATGCTTTTTCATTACTATTATACTTGTGATGGTATCTGTGATCCAGGATCCTTTTATGTTCCTACTACAGCTCGCTGAAGGCTCAGGATGGTTAGCATTTTTTTAACAATAAAGTGTTTTTTTTTTTTTTTTTTTTTTTTTTTGCGGTACGCGGGCCTCTCACTGTTGTGGCCTCTCCCGTTGCGGAGCACAGGCTCCGGACACGCAGGCCCAGCAGCCTTGGCCCACAGGCCCAGCCGCTCCGCGGCATGTGGGATCTTCCTGGACCGGGGTACAAACCCGTGTCGTCTGCATCGGCAGGCAGACTCTCAACCACTGCGCCACCAGGGAAGCCCAATAAAGTGGTTTTTAAATTAAAGTCTGTACATTGTTTTTTAAGACACAACACTATTGCACGCTTAACAGGCTACAGTAGACTGTAAACATCACTTATATGCACTGGAAAACCAGAAGATTTTATATGCACTGGAAAACCGACTTTATTGCAATATTCACTTTATTGTGGTCTGGTACTGAACCAAACCTGAGTGTATTAGTAAATATAAATCACCCTCATCTTTTTAAAGGTCTGCATACTACTGTACAAAATTTATATGGTACAATTTATTTAAACTGATCATGCAGAAATTTAACTTTTCTCAAGCCTATTGGTACTTCAAATAATACTGCATTGTTTATCTTTACGTGACCATTTGGGGCACATTTCAGCCTGTTTTTTTAGGGGCACTCTGACAGTTAGAATCACAGGGACAGATATGTCATGTTTATCTTAGCAAATATTGAAGGAACATCCCCAAAAGGGGTTGAATCATTTTACACATCTCCAAAATGTATGAAGAGTTTATTATTCTTTTAAATTTTCCCAAGCTTTTTACCAGCCCATTATAAAACTTTTGAATCTTTGTCAGTAGTTGAAAAAACGCCTGCCTGTTTTTGATATTTGCCTGTCTCTTATCTGTGGGGATGATGATAATCAAAAGCCATATAAAATGTGGAGTGTGAATCTGTATTTCATCATATTTCCTTACCTCATTCTGTGCTAAGACCTCAGAGCTTGTGCAGTGCACATCCGGCCGTCGCGTTTTCTGCATTGCTGAACTCAAGTTAATAATTCTCACATGAGGAAAATGAGTGTCTTGAGGACACTGCATCCTGCGAAGCCTGACACTGGGCTCTGGGGTGGAGAAATCTTCCCTTGACTGTTTGCAGAGGATCCCATAGCAGTCAAGCCTGTGGTGATGGAGATAAAAAGTCCTCTTCTAAGGAGATTGCCTGGGTATCAAGCGAATGCTCTTCCCTTTTGGAAAATGCTAAAATGGCCTCTTAATCTCTACATTTGACCACAGTAAAACGTGCATCATTTGGTCGTGGTGCACAATCCTTTTTATATGATGCCACGTGTTTTTTGATGTGTAAGATTTTACTGAGGATTTTTGTGTATATGTTCATCAGGGATATTGGCTGTAGTTTTCTTGTATCTTCTGGTTCTGGTATCAGGGCAGTGCTGTCCTCATGGAGTAAATCGAGAAGAGGTTCTTTTCTCATTTTTGGAAGGCTTCATGAAGTTATTCTAAAATATTTGGTAGACTTCACCAGAGAAGTCATCTGGGCTGGACCTTTCTTTGTGGGAAGGGCTGTGTGTGTGTGTGTGTGTGTGTGTAGTGACTAACTCAGCCTCTTAAAGGTCTGTTTAGGTTCTCTGCTGTTTGAGTCACTCTCAGTAATTTCTGTCTTTCTAGGGCTTTCCATTCTACCTAGGTTCTCTAATAGGTCGGCATACAATTATGCATCATACTCCCTTAGTCATATTTATTTCTGTAAGGCCAGTTATAATGTCCCTCTTGCAGTCCTGATTTCAATAATTCGAGTCAACTTTTTTTGGGGGGGCGGGGGTTGGTCAACTTAACTAAAGATTTGTTAATTTTTTTAATCTTTCCAAAAAACCAAACTTTGATTTCATTGCTTTTCTGTACTGATTTTTCTATTCTCTATTTCACCTGTTCACACATTAATATTTATAATTGCCTTCCTTGTGCTTGCGTTGGGTTTAATTTGCTCTTAATTTAGATACTCACGGTGAATGGGTACATTTGCTTTTTTGAGACTTATGTTTCAAAACAGACTTTTGCATCAATAAACGGCCCTCTCAGCTCTAGTCTTGCTGCATCCTGTACGTTTTTGGTACATTGTGTGCTTTGTTTCATTGATCCCCAAATCTTTTCTCATTTCCTTTCTGACTTCTTTGACCCTTGCATCATTAGTGAAGGTCGAATGTTTCATTTCTACGTTTGTAAATTTCCCCAATTCCCTTCCGTAACGGATTACTGGTTTACTTCCCTTGTGGTCACAGAAAGACTCTGCAAGATTTCAGTCGCTTTAAATTGCTTGGGTCTTGTAGGACATACTACAGCTTCTAACTAAGGATGAGTTCCATGTGCACATGAGAACCACATGTATCCTGGTAACTAATGTGGGGAAGGAGCTTTTTTACTCGGGGCGAGCATCAAATTTTTTTTTTTAAAGATATTGGGGGTAGGAGTTTATTAATTTATTTATTTTTGCTGTGTTGGGTCTTCGTTTCTGTGCGAGGGCTTTCTCTAGTTGCGGCGAGCGGGGGCCACTCTTTATCGCGGTGCGCGGGCCTCTCACTGTCGCGGCCTCTCTTGTTGCGGAGCACAGGCTCCAGACGCACAGGCTCAGTAGTTGTGGCTCACGGGCCCAGTTGCTCCGCGGCATGTGGGATCCTCCCAGACCAGGGCTCAAACCCATGTCCCCTGCATTAGCAGGCAGATTCTCAACCACTGCGGCAGCAGGGAAGCCCCCAAGAATCAAATTCTTAAAAATCCTGAGAATGGAACTTTTTCAGAGAGCTTCCAGATTGGTCAAACAGAGTAGATTCTCTTTGCGTGGGTTTCCTTGAGGAACTATGGTCCTTGCAAATCTGTTCAACTCCATGGACCAAGAAACTGGGTTAGAGAAAAGGGAATGGATCAAGTTAAAACACCACAGGCTTCCTGCTCTTCTGAAAATCCATCCATTTTCCTTGAATAAACCCTCCACTGATGATTGCAAGCTTTTGGTTCATTCCCAGAGTTCTTAGTATTTTAATTTTGACAGCTTAGGCAGGCGTATCTTCAGTGCTTTTATGGAAGAACAGACTCTTAAAAGTTCTTGCTCCAAAATTTCAAAAGCAACTCCAGTTTTCATTTTATTAATATGTGCCCTTACCTTGATTTACATTCTTCTAACATTGGAGTCCAATTTGTTGCATTCTTTTTTAAACTTGCTCAAATAGATACTTGTAGCATCAATTTCTAGCATTAAGTAAACAAATATACATTTCCCTCTTAAGTCTAAATTTGGTTGCATCTCACAGACTTTGACAAGTTACTTTAATTATCACTAAATTCAAAATATTTGAATAATCCATATCTTTTTTGCCCCATGGATTAGTTAATTGTGTTTTCTTCAATTACCAACATTTGGGAATTTTCTAGAGCCTTTATGCTCTTTAATTTCTGCTCCAGAATTTCAGAAGCAATTCCAGTTTTCATTCTATTAATATCTGCCCTTACTTTGATTTACATTTCTCTAATATGCGAGTTCCACTGGTTGCATTCTTTTTCTAACTTGCTCACATAGATACTTGTGGCATCCATTTTTAGCATTAATTAAATGGATATATATTTCAGGCTGCATATTTCCCTCTAAGCCTCAATTTGGGTACATCTCACAAGCTTTGACAAGTCACATTTTAATATCATTATATGCAAAGTATTTTTTAATTGCCCATATCTATCTTTTTTGCCCCGTGGGTTAGTGAGTTGTGTTTTCTTTAATTTACAAACATTTGGGAATAAGTGTCTTTTTGCTCTTTAATTTCTGCTAATTCCATGGCGATGAGAGTACACTCCCATTTTAGGAAATGTGTTAACACTTGTTTTATGACCTAGCATATGGTCACTGTCCCTTGTGGATTTGAAGAGAATTTGCTGTAGATAGTTCTGGGTGAATTGCCTTCTATTTGTCAATTAGGTGCCATGTGCTTCGAAATGATGTTCATCATTCCTTATTATCTAGCTTGTTCTGTCAGGCACTGTGATAAATATGTAAAATAGTCTATCTTTGGGAATGTGTTGATTTCTCCTTTATGGTATGTGAGGTGTCCATCTAAATACTTTGAAACTTTCTTACTAGTCACCAACAGATTTATAATTTTATATCTTCTGGTTAAATAGTGAAATACTCTTTTATATCTTTAATAATTCTGCCTTTTTTTTGGGTCTGAAACAAGTATTGCTACACACACATTATTTTGGTTAGTGCTTGCTTGATACACATCTTCCCTTCATTATAATTTTAATCTTTACCTATTTTTGTTCTCAGATTTTGTCTCATGCAAGCAACATATATTTGAATTTTATTTCCATTCAGTATGAGAGTTATTTTTAATTGTACTATTTAGACTGCTAGTGTTTATTTTAGGATATATTTACATTTTGTGGGTAAATTGAGTGTTTTTATTATTATGCATTTCAGCCATTTTTGTTGTTTTTACAATTGTTTACTTTTTCTTTTTTTTTTTTTTTTTTTTGCGGTACGCGGGCCTCGCACTGTTGTGGCCTCTCCCGCTGTGGAGCACAGGCTCTGGACGCGCAGGCTCAGCGGCTGTGACTCACGAGCCTAGCTGCTCCGCAGCATGTGGGATCCTCCCAGACCGGGGCACGAACCCGTGTCCCCTGCATCGGCAGGCGGACTCTCAACCACTGTGCCACCAGGGAAGCCCTACAATTGTTTACTTTTTCATTCTATTTTAAACATTTGCTCTGCAAGATAAAATATGTACCAGTGCTTTCTTCAAGTCTAATAAAAATGAACATATTTACTGCAGCACTTTACACAATATGTGGTCAACTTATGAGGACACTATTATGATTATCACTTACAGTCTCATCATCTTTTACTTTTTTTAAAAAATAAATTATTTATCTATTTTTGGCTGCATTGGGTGTTCGTTGCTGTGTGCGGGCTTTCTCTAATTTCAGCGAGCCAGGGCTACTCTTCGGCACAGTGCACGGGCTTCTTATTTCAGTGGCTTCTCTTGTTGCAGAGCACGAGCTCTAGGCACACAGGTTTCAGTAGTTACAGCACATGGGCTCAGTAGTTGTGGCTCGCGGGCTCTAGAGAGCAGGCTCAGTAGTTTACTGGAACACGCCCATTTGTTTCTGTCTTGTCTGTGGTTTCCTTAGCTCAGTGGCAGAGTATATGGACTGCAAAGCCCAAAATGTATACTATCCCTTTGCAAAAACTAGTGGCAGACCGTTCACAAAGAAATAAACCTGTCCACAGCCCTATTTATACTATATGCTAAAACACATTTCAGATGTATTAAATATTTACATGCACATTTGAGGAAATGGGGAGATTTCCAGGTGGGCATGATCTAACCATGTGTGCTCTGGCTGTTGGCACAGAGTCATTGCAAGGAAATTCATAGCATGAGATGGACCCAATGTGCCCCCTGTAGCTTTGAAGGGGCTGCACTAAGGGATGTGATTGGCTTCTAGTAGCTGAGAGCCTCCCTGGGCTGACCAACAGCCCGGGAAAGAAATCAGTTCTACAACCACACGCAACGGAATTCTGAAAAGCCCCAAGTGAACCGGAAGGGGATTTATCCCAATGCCTCCAGATAGGAGCCCAGCTCAGCCAACACCTCGAGTGTGAGGCTGTGGGTAGAGAACCCAAACACCCCGCACTGGACTTCTGACCTATGAAATTATAGGCCAGTGAATGTGTGGTTTTTTTTTTTTTAAGATTTATTATTGATGGATTGATTTTTGGCTGCATCGGGTCTGAGTTGCCACGTGTGGGATCTTTCGTCCCGGTGCTCGGGCTTCTCTCTAGTTGCGGTGTGCGGGATTTCTCTTCTCTAGTTGTGGCGTGTGGGCTCTGTAGTTTGCAGCATGCTGGGTCTCGTTGAGGCATGTGAGCTCAGTAGTTACGACATGTGGACTTAGTTGCCCCGTGGCATGTGGGATCTTAGCTCCCCGACGAGGGATCGAACCCGTGTCCCCTACATTGGAAAGTGGATTCTTTACCACTGAACCACCAGGGGAGTCCTTGTGTATTGGTTTAAGACACTGTGGCAAATAGGATGCGAGGAATTTGGAGAAGAAGAAAGTAGTCAGGGATGTTGGGGTTATGGACGTGGGAGCACAGACTACACCTGGGTTAATTTGCTTCCTCATCCTGACACACATTTTCTAGTTTACAAACATCTCCCATTTGCATGGAAAATGGGTGTCATAGGACCTGCGGGTCAACCATCTTTTGTATTTCCTATTTCACAAGGCTCAGGGAAAACACCAGAAATCACCTTTTATAGTCCTGGAGGGTAACATAAGTTAAAGGTCATCATAGGGAATGATAGTTAAGATATAAGAAATAACGAAGAAAATAGCAAGACATGAAGCCTTATCCCTCTGTGGTTCATGGGCTGCATTTTCCCCGTCCTCTCTTCCCCACCTCCCTCTCATTTCTTTGTCTTCCTTCTCTTATTCTCTTGTCATCTTTGCTCATCTTATTTCTTTCTCTCTAAATGGAGAATATGCCCTGATCATTGACTCTGAGAAATGTGGCCAATTGTAGGTATTGATAAACATTCTTATCTTATGGAAGTTGGGGTGAGTGTAGGGGAGAGAACTGCAGGAAACCGGAAGGCTGGATGGAATGTAGAATGGATCGATGGAAGAAAGGAAGACACATTCTTGGTAATGCAGTAAAAGAGAATAAAAATGAGAGATGATAGAAAAACGGCTGACAGTTGGATAATAGATAGGATAGACGGTATATATCTAGAGTGAGGATAGATATTAGATAGATGTATATAGGACAGGAACAAACAGCAAGACAATCCCAAAAGATAGGAAAACAAATAACTCAGGGATAATGGGAGCAGCATCATATTGGATTTGAATAACAGAAACGGCATCGTCCCCAAGTGAAGATGGTCAGAATTTAATCTGAGTCCTCTCCCTCCCCTGGCAGTGTTTCTATCAATACAAGGGCACCAGGGGCTGGGATGGTCCAGAAATGAGGAATATCTTCTCTTCTAAAGTTTTTGTGTCTCAAAGGTGTTTTCCTCTTAAGAAGCCCTGGCTCCCTTACCACCAACCACAAGGGATCCAGAAGCTCCTCTGTGTCACACATGAGTTCTTTGTCAAGGAATTGAGAATGGCCTTTGGCCAGTCTGCCTGCATCCATGTGTTCCTAAATTCTATGGCACCAAATACTTTAGTATCTGCCCACCCCCCTATACACAGTCCATCCAGAATGCTGGTGGATGATCAGCATTGGCCAATGATCATTTCTTCACGTACATACAGAACCGTCTTGATTTCTTCCACTGCACAGGCTCTCGTGGACAATTGAGATATCTCGTAGTTTGGTCTCGTTGTGTCTCTTCTGTTTTAGACGCCCACGTTTCCTATGAAATTTGTGGGCTGCAGCATACTTCCTGTCTTTATGGATTGTCTCGCTTGTCTCGAGTTCTTCTTAAATATTTTCAAATGCCTTCTCTTCTTTTTACACTCTGTCAACCCTCCTTAAATATCCAGTTCCTTTTCTACACCCACATTGGATGCTTGTTCAACTATAGTGAAAAATGGGTCCTCTGTGGGGTCTTACGGATCCTTTTTTCTTTATACCAGTAAGTCTAGGATGTAATTAAATGACAGTTAATCTAAGGGTAATAGGTCTGCAGTGGTTTCAAGAACAAATCGTGATCAGCACCATTAAATACCCTTTCTCCAAGGGTATACGAACACACACACACACACACACACACACACACACACACACACACAAGAACTGTATTAGAGACCATGATTCCGTACAACATGGGAAATGCTTCCTTACAGATTCCTCACAGGATGCGATATCCCTTGGGATAAAAGAGTTTAAACACCCATCTCCAAAGAAAATGGGCTTGCCCATCTATGGAGTCCTGGGTCTCGGAGTTGAAAAATTAAAACCCTGCTGTATAAAGCACCAGGAGAAAAATTCACACACCGACATTGACAATTATTCTTCAATTCTAAAAAAATATTTAGTAGCTCTTACAGGATTAGGATTTAAATAAAGACGTGGCAACAAGCATATGGTGCCATCTTTTAATATTGTATGGAAGATGAACATCTTATAAGGGTCTCACCTGGAATACAACTCTTCCTTAGCTTCTATGCTAAAGGATAATTACTGCCATCTCAAGAAAAAGAACTGTAAACTTTGAGTGTCTTGTGTAACGTAATCTATAGCAACAGTATGTGTCTGTGCTTTCAGCTGTTCTCCAACAAATACCTTATATTCATCAAACCCTAGGTAGAATGTTTTTAAAGCTCTTCCTACACAAATACCCCTCTTCCAGAAAGCTACCCCCATAGTTCTTGTTCCCTATCAGCATTGCTCACTTGTTTGCTTCAGACAAGGATGATGTCTAAGCATCCAAGGGCTTACACTCTGCAGGTTTAAGATTGCTTTTAGATGTCAAAATAAATGAGAAATATATAACAAGTCAACAATGATACAGTAAAGGCAGTTCTTTTGAGTCAAGAAATGGTGCTGCTGGGCCATACTTAGAAGATCTGAAATGTCTTTTTCCTCTTGATGATGTGATGAGTTTGCATTAAAGACGTAAGTCCCATAGCCTCCCCCCTGGATTTCCCTCTCTACAGCAAAGACCAAAATTGTTTTTCTGAGCGACAGAAGAAAGCTCATTCCTGTTATCCCATGGGGTTGGTCTCATCAATGCCACAGGCATGTAGACCCTATAGGAAGGATAAGCCAGTACCAAAGAGAGTCAGTAGGAAAACAGAAGCAAAGCATCCCACACAGAGCAGTAATAATCCCCATCAGTCACAGGGGCTGTTGTCTTTCAATAATTCTTCGGTAATTGGGAAGAAATAGATTGACCTCATCCCTTGATCTGTCTGCAGCTGTCTTCGGTTGTGTGAGCCTTCCAGTTGTATGCTCAGGGGTCTATGGAACGGGTGAGACCCCCACACGTTACACTTTCTTTTAAATCAACAAGTCCATGGTTTATATTCAGTACAGTGGGTTTGAGCATACACAGTGCGTTTGTGTACTTATAACGTAGAAGTTGCAGGTAAGTAGGAAGAGTCCTCATGTATAGTGGAAAGATTTCTCAGGCAAAATAAAAAGCAGATCTACTGTGCTTGTGAATCCCGAGAGAATCTGATACTCCAAGTGGGAGGCCACGTGACAAACACCTATTTAAGGGAGGCGTGACTGCTTCTCCATCCCTACTCTCGGGTGTGTAAGACACACAGCAATATGATTTCATGATATACATTGAGTTGTAATCATCAAGCAGCATCCTATGAAATGATGAAAATCTAGAATTTATTCTTTTTTGCAAATACAGCCACAGAAAGACATATTAGACATATGTCTAATATAAAGACACACATATTGTGTGTCTCACTACTTAGCATTAGTGATTTAGAGCTGAAAGTAGCAAGGAGAAGCAGCTGCTACTTTTAATCACTAAGTGAGGATCTCTACTTTCTCATACAAACAGTCACTTTTACACTCGTCGGAGGCTAGGGAACAAGTCTTAAAAGCAGGCACGTGTAGGAGACAATGATTAACTTCCAGTTTTATGAAGCTTTGCACCGCAGTCTTCAAAACATTCAGCACAGGATCACTTACGCATAGTAGCGAATTAAACAAAATATAGTCTACGTTTTATATATAAATGTACAGAAGAAGCTAAGCAGAGTGTGTTGTACACACAACCTAAGATTTGACAAGGGGACAGATTGGCTTTGGTTTAATTTTTTCGGACCCCACCTGTTCTAAGCAACTGAGAATCTACTGTCTGCTGAGTATAGGCTATGTCCATGACAAAGCCTTGTAAAGCATTCGTTGTCCATGTAGCATTGTTGTTGAAAGGAAAGCATTGTTGAAATCTGATTTGGGGCAAAGAGTGATGATGTCATAGATGGTAACAGCCATGCCTGCGCCCATCCATTCCAAATCCTTCTGATGCAAGAGCCCAAGCCTGGGATTGAGGAACATCCCTTGATCTTTGTCCTATGATTTCCTTTTCTTATGATCTTGGGGAACTTTATGATCTTTTTGCTTTGGTTAATTTCTTTTTTAAAAAAAATTTTATTGAAATGTAGTTGATTTACAATATCGTGTTACTTTCAGATATACAGCAAAGTGATTCAGATATATATACATATATAGATATAGATATATCTATATAGATAGATAGATATACATAAACACACACACTGAAGATTCTTTTCCATTATAGGTTATTACAAGATACTGAGTATAGTTCCCTGTGCTACACAGTAGGTCCTTGTTGGTTATCTATCTTTTTTTTTTTTTTTTTAACAGACGATGTTGGGGGTAGGAGTTTATTAATTAATTTATTTATTTTTGCTGTGTTGGGTCTTCGTTTCTGTGCGAGGGCTTTCTCTAGTTGTGGCAAGCGGGGGCCACTCTTCATCGCGGTGCACGGGCCTCTCACTATCGCAGCCTCTCTTGTTGCGGAGCACAGCCTCCAGACGCGCAGGCTCAGTAGTTGTGGCTCATGGGCCTAGTTGCTTCGCGGCATGTGGGATCCTCCCAGACCAGGGCTTGAACCCGTGTCCCCTGCATTAGCAGGCAGATTCTCAACCACTGCGCCACCAGGGAATCCCGGTTATCTATCTTATATATAGTAGTGTGTGTGTGTTCATCCCAAGCTCCTAATTTATCCCTCCCCCGCCTTCCCCTCTGGAAACCATAAGTTTATTTTCTCCGTCTGTGAGTCTATTTCTGTTTTGTAAATAAGTTTATTTGTATCATTTTTTAAGTTTCCACATATAAATGATATCACATGACATTTGTCTCTCAAATGTGCCTGCTTCCTTTGAAGAGCGTTGGCTTTTCAGTCCTAGATATCAGCAATTCTAAATTTATATACCAGTTGAAGGAAGGAAATTTACATAGAGTCAACCATGTTTGTTCAAAAGGGATATTCGACCCATGTTAGGGAAAAGTGAAACATAAAGAGCTGGTTATTCGAGGTTTAACCACTGGACTGCATTCCACCTTTGACAAGGCACAAAGTTTGAAAGATTTCACTACCCCTAGTTCAGGTTTAATTCAGTTTAAAGCACTATTAGACGGTTGCCATATTAACAATGTCCTAACTCCACACCTGTCCTTAAAAGTAGATTTTTTTTTGCCTAGGGAAAAGCTGGAACACGACTGAGCCTTGTTGGTTGCTTGCTGGTGGGCGTTAGTTGCAAAATGCTCACGCGATGTTCTCCGTACATCCGTAGCTTCCCATTGGCCGCAAAGCTCTGCCCACCTGTCAACACTGGGAGAAGGTTGGTGTCCATCCGCCACGATGCCTCAACGTGTACCTTTGGCCAGTTGCTCCTACCAAGGTAAGCCCATCCGTGAATGGCATGAGGTATGTGACTCCAGTTTTCTTTGCATTCAATACTGGTCTTTTCATAAAATGCAAACTACTCTTTCAAGGACACGAAGGTAAGATACAACTACAGTTGGATTTCCTGTCTATGCATCCACCCTCCCTGTCTTCCGAAATTTCCCAAAATCGTTGTTCCTCTCTGTAGATGCTCATAGCCCTAAGGTGTTTATATGTCTATTTTGCATATGTATGATTTTTCCTTCAGGTGTAAAGCAGGGTTTCTGAGCTACAACACCATTGGCATTTGAGGCTGGATAATCTTTTTTTCCCCCGCTTTTTCTTTTATTTGTATTTATTTATATATTTTGCAGCATTTATTCCCAGGGCCGTAAGTTTTGTTTCTTCAGTTTCTTCTGGGATATCTTTTTCTTCTCTGCAACCTCCTCTTCTGGTTTAGGGACAATCTCTTCTTTTTCAGTAAGGATCATCTCAGTATGTCAGGGAGAGCTCACGTATGGGTTGATCCGACCATGAGATCTGTAAGTCCTGAGCCGTATCGCGGGGGATTTGTTCACCTGGATATGCTCACTGACCAGAGAATCTACATCTAAGACCTTAAGTTTAGCATTACACTTTGTATTTGTGAGCATGTGCAGTAAAGATTCAGCACTCTTTTTGGGCCACCGACCCTGCATCCAGCCCCACTGGACACACCAACCAGCTCCACCATTGTGACGACGGAATGGCACCCATTGCTTCTGTAAAGTGACATCCTTTAGATACCTGGTGGCTTTCGGATATTCCTACCCTTCTTGGCCTGGGCAGTTTCACGTGTGTTCTTAAAGTGAACACAAAGATTTGAACCTCTTGCTTCGCGTGATTTTGTAGGGTTTTCTGGGTCAAGTGAATAGTGAACCATTTTTTACATGTTGCCTCACTCAGGCTGCTTACCGGAAAAGCGAGGCTGGATGATTCTTTGCTATGGTGGGGAATGGGTACACTCCAGGATGTTGAGCAGCATCCCTGGTCTCTTCCCCTGATACCAGTAGCATCCTCAGTTGTGACAGACATTGCCAGATGTTCCTGGCCTGGGGGAACAAAACTGCCCCTGTTACAGCCTCTCTTGTAGATAGTTAATGGTACAACCCCTCACCTCTTCAACAGACCACAAGTGTCCTGGTGTTAAGAACTGTATCTTATTTAGATATGAATATACCCAGGGCTAGAGCATAACCTGGCTTACCATTAATTAGGTCCTCGATCTTTATACATTAAATTGCCTGAATCCAGAGATTAAAAATTCCTTGAAAGAGAAAAGTTTTATATATCATCATTTTCTTATTTCAAAAGGTGATGGTATCTAGAGACAAGATCATAGATTTCATAGATTCAACCACAGGCATGAAATTTGGAGTCGACATAAATCTTACCATAATATATAAAGACATACAGCCTCAACCTCTCAGAGGGAGACATGGCATGCAATTTTTATTCCCTAACTCAAGATTTGAGAGTGGAAGAGACCAATTATCACCGAAGAGATTTATTTTCACATTGGAAGTAGTCCATTTTCCCCCTTTTTCCTTGTATAAACAGCCAATGGTGTTTGTCTCTTCTGATAAGTGTGGGCCTATAAGCATCTTATCAGCACTTGACTGTTTCTACGTTGCACTTTCCCACGTAAATCAGCGCGAGCAGGAAATGGTCCTCGTAAACTCATGTTCCAGGCTGCTCTTAAAAAAATCTTTACGTGGTGTTATCTGAAAAGAGAAATCATCTCAAGCTTTTCACGGGTTCAGTTTGCCTTAGGACAGGTGTCAGTGTCTGCTTCACATCGTGCCTGTAGAATCACACAGTCAGGCAAGGTTCTGTTGACGTGCAGATGGGGAAACGGAGAAGCTGATGATGGGCGGATTGGGATAATGGCCCACGAAGCTTCAGGAACAGTCAAGGCCTATACCCGGCAGCAAACACAGGGCTGGCTGCGTCTGAAGGCTGAGCCACATGGCTGCAGTATTATGAGCAAGCGAAAAAGCTGTACAAACAGAGGGACCCAAGCAAATGAGGTTTCGTTGTCCTTGGCAAATGCTTGGGTTCGATTCTAAGTACCGTGAACAGTGATGGACCCAGTTGAAATAAGGGAGTGGCTCCATCAGATGTATGCTTTAGGAGTGTCTTCTTGGCTGCTGCCGGGGTTGGGGTGGGGGGTGAGTTATGCTCCAGTGGAAGCAGAGAGAACAGCAGGAAGGCTGATCACGGGAGGAGGTGAAACATAGGGCGGGGGCGGGGTGTGGGTTTCATTTTGGAAGCAGGGTCAAAGGTACTGGCTGATGGGTGAGATGCACAGGGTCCGGGAAAAGAGGAATCCATTACGACCCTTTCACTGTGGCTTAGACAACACAGTGGGATCATTTGCAGAAATGGTAAAAATGGGGGACTGGGAGGCAGACAGTTTTGTAGGATGAGAACCAAAAGTTCTGTTTGCAACATGTCCAGTTGGACATGCCTGTTGATACAGAAATTGAGACAATGCCAACATCTGGAGCTTTTCATAGATGTTGTGGTTACATATGTCTGTGTGTGTGTGTGTGTGTTGTATTTTTTTAATTGTATTTAGAAGTAAAGGTAGGTTATGCTTGTTTTTCTCCCAGAGGTTCCTTTTCATTACTGCCGCCTATAAAATTGTTCAAGGTTTTTTGTTTTGTTTTGTTTTGATGTGGTCCATTTTTTAAAGTCTTTATTGAAGTTGTTACAATATTGCTTCTGTTTTCTGTTGTGGGTTTTTGGTCCTGAAAAATGTGGAATCTTAGCTCCCCGACCAGGGATCAAACCTGCACCCCCTGCATTGGAAGGCAAAGTCCCAACCACTGGACTGCCAGGGAAGTCCCTATAAAATTGTTGAGAAGAGCACGTGGCTCGTGAATAAGTCCCCTCGGTGTCTTGTGTCATAAAGGGAATTTGATGGATATCAAAATATCCATCGAGAGATAAATGAATAAGTAGGCGTCTGGTATATCTAACGCAGAGGAATTGTATGTGTCCCTTAAGAGGAAAGGCATAAATCATTCTGTGGTGATGTGTAATCATGGCACAACATATATTAGGTGCAAAAATAGCATGAATAATAAGCATGGAATCATTTCTGGATTAAGGTTTTCCAGAACCAACCGAGATTTACTTTAAGGAATTGCTCACTTGATCGTCTGGACAGGCAAATGTGAAACCTGAAGGGCCGACCAGCAGGCTGGAAACTCGGACAGAATTTCTGTGTTACCGGTCTGAGAATTCCTTTTTCTCCAGACTTTCTCAGTTTTTTTTGCTCGTAAGGCCTTCAGAGATCAGATGATGCCCTTGCACATGATCAAGGGTCGTCTCCCTTAAAGTCAACTGAATATAGATGTGAGGTACGTCTACAAAATACCTTTAGAGCAACATCTAGACGACTGTTTGACCAAATGCCTGGGCACCATAGCCTAGCCAAGTTCACACATAAAATCGACTGTCAAAATTCTGTGTACATTAAAACAGAAATGAATGTGTTGTCTGTAGACCTGTGTACGTATATAAAGGAAATGAATAGAATGATATGTAGCCAACTCTTTAACTGATGAAGGGATTTGTCTCTGGGATTGAATTGGATTGAAAGGAGATGAAAAATGTGTAACAAAATGCATGTGAGGCTGAGGATATTTCACTGGAGATAGGTCACTGCTACAGGAAGAAACATTGTAAATTATATTGTGTCCTCACTGTAAGTAAAACATCAAGAAATTAAGTTGCAGACAGAATTTGAAACCTGAAGAAGTTTTGCAAAGACATTCACGCCTAAGGTGGGAAGGTGGGCTAAGTCCCCAAATTTTTGTGAATCACCCTCAAACTAAGGAGATCAGGTCAAACTTTACGTTTTGAATAACTTCATCAGCTTTCTTATATACCTTCACATGCTTGCTAGTCTTAAAATACATTTTGAGTTAAATAATAATGTCAGTTACCGTATTTGCCACCCTGTTTTTGAGAGTAATTCACAATAAATAACAAGGGACTCAAATGATTGTTCCCATAGACTCTAATTCCTGTCCTAGGACTTTATCCTTAGAAATGTGTCCAAGAGGCAAGTTATTACAGTAGAGGGTTCACAGCATTTTGAATTTTTAAGCTGCTAAAAATAACCTAAATGCCCAGTTTTAAATAAATCAAAAGAATGTTGCATGATGTGATTTTTTTTCTTCTTTTTCTTTTTTAATTGAAGCATGGTATAATTTTTTAAGTGAAAAAATCTGGTACAAAGCATTTTATGTCCCAATTATGTAAATATGTACAAATATCTAGCACCAGTGAGACTGAAGAAAATTGAAGGGATAGAAAGTGAGATTGATTATGAAAGATAAATGAATTTAAAAGAAGACTGAAAAAATATCTACATTCTCATATAAACTAGACATGAAAATCCTCTCTCTTATTTCCATGTTTCTTTCCTCTAGTGCTGATGGGTTAGATTTGCTTCTGTCCACGAGGGTGATAAATTCCAGGAGGCTGGATAGGGTATAGCAGGGGAGAGTCCACAGGTTGGGTTATCTATTCTTCAAGGTTGTGTGTTGTCAGCCACTATGACCTTTATTCTAAAAGTGATAAATCCTGGACTCTGCCAAGGGTTCTGGTCTCCTCTCTGCTTCTTTGGAAGCTCCGAAGCAAGAGTGAAGCCGTCTAATTATTGGAAGATCATTGCTTTTTACATTCTTGAAAACCGATGGGTACACAGTTTCTAGGGCTGGAGAGTCTAGAGATGGAGATTGTACAATCATAGGCTAGCCGTGATGGATGTCTTTGTATTTTTTTATTTTTTATTTTCTTAATTGAGGTCTAGTTGATTTACAGTGCTGTGTTAACTTCTGCTGTACAGCAAAGGGATTTAGTTATACATACATATACAATATTTTTTAATATTCTTTTCCATGATGGTTTATCGCAGGATGTTGAATATAGTTCCCTGTGCTGTACAGTAGGACCTTGTTGTTTATCCATTCTGTGTATACCAGTTTGCATCTGCTAACCCCAAACTCCCAGCCCTTCCGTCCCCCACCCCCTCTGGCCCACCACAGGTCTGTTCTCTGTGTCTGTGAGTCTGCTTATGTTTTATAAATAAGTTCATTAGTGTCATATTTTAGATTCCACATATAAATGACATCCTATGATGTTTGTGCTTCTCTGACTGACTTCACTTAGTATGATCATCTCTAGGTTCATCCATGTAGCTGCAAATGGCATTATTTCATCCTTTTTTAGGGCTGAGTAGTATTCCATTGTATATATGTACCAGCTCTTCCTTATGCAATGGATGTTCTTTTATACTAGTTTTTCTTCTCCCAAAGAGGCTACTTTCAGCCTCTGTGTGGTCTAGAGCTTCTGTGCCCTGGGAAGGGCATGCTTTCTCTCTCTTGCTCTGGCCACATGCTTGTTTTCCTCTTTGACCCCCGAGCTGGAAAGCATACTTGGATTTAGTGTCCCTGCACCTTTTGGAGGAGAGGATGTGGAGAAACACATCCTGCCAAGCGCCTGTCCATCCACCTGCATCTGCTACTGCTCCAGTATGGGTAATGAGCGATCTGTGTGTGTGAAATAAAAGGGGAGCTTAAGAAGTATCAGAGAGAGTCTTAACAAGAGGCTGCAAGGCAACTGGAGGTGGAATTAAATGTGGGGTTTCAAATAATTGCGAAATTCAAGGGTTCGAAGGAACAGACTGGTTTATTCTGAGGAAATAGGTGCTTGGATCTTCACTCCACTTCATACACAAAAGTAAATACTAGATGACTTAAACATCTATATCTATCCATTATCTTTCTATCTATCCATCATCTATGTGTTATCTATTGACATCTGTTATCCATCATCTATCTGTATCTACTTATCATCTGTGTATTATCTATCTGTATATCTAGCTATCATGTATCATCTATCTATAAAAGTAAATACTAGATTACATAAATGTCTATCTAGTTATCTATCATCTATTTCTATCCATTATCGATATTATCTTTCATCTATCTATATCTATTATGTATCTTTATATCTATTATCTATCATCTGTTTAGCATCTGTCTATATCTATCATCTATCTTTGTCCATCTCTCTGTCATCTATCTATTTAATATATTTAAAAAATCACAATAAATTTTAAGTTTTTTAAAAACAAATTCAATTGTGCAGAGTATCAACTAGAAAAATCCATTTGAATATCAGGTTGGAATACATAAAAATTAAACCTTTATCATGGGGGGAAAAGGGCATTATGAACAGAGTGAAATGGTAGAATAAAGATTTGGAGATGTGTTTTCCAAAAGCATAATTAAAAGTCTGCTAAGGAAGGGTAATGAACTAATTAAGTTATGATCTACTTATATCCTTTGGGATATTGTGAATCCTTTCAGGAGACTAAGGGAGGTCTCTCAGGACTGGAAAGATGTATAAAAGTTACTGTGAAAACTTAGAGGAGTGTTATATATTCACACGGTGGTCGTATAGCACGGTGGGGACAGACTCAACCTGCTCGCTGCAGTGTTCAAGTCTCCCTCAGGCTGTGTATCAACCCTGTGGTCCTGGGCAACTTCCTTCATCCATGTTTGCCTCTGTTATCCTAATAAAAGTAGCCCGACTTCAAAATAACCCTACTTCAACTAAGAGAGTAGGAGCAAAAAACGAGACGTGTTGGCCTCTGTGTCTGGACCAGGGTAATCATTCCGTCGGGGGGAAGGTCCCCACTCAGGCAGATACAGAGAGAGAAAAGTCCAGGAGAGAAAGTCATGAAATGATGTCTGGTGATTTCCCTCCTAGGACTGGATGGATCTCCCTGCCCATCTATCTGTCTCCATACACACTCATTGTGGATAAAGCATCTTTGAAAGGTTTTATGAGAAACTTAAGATAAGAATCTGGGTCACAGGAGCAAGCTCACCTAGGAATAGTCCTGGGAAAGGGTTGAACTCCTTTAAACCATGTAGATGGTGCCGCCCAAGATAAAAATGCTGCACAGAGAAAGCGTGGTATGTGAAAACATGATTAATACTGGGAGTGTTGAACTTTTAATTCTTCAAGCAGTTTTAATGTTTGCTGTGCTGTTTGAAGTATTCTTTATTATCAGATGTGTGCTTGTGCTGAATTGCTAAGAAATTAGGAAAAGATGAAAAGGAGGACTGGGAACTTTCTTCGGGGCAATTTAATTATAAAAGAGATGAATCCTCAAAGATTGTGTCATTCTGAGATGCTCCTATACAACAGGGGAAAGAAAATCCATCATACCTTTAAAGGAGACTGATTTGAACTCTTGGCTTTTATTCAGATGTTCACAGTCTGTCTTGTAGAAGAACAGTTGTTTTGACATAAATAGATGGGGCTTCGATGAAATAAATTTTGTTATAAACCACCAAGAGGGAAACATAATCCCATTTAAAAAGAAAGCATGTCCCAATCTTCAGGGGACCTCAGTTTATTTTTACTTACCCTTTAAAGATCATATATTGTTTTGAAAGAACGCTTTGCAAAAACAGAAGCCAGAAATGACTTGAAATATTCATTTTTACGAGACGTATTGTGGTTTATAAGACTTCGTAGTACTTGGCAGTAATACGTCAGAGTAATGACATTTAAAAATACTTGAACACAGAGATTGCACTATTAAGCAACTTGGTAAAGAGCTTTTAGTACTATTATTGATAAGACAAAGGAAACCCAGTGCAGTTGTTTAATTGGACTCTGTACAGTCAAACAAAATAATCCACAATAGTAAAATCGCAGTATTGGAAATCATCTTGTAATTCATTTTGTAAATTATTTGTTTTCTAAAATGAAGCCAAACACTTGTGTAATCAAATCCTATAGAATGGGTTAATATCAGGTTGATTCTGGGAATTCCCTGGCGGTCTAGCAGTTAGGACTCTGCTCACACTGCCGAGGGCCCAGGTTCAATCCCTGGTCGGGGAATTAAGGTCCCAGAAGCCATGCAGCTTGGTGAGAAAAAAATAAAAATCAGACTCATTCTAATCTGAATACAATTTTAAAGGGAAAATATTACCATGATGTTCCGTGTAGGTATTTATAGATGTAAAAAGAGCTTCCAAAGCTGCTGTTCCAATGGTAAGGTAGGTTTTGCTAGGCAGATATGCAGACAGCACAAACCAGGGACAAACCAGTATGTCCTTACAGGTCTTTTATAGTGTGATTCTAGTTTTTTAAAAAAAAAACATAATTTGCCTAAGTGCTATGATAATCTTATTACACTTGAATACCAAAAAGAAAATGGAAGGTACCCCAAAGAACATTTCTGCATTCAGTACTTCCATCCAGGTTGTCCCTTCTGTGGCAAAGAATGGCCCACATACTACCAAAACCATTTCTTTTTCCGTAGCACACCTAACTTCCTTGTGCTTCACAGATATTGCCTTTTTTTTTTTTTTATCTCAAATTCAAGGTTTGGGGCAACTCTAATTGAGCAAGTGTATTGGCACCATTTTCCCAAAGGCATTTGCTCACTTTGTGTCTCACTTTGGGTCGTAGGTTGGTAGTTCTCACATCTCAGACTTTTTCATTATTTGTGTACCTGTGATGATGATCTTTGATCAGTGATCTGTGATATTATCTCGCAGAAAGGTTATGGCTCAGATCACGGCTCACTGAAGGCTCCGAGGATGGTTTGAATTTTTCAGCAAGAAAGTATTTTTTAGTTAAGGTATATGCATTGTCTTTAGGCTTAATGTTATTGCACACTTAACAGACGAGGGTCTAGTGTATACATAACTGTTATATGCACTAGGAAAGCAAAACATTCCTGTAACTCTCTCTGTTATAATTTTGGCTTTATTGTATCTCCAAGGTGTATGCCTGTAGTAGGCGGCCAGCTGGGTGGGGCTGCTGGACCCCAATCATAACTATGTAGTTGAAAATAACAAAGTTATTAGTAGCCTGGATCCCTGCATGATTCTATGGAGCGGAGTCAGCAACCAACCTGGAAAATGAGAGACAAGCTTTTCTGTTAGAGCTTTCACCGTTTCAGATTTTCATATTACAGCGTTGTAACTTTTTGGCTGAATACTACATCCTGAGTGATTTATGCTACCACGTCTTACTTCATGGAAAGTCGAGTCATTTTGCTCTGATATCCAACAGTGCAATTTTGAAGGCATTTTTACTTCTAGTATATTTTTGGATGGGAAAATATGTAACTTTATTACTTTCCTAAAATTTTTCTCATGATCATGTTTTAAAGCTGAAGCTGTCCCTCTGAAGCCTTGCTGGAAGCAAATAAAATAGCTTTCATGTTTTCTCATGCTTGCTTATATATGTGTGCAAGGATAGTCCTTTAATTTTTTTTTCTGTTAAATTAGAAGTTCAAGAAGTTCATGCTTCACTACGGAGTGACAATGAAATACTTGGAAGATAACCAAACTGAAATCAGAGAACCCTTTTGACTCCTAGCTCTGGAGACTTGGGGCTAATTAACATCTTCCATTTGTAGTTTTTATATATGGAATAAAATGATGTCAAAATATTAAAAATTCTGGAACAAGTGCACAAAATAGAGAATTTGCTCCTTATCTAGTCTTCAGCTAGGTCTTCAGCTCCTTCAACATAACATAAAGAAGGTTTTGTTTTTATCTCCACAGAAAGTAAAGTCAATTAAGTGACATTTTTTTCCCACCTTAACTATTGTTTTTGTTTGTTTGGTTTTTTTTTTTTTTTTTTTTTTTTGCTTAATAAGAGTTTTCTTTTTCCCCCCCAAAAGGTAGCTTTGAACAGCTTTGTTCTATTTTGATGGGGTGGAATTTAAGATTTAAAAACAAATTATTTAATTGAAGTATAGCTGATTTACAATGTTGTGTTAATTTATGCTGTACAGCAAAGCGATTCTATTATATATACATATGTATGTACTCTGTGTGTGTGTGTGTGTACACACACACACACACACATTCTTTTCCCATGATGGTTTATCACAGGATATTGAATATAGTTCCTTGTGCTATACAGTAGGGCCTTGTTGTTTATCCATCCTATGTATAATAGTTTGCATCTGCTAACCCCAAACTCCCAATCCATCCCTCCCCCACCCCTCCCCCTTGGCAACCACAAGTCAGTTCTCTGTCTGTGACTCTTCTTCTGTTTTGTAGATAAGTTCATTTGTGTCATAATTTTAGATTCTACATATAAGTGATATATGGTATTTGTATTTCTCTGTCTGACTTCACTTAGTATGATCATCTCTAGGTCTATCCACGTTGCTGCAAAAGGCATTATTTCTTTCTTTTTTATGGCTGAGTAGTATTCCATTGTATATATGTACCACATCTTCTTTATCCATTCATCTGTTGATGGACACTTAGGTTGTTTCCATGTCTTGGCTATTGTAAATAGTGCTGCTATGAACATTGGGGTGTATGTATCTTTTTGAATAGTAGTTTTGTCTGGATATATGCCCAGGAGTTGGATTGCTGGGTCAAATGGTAGTACTGTTTTTAGTTTTTGAGGAACCTCCATACTGTTCTCCATAGTGGCTGTACCAACTTAACATTCCCACCAACAGTGCAGGAAGGTTCCCTTTTCTCCACGCCCTCTCCAGAGTGTTCAACTGTTAAGTTTTTAAGTGCAGTGAGGAAGAAATAGAAAACTGTGTTGGAAAATTATTTTAAACCAAATTATTATGGCTTTACTTTTTACCAGAAACTAGGAAATAACATTTTTCAGTATGAAGAATATAGAGGTATTTATGCTGAATTTTTCACTTTAAGTAAAATACGTATGAATTTCTATCTACTGGTTTTCTTTTATTTCTTATCATGTGACTTTCCTTTGAGAGAAGCATTTTGTCCCCAACATGCACAGACTTGAAAATGGCTACTTTTGATCTGCATTTTAAATAAATGTTTCTGATCACAAATGTGGGACAGTTTGAATCATCATACTTGGCTATTTCAATTTTCATACATGTCAAATCCAATACATTGCAGATACAAAATCTGTATAAATAGTTGTTGATCAATGATGTATATATTTTACATAAATGGTTTGATAATTTCAATTTATTGAGCATTAAAAATAAAATGTATTCTCCATCAAAATACAATGTAGTATTTATCACATCCTAAAAATAAATGCGCTATGGACACTAACTGATTTAAACTTGTGACCATAGACAATTTATTCGTTCTGAACATTTGAAGACATTCTTCCTATTTTCTCTGTAAGAGTTTAATCAACGAATTACTCTCTGTATATTCTACTGGGAGCATCAGGTTTCTTGCTTTCATGATATTATATCGGCTCCTCCATTTACAATTATGTTGTGTTTTTCTTCATTCAGTACTTGCTTTGCTGTGGACTTGTAATGAATTGGATATTGAAGCTCATCCTATAAAAATTTTTTCCTAAATATAGACAATTCATAAGCATTTTACATGAATATTTTTTTTTTTTTTTTTTTTGCTGTACGCGGGCCTCTCACTGCTGTGGCCTCTCCCGTTGCGGAGCACAGGCTCCGGACGCACAGGCTCAGCGGCCATGGCTCACGGGCCCAGCCGCTCCGCGGCATATGGGATCCTCCCAGTCCGGGGCACGAACCCGTATCCCCTGCATCGGCAGGCGGACTCTCAACCACTGCGCCACCAGGGAGGCCCTACATGAATATTTTATAAAATTTTATGCTGTATCTAAAAATGTCAGAGTATATAATCATGCTAGTTTCAAAACTTTTTTCGCAATTATTTTTTAGAACACCAAACCATGCCCCTATGAAAGTACGAGTCTACTGAGGTAGGGAAAGGTTGTCACAGGAGATGGGAAATACCAAATGCTCTGTGTTGACCAGGCATTTTGATGTATATGCCGCAGTAATGCAAAAGGAGGGAGTTTCATGCATGCCTGTGTATTTCTCATTTTCCCATAGGCTTATAAAGGAGATGGCTTTTTTGTTGGATATATGTACATAGTGCTGCATGGTAATTATTTCTATTTCTCACTAAAATGCTACTACTTTTAAATCCAACAAACATGGTAAGAACCACCTCAAAGCCATCTGTGTCTATGTTAGCAGAAATCACCTACAGGTTTGCTTCTCTAGAATTCAAAGCATAGCAAATATAAAAAATCCGGCTCCATTAAGTGTAAGATGAATTCCCAGCCGCTCTCTGGGTACAAAGTTTACTGGGCAATTCTGGACAGATGGATTTGTGCTAACACAAAGAATAATCATAGAAATAGGTATAAAGAATAATCATAGAAGTAGGTGTAAAGATGTTTGCAAACCAGCATCATGAGCTTCCTAAAATTAGGGCCAGTTTTCCACCGGCAACCACCAAACATGATGTATGTATCTTTCAAGTATGGGATACATTTGTCTACCATCTTTCATGCCTCCATTCCATAACACTCAAAATGCATCGGGCAGGCTTCCCTGGTGGCATAGTGGTTGAGAGTCCGCCTGCCGATGCAGGGGACACGGGTTCCTGCCCCGGTCCAGGAAGATCCCACATGCCGCGGAGCGTCTGGGCCCGTGAGCCGTGGCCGCTGAGCCTGCGCGTCCGGAGCTTGTGCTCCACAACGGGAGAGGCCACAACAGTGAGAGGCTCGCGTACCGCAAAAAAAAAAAAAAAAAAAAAAAAAATGCATTGGGCATGAAAAATACACAGAGCTTGGAACAGTAATAAGGTATCCGAATATGTTTCTTCCTGAAGGTTTTCTATCTTCGGACATCCGACCACCTCTGACAGCGTATGTTTGTGGTAAACTAGGTTGAGAAAGGAGTCAGGAAGGTGACCTGCAGGAAACTGGGATGTGGAAAGTTTATTTTTACCCCATAGAGCAGAGGCCTGACCTCACATTCACTGACCTCAGAGAAGCAGGCCACCCCGCCTAGAAAGTGCGTGTTGACCACTTACTCTGAGGAATCAGAATTACATATACTATATAGACTCAGAGTACAGGATTGTCATCTTTTACCCAAAAAAAATCTCTGTATGTCCCATGTACAAATTAGACAGAGGATTGAACATTCCTAACCATGAAAGGAAGAAGGCATTCTTATCAAGTCTTAAGCCCGTACTGCTCGCCACAGGACAGGCCAATAAATGGGGAGATGAGGTCCTGGGGCAAGCAGTAGCCACTTCATTTGGAAAGCCAGCAGACCGAGAAGGTGGCAGGCTCATGTCCCAGAGAACCGTCATGCCCAAGTCAGAATTCAGGCTTCTTTTATACTAAAAAGGGGCGGGGGTGTGGTTGGTTCTCGCAGACGTCTTTGTGTTGGAGTCCTTGCATCTGTCCGGGTAGGTCAGGTCTTGATGTTCCTGTAAACCTCCAACAAGGCGAATGTTATTCTCTGTTCTGCAACTTTTTATCTCTATAGGAGTGGAAAAGTGTTACACCCTTAAAGGTCAGAGCCTTGAGAATGGGCTTTCCTGTATATTTCAGGCTCTAGGCAACATTTTTAACTTGAAGCTAAAGCCATAGACCAGCGGTCCCCAACCTTTTTGGCACCAGGGACCGGTTTCATGGAAGACAGTTTTTCCACAGACCGGAGTTGGGGGTGACGGTCAAGCAGTCATGCGCACGATGGGGAGTGGCAGATGAAGCTTGAAGCTTCCCTCGCTTGCCCGCCACTTGCCTCCTGCTTTGTGGCCCTGTTCCTAACAGGCTGCGGACCAGTAACCGTCCGTGACCTGGGGGTTGGGAACCCCTGCAATAGAATACAAAGGTTAAAGTTAAAAACAGATCCAAAATGGAGTCAGATTTGTTCTGATGTATTACAGTATCACTTTCCTGAAGCTTCTGTCTTTGTTTAAAAATTTTTATTAGAGTGTTGTTGACTTGCAGTGTTGTGTTAGTTTCAGGGGTACAGCAAAGCGAATCAGTTATACATACACATAGATCCACTCTTTTTTAGATTCTTTTCCCATCTAGGTTGTCAGAGTATTGAGTAGAGTTCCCTGTGCTATACGGTAGGTCCTTATTAGTTATCTATTTTATATACAGTTCTCTGTATGTGTCAATCCCAGTCTTCCAGTTTATCACTTCCCCCACGCTTCCCCTTGGGTAACCATAAGTTTGATTTTGATACCTGTGAAGACTTGACTGTGGGGGAGATGAGACTGGTTTTAGGGAGAATGCTTTTGCTCCAATGCTGAAAACACCCCAGACCAACTATAGCCAGTTAAGTAATCTCTATCCAGAGCTCTGTGGAAACAAGGAAGGTGCATACTTAATGCAGATTGAGGGTTCTCTGTCAGCTGCCTTACAAATATACTGCATTTAACGTTCTCTAACATCGTCTGAACTTGTTGTAACCTGGAAACGTTGAGAAAGTCCCAAAGCCGGTAATCACTACACTAAGATTTTAAGCCTAGGTGAAACAATCCTTAAAACCCATGATTCTAAGCTTAAAAGCATCAGGGAACAAAATACTGGTCCACCTTCTCCTTGAGATTCCAAGGACTGAAGAAGCCTTGAGTCTCTGCCAACTCCATGTCACCCAAACAATTGAAGGAAGAATTGCCATGACTTTGATGAAGAGAAGTTTGAATCAGGGATTTCTAGAGTGACACAAAGAAATGAGAAAACATCTCTCAAATAAAAAGAAAACTATTCAAGGTTAATTTACAGGGTTCTCTGTCAGTATCCTCTTATTTTTGTTTTCGTGTATAAACTAAACCAGTAATAATCCAGGCTGTGATGAACCCTTCCAATATACAAGGATAGAAGTTACTTGTGCAGGTCATACTGACCTTATACAAGCATGAGTATGTAGAATAATCACTTGTGGGACTTCCCTGGTGGCGCAGTGGTTAAGAATCCGCCTGCCAATGCAGGGGACACGGGTTTGAGCCCTGATCTGGGAAGATCCCGCATGCTGTGGAGCAACTAAGCCCGTGCGCCACAACTACTGAGCACACGAGCCACAACTACTGAAGCCCGCGTGCCTAGAGCCCGTGCTCCGCAACAAGAGAAGCCACCGCAATGAGAAGCCTGCTCACCGCAACTAGAGAAAGCCCGTGTGCAGCAACGAAGACCCAACACGGCCAAAACTAAATAAAAGTAAATAAATTTTAAAAAAAGAATAACCATTTGTATAGAAAGATGTCAGTGAAATCATCTATGGTTTTATTTTCATTTACATTTTATCATTTCATTTACTTTAAATCTTTGGATTTTATCAACAAAATCTATTTTAATTCATAACTTAAAATAATGGATCAACCTTCGTAGTTTACAAAATAAGACACTACTGGTTGAATTATTTCTTCATAAAAGAAGCTTTGTGGGCCTCCCTGGTGGCGCAGTGGTTGAGAGTCCGCCTGCCGATGCAGGGGACGCGGGTTCGTGCCCCTGTCCGGGAGGATCCCACATGCCGCGGAGCGGCTGGGCCCGTGAGCCATGGCCGCTGGGCCTGCGCGTCCAGAGCCTGTGCTCCGCAACGGGAGAGGCCACAACAGTGAGAGGCCCGCGTAATGCAAAAAAAAAAAAAAAAAAAAAAGAAGCTTTGTTACTAAACTGTAATATTAGAGTTTAAGCTTAAATATTCTCCCTAAAATTTTGACGTCAGTTGTAAGGTCTCCCATACATTAAACTGACAGATTCTTTCAATCCAGCAACAACTGTTGTTTTCCTTGCCCTAGTGAAAAATAAACTGCAGGGGATTCCTGGATTAACAAGAGGGATGGGGTCCATATGCATATAGTTGTCTCCTCCTGCAAACTCTCTGGTCATAATATGTGTTATACGATTCAGTGTAATTGCCAGATAATTTCCTAGGATGTAATTTGTATTTCTGCATTGACTTAAAGACTGAAATATTAAAGACTCATAAATTAATGAAGGCCTCCTCAGTTCATTGTATCAGAATCAAGTACTTAGGTTGAACCTCTCTGCTTGACAAACAGGCTCATTGGGCAGACACTGAGAGTGAGAAAGCCATGTGGCTTTCACTACATATAAAATTTTTCATTTGACCTCAGGGTAAAAAGAAAAAATAGATACACTCTACTACAAATGATTTGACAAAAGCCATTGGATCAAATGAGCCTTGCTTTTTCCTTCATGTCATGTTTTTTAAATTTATTTTATTCAACTATACTTGATTTACAATGTTGTGTTAATTTCTGCTGTACAGCAAAGTGGTTCAGTTATACATATTTGTACATTCTTTTTCATATTCTTTTCCATGATGGTTTATCACAGGGTATTGAATAGAGTTCCCTCTGGTAGACAGTAGGACCTTGTTGTGATGCATCCTATACATACTAGTTTGCATCTGCTAATCCCAAACTCCTAATCCTTTCCTCCCCCACACCCTCCCCCTTTACAACCACAAGCCTGTTCTCTCTGTCTATAAGTCCACTGCTGTTTTATAAATAAGTTCATTTATATCATGTTTAGATTCCACATATAAGCGATATCATACGGTATTTGTCTTTCTCTGACATACTTCACTCAGTATGATCATCTCTAGGTCCATCCATGGTGTTGCCAATGACATTATCTCCTTCTTTTTCATGGCTGAGTAATACTCCATTGTATGTGTGTACCACGTCTTCTTTATCCATTCCTCTACTGATGGACACCTAGGTTGCTTCCATGCCTTGGCTATTGTGAATAGTGCTGCTATGAGCATTGGGGTGCGTGTATCTTTTTGAATGATAGTTTTCTCTGGATATATGCCCAGGAGTGGGATTGCTGGGTCATATGGTAGCTCTGTTTTTAGTTTTCTGAGGAACCGCCATACTGTTCCCCATAGTGGCTGCACTGATGTACATTCCCACCAACAGTGCAGGAGAGGGCTCCCTCCTTGGTGTGACTTTCTATTCCCTGAGTTCTTTCTCTTCGAGTCCATGCTCCTTGGTTTGTTTCTTTCCTTCTGCTCCATTTGTCAGTATCTTCACGTAGTATCTTCCATTTTCCTCACAAGAGCAACAGTCATAGCAACCGCAGACAATGACGACACCAAAGTTCCCAAATCCACAGAAATTTCAGGTGACATTCACTATGCCCTCACGTCCTTCTCCACCGTCTGCCCTTATTCCTTGTTTCCGTCCTGTAGTTTGCACACCTCCTAGTTAGGAATAATTCTTTGTGAGGCTTCTGATATCAGGGAACGACGTCTCTCCTCACTTTTTCTGTTGTTTCCCTTTTCTCCTGGATTGCGTCCTCTTAAGAGACTAGAATGAACACAAGTGCAAACCTATTTTCATTGTGTATTTCCCCGATTTCTTCGTAATTGAACCCTCTTCTTCGGTGCTCCCTCCTTTCTCCTTTTCAAGGTTTGGGGTAGATCCAGCTTCTTCTGAATCATGAGGTTTGTCTACTCTTGCCTGCCCCCTGAATATTCTTTTCTTTTCTTTCTTTTTTTTTTACATCTTTATTGGAGTATAATTGCTTTACAATGGTGTGTTAGTTTCTGCTTTATAACAAAGTGAATCAGCTATACATATATCCCCATATCTCCTCCCTCTTGTGTCTCCCTCCCACCCTCTCTATCCCACCCCTCCAGACGGTCACAGAGCACCGAGCTGATCTCCCTGTGCTATGCGGCTGCTTCCCACTAGCTCTCTATTTTATGTTTGGTAAGGTATATATGTCCATATATATGTCCACACCTCTTTCTCGCTTTCTCACAGCTTACCCTTCCCCCTCCCCATGTCCTCAAGTCCATTCTCTAGTAGGTCTGTGTCTTTATTCCTGTCTTACCCCTATTCTTTTCTAATGCTATGCATTCCACTCCCTTTTCTAAAAGCCACTCCCAGACTTCTGTCTTCAATTCAGAGCTTCCTGAAAATCCACATTGCTTTCCAAAAGGTTAAACATTGTCATGTCTCTTTGGATATCTGATAGCATCTCAAACTGGAAAAGTGAGTTGTGATTTTATGAGCTTTTTAAACATTAGAGTTGATTATTATAACTCTATATATTATATATTATAACAGTTTTAGGTGTACAGCATATTTTATAGATTATAATCCAGTTAAAGTTATTATAAATTATTGGCTATATTCCCTGTGTTCTACATTGTATCTTTGTATCTTATTTATCTTATACATAATAGTTTGTATGTATAGTCTTTCTGCAGCCATCTGAGCTTAGCCAATTTGTTTTATAGTTTATTTAGAGATCATGGTGCCAATTAACTAGGAGAAATTATTTCTCATAAATTAGAAATATAGATTAGGGCAACTATTAAAAGGGAATTGCATCTTCTAATATTAAATCTAGGCTTTATGATCTCCTAGGGAACTGTCAGTGTCTATGTTTTTTTCCCATTTCTACATGGCATTGGGAACAGCCTTAAGAATCATTAAATATGCTTTCACAGTACAAAATGCTTAGAGCCTCCATAAAATGAACATGTTAAAAATAAAATTTGAAAATCAGTGCAACTGTGCTCAATGAAGAGACATGTATATTGAGAGGGTCATTAAGAGAAAGTGTTCCAGTGGTTTCACAGTAAATAAAAACTCAATCTCAGGAGCCCCCCCCTTTTTTTATAATTTATTTATTTATTTTTGGCTGTGTTGGGTCTTCGTTTCCGTGCGAGGGCTTTCTCTAGTTGTGACAAGTGGGGGCCACTCTTCATCGCGATGCGCGGGCCTCTCACTGTCGCGGCCTCTCTTGTTGCGGAGCACAGGCTCTGGACGCACAGGCTCCGGACGCGCAGGCTCAGCAGTTGCGGCCCACGGGCCCAGCTGCTCCGTGGCATGTGGGATCTTCCCAGACCAGGGCTCGAACCCGTGTCCCCCGCATCGGCAGGCAGACCCTCAACCACTGCGCCACCAGGGAAGCCCCAGGAGCCCCCTTTTAATTAAAGTGGAATTTCAGAATATTTCAAAGTGTACTGCTTATTGCATAGTTTTAAGTGTAAGATTATTTTTCCTGTGTATGAGAATAAGCCATGAGATAAAAGAGGAATTCTCATTAAAACATATAACACAAAAACACTTGAGAATTTCTCTCTGATGAACTTATTCATGATTTATGCATAATGCCATTGGATTTTATTTCACAAGGACTTTTATTTGCGTCAATTCAATATCCTTTTGTACATAGTTTGATCCTGAAATGTCTGAGAATCTACAACATATTTTTGATAAAAGTCCTATTCAGAGGAGAACATCACACCATTATTTATAACACACAGTCCTTTAAATTGGATGGAACCGCAGCAGGCTCCATGATTACATGTCTACATGTGTTATCATGCAACTGGAAATGAAAAAGATCTCAATTCTGTTCTCAAACGTGGATCTGGTTATCAGGACAGGGTTATGGTCTAGCACAAGTTAGAATATAGAGATAAGCTCTCCACATTCCAGGGTCTACCTTTCTTGGAGCAGCGTTATATTTTATCTAGAACGTTCCTCAGTTCCTCACTTTGGAGGCTCGGAATAAAAAATCCATGAGATCTTCCCCATTCTGGTTCACTTAGTCAATGACCATGTGTAGACTTTGCCCTTTTAGCGTATAATGGCTATAGGACAGTTGAACCCAAGGAGATGCGAAGAGAAACCTAACTGCCTTGTTTTAAGAGCATCCCGGTGTTGCCTTGACTTCACTGTAATCCCCAGGATTTCAGTGCTGTCTAGGTGGAATGCCAGGTCCGGTAGGCCATCAAGGTGGGTAGCTTTCAATACACGAGAATGCACGTCCAAGAAAATTAATGCAGTGTCCCGATAGTTCAGCTTAGCATTAAAAAGTAAAATCACATCTGCTTGGATAGAGTTCCAAATACCCAGGATCTTCCTAGAGGCCGTTAAATGCAAAGTTTTAAAATTTACTGGACCCTCTTTATTGAACTATTTTTAACAGGCTAGAGTGGCAAAATATTTTTACGCATTGGGGTGTCTGTCCCTTTCCCAAACGATGTGAAAGACCGGGCTGTGTTAGACGGGGTAGTAAGACCAATACAGCTTCAGGGATTTTCCGGTTGTTTTCTCTAATAAATATATTTTCCACATCAGCTGCTTTGAGCTGCGTTGCTGGAACTTTTTTCCATTCTTTACATGTTTTTGGGTGAGTTCAGAAAGATTCGACTAGGCACTGTCCTTTGAGTGTGGTGATAAAATAGAGGTGACAGAGGCTTAAGACCAAGTGTCAGTTGCTGATGGAGAAATGTCAGGATTTGAGCACCACGTGCTTTCCAGGGAGCACAGGTGACAGGAATCAAATGAAAACCAAGACACTAGTATATCAAAAATAACTCGTAAAAAATAACTTGTAAAAAATTGGGGGAAAAGAAGACAAAACAGGACTTCCCTGGTGGCACAGTGGTTAAGAATCCACCTGCCAACGGAGGGGCCATGGGTTCGATCCCTGGTCCTGGAAGATCCCACATGCCACGGAGCTGCTAAGCCCGCGAGCCACTACTACTGAGCCCGCGTGCCACAACTACTGAGGCCCGCACGCCTAGAGTGTGTGCTCTGCAACAAGAGAAGCCACTGCAATGAGAAGCCCGCGCACCGCAACGAAGAGTAGCCCCCGCTCGCTGCAACTAGACAAAGCCTGTGTGCAGCAACAAAGACCCAATGCAGCCAAAAATAAATAACAAAACAAAAAAAACAAAACCCAGTTAAGAAAAAGCAAGCGTAGTCTCTTTTAAAAATAAAATTGACTATAATATTGGGAACCACGAGGAATGTCTTCCTTAACGTGAAAGTTTTTAATAAAAGGATTAATATCCCTCTGTTTACAAATCTCTCAATCTTTCTCCCAATTTTATTCACATTATGATTTTTTTTTTTTTTGGCTCTCAAGTCTCAAGAGATTTACTTATATACTTCGGAAAGACAATGTCCGTGAACTGTTGAACCATATTTGAAATCTATTTCAGTAAGAATGTGGATACTTGGAAAATCAGATTGCTTCTGGGTTTGGAAGAACAGTTAGTCTAATCTAAGCATCTTCCTCCTAGTTCAACCATTTTTCCAGCGTTCCACCAAATTATTCATCAGCTTATGCCTGCACATCTCCAGGGTGAGGGGATTCAATGCCTTGAAAAGAACAAACTTGAAAGTATAACTTTTTACTGAAACGTGACTAAAAGGGTAAAACTGTTAAAATAGAAAAATGTTGTATCCACATTCATTTAAGATTAAGAAAAGCCTATCATTTCTTACCTTCTCCCAAATTAAATGATAGAAATAATATTTGATTGCAGTTTTAAATTCCATAACAGTTTTCACATATATTTAGTCCAATTATGGTCGCAAAGTTAAAGCAGGTTCCCACAGCTTTAAACAAACATCTTAACTATATATATTATGAAACTATCCAACACTAAATAAATGGGCAATATGTGTGGATCCTTCTGTCTTAGGCATTAAATAATCCCTATTTGATAAATAAAGGCAATGAGGGTCAGGAGAGAGAAATGAATTACCAAAGATACCATTAGAATTCAGATTTCCTGCTTTAAAACTGTATGACCTTTCCATCTACCATGCTAATCTTCTTGTTCTCCAATAGGAATATTTTTCAAGCTAACTTTTTTCTAATTTTTTTCTCCCAGAGGGATATTTATTGCTCTCTATGCCAGTACCTGTTAAAAGACAGTTTAAGAAAGGTATGCTTACGTCATTATTTGCCCGTCTGTATAGTGAAATATCACGTGTATCGATGTCAAGACAAAATATGTTCAAATTCAGCTTTGTTGATGATCTGTTGCATGAATTCACATAAATTACATTTCTTATGCCTCAGCACTCTATTCTCTGTGATATGTATTTTTTTTTAATCTTTCCAAGCTTTTACTGTGGCAAAAAAACATAACCTATAATTTCAAATATTATTATTTTTGTAGTCAGAAGGTTTAAGATCTAGTCTCTTAGGAATTTTGAAGTACATAATACACTATTGTTGACTGTAATCTCTATGCTGTGCATTAGCTCTCCAAAATTTACGCATCTTCTGTTCGTAAGTTTGTATCACTAAACAGCATCTCCACCTACTCCGTACCCTCCCAGTCTCTGGGAACCACCATTCTACTCTCTGATTCTACGAGTTCAGCTTTTTTAGATTCAACACATAAGTGAGATCATACAGTATTTATATTTGCCCTTCTGTGTCTGGCTTGTCTCACTTAGCATAATGCCCTCGAGGTCCATTCAAGTTGTCTCAAAAGGCAAGGTTTCCTTCTTTTTATGGTCAATAATATTCTGCTATGTATATTTACAACATCTTTTTAAAAAAAATTGTATTGGAGTATAGTTGACTTATAATATTGTGTTACTTTTTGCTGTACAGCAAAGTGAATCAGTTATACATATATACAGTCTTTTTAGGTTCTTTTCACATATGGGTCATTACAGAGTATTGAGTAGAGTTCCCTGTGCTATACAGTAGGTCCTTATTTGTTATCTATTTATATACAGTAGTCTATATATGTCAGTCCCAATCTCCCAATTTATGCTTCCCCTGCTTTCCCCCCTGGTAACCATACGTTTATTTTCTACTTCTGTGACTCTATATTTGTACCACTTTTTAAGATTCCACATATAAGCGATATATGATATTTGTCATTCTCTGACTTATTTCACTTAGTATGACCATCTCTAAGTCCATCCATGTTGCTGCAAATGGCATTATTTCATTCTTTTTTTTTTATCACTGAGCAATATTCCATTGTGTATATGTACCACATCTTCTTTATCCACTCATCTGTCGATGGGCATTGCATTTCTCTAATAATTAGTGATGTTCAGCATCCTTTCATGTGTTTGTTGTCAATCTGTATGTCTTCTTTGGAGAAATGTCTATTTAGATCTTCTGCCCAGTTTTTGATTGGGTTGTTTGTTTTTGTTGATACTGAGCTGCATGAGCTGTTTGTATATTTTGGAGATGAATCCCTTGTTGGTTGCTTCATTTGCAAATGTTTTCTCCCATTCTGAGGGTTTTTTTTTTCATTTTGTTCATAGTTTCCTTTGCTGTGCAACAGCTTATAAATTAAGTTTACCCGTATTGTAGTGAGTATCAGATCTTCATCCCTTTCTGTGTTTGAACATTCCATTGAATGGATAGACCACATTTTGTTTATCTGTTCATCTGCTGATGTACATTTGCACTGCTTCCACCTTTCACTATTATGAATACTAATTCTCTGATCATCCATGTAGATGTATTTACGTAAATACTTGTTTGCAATTTTCTGGGGTCTGTATACCTAGGCGTGGGATTGCTAGGTCATTTTCTACCGAGTTTTGCACATTATATTTTTTATTTCAACAGACATAAATATGATTTCCGCAAGCTCACATGACCTCACACTTTGAATGGCATTCTTTTTCATTATCAAATGACTGCTCCTTTAAAATAATCATTTTTATCCTGCACACAATAGATAGAGGGTATGTGAAAATATGAGCAAGGTGTATTTTGATGTGGAGGTTTATTTGGCATTATCAATCTATTCCAATCACAAATTGCTGTTATAGCCAGGCCAAGTTAAAAATTCCCTTAAATATATGAGGGACAGCACATTAAAAATGACCCAGGAATTTTAAACCAAGTTGAAACTGAAGTCTATGCCACACACCTGCTATTCTTGGCAATTATCACTTTATTGTCTTTCTAACAAGTATTATGAGTCTTCAGATGTCTGCATGTGATGTGTCCTTTCTGTAATGCTGAAAGTATGGCAAAATTGAACTGTTTGTGGGTTAACATATTTATTTAAATGTCTACAAGTTTAACTTAGGGTATCTTTTTTGTTGCCCTATTAAAAAACATTAACTCAGTACAAAGATATAGAAAAAATGTTCACTGAACTATAGTTGAAAGTCACAGCCTGTGTATCAATGAAAATCCCAGGTTCCAATTTTTTTTTTTAAAAGAAACTCCTCAGGGATAAATGAAGATGGAGAGCATGTCTCTAAGCCCCTGCAGAAAGCCCTCCCCTTCAGACTCGCAGATCTGTCTTCCGTGCAGGAGATCCTAAATTAGGGAACAGGACAGTTGAAGGAGCCCCAGACTGGTCCATGTTCTGTGTTTTTCTGTTGTCTGCATTTGTTTGCATAGCACAGTGAAGCAGCAGGATGGTATAATTACCACCATCTTTCTTGGAGCAAATTAATCTGCACTCACCTGCAGGGAGTCAATGAAGCAGAAAAGACCCCAGTGGAGAAATATTTCTTTTGTGTAGCAAAGCTCAAACCTAGTTTAAACCTTGAAATGCCAACATATAATTTATCTCACTGTTCTCTGACTATCAGCAATTAAGATACCAGGTAAAAATAGGACATTGGAAGGGGTTTCTAAACACTTGGTGGAGGCTGGCTCATGTTTGCTCTGTTTAAATGTATCACCCACACCTGTCTGCCGGTTTGGAGACATCAATTCCCATTTTCTTCCACAAGATTTGGAGCTAATGGTTGGTAGACAATAACCAGAATGTTGCATTCTTTTCCCCCTTCGTGGATTTTTTTTCTTCCATTATTTTACGAGGAAGTTACACTTTCTTTATTTTTCTCATAAAAATGAGTGCATTTGGATGGGATTTGTAATGCAAGATTTATTTCAAACTAAATGAAAATGAAAACAAAACACATTACAATGTGGGATATGCAGGAAAAGAAACAGAAAAATTGGTCTTGGGATGCTTTCATTAGTTAAAAAAAAGAGAGTCTCAGAGAAAATATCTAAGCTTCTGCTTTAAAAGCCAGAAAAATAAGAGCAAATTAAACCTAAAATAAGTGGAAGGAAAGAAATAATAAAGAGCAGAACAAAAATCAATGAGAGACAAAACTGTTAAACAATGGATGAAACCAATTAAATCCAAAGCTGTTCCTTCGGAAAGTTCAGTAAAATTGATTAATTTCTAGCCATCTAGTCAGGAGGAAGAAAAGAGGTAAGACACAAATAGATAAAATAGGGGCACTGCTAAGGGCTTCATAAATATTGATGTAATAATTAGTGACTATTATGAACAAGTTAATACCAATACATCTGGCAACTTAAAGAATCAGTGAACAAATTATATAAAAGATGCAAATTACTAAAACTCACACAAGAAAAAAAATAACTTATATAATCCTGTGTATATTTAACAAATATAATTTGCAGTAAAATAGTTTCCAAAGAAAACTTGAAACAAAAATGGCTTATTAGGCGAATCCTAAAAAAAAGATTTATGGAATAAAAATACTGAATACAGGCAAAATCGTCTAGAAAATAGAATATGAGAAAATGCTTTCTAAGTCATTTTAGGAGGCTAGTAGAATCAGAACATAAAGAAGACATTATAATAAAAAGAAACTACAGATGAATAAATCTAGTAAATCCCTAGTAAATCTAGGTGTAAAAATCCTTAAGAAAATAATAGAATAATAGAACCTACTGATGTATAAAAATTATCATACATCTTGGCCAAGTTGGGTTTAAACATAGGAATATATGGTTGGTTTCACACTCAGTAACCCTTCAGGATAAGTCAACATATTAATAGAATAAAAATGAGATTCCAAGTGATAAGAATAAGAACAATTTGCTAAGAATAACTGAAATAGAAAAAGCAGTTGACAAAACTGAACTATAAAAGCTAAAAATATAATTTTTCTGTAAGAAATTATAAGACAATTGGCAACCTTCCGTTAGGAGAAGATCTTGTAGGTCGGACACAAAATACATAGACCTTAAAGGAAAACTATAAGTTGTGTTTCATTAATATTTAAAATTTCCATTTTTTTTAGATGTTGGGGGTAGGAGTTTATTAATTCATTTTTATTTTATTATTTTTGCTGTGTTGGGTCTTCATTTCTGTGCGAGGGTTTTCTCTAGTTGTGGCAAGCGGGGGCCACTCTTCATCGCGGTGCGCGGGCCTCTCACTGTTGCGGCCTCTTCCGTTGCGGAGCACAGGCTCCAGACGCGCAGGCTCCGTAGCTGTGGCTCATGGGCGCAGCCGCTCCGTGGCAAGTGGGATCCTCCCGGACCGGGGCACGAACCCGCGTCCCCTGAATTAGCAGGCAGACTCTCAACCACTGCGCCACCAGGGAAGCCCCTAAAATTTCCATTTTTAAAGACTTCAGAGTGTGATATTAATCCACAAATTGGGAGAAAGAATTTACAAAATAAAGGGTTTCTTTTTTTAAATTTTTTTCAGCGGACTATAGAAAGAACACTCAAAAATGAGCAAGAAGAGCATCAGCACAAAATGATTTAAATGGCCGAACAGTTTAAACAGACATTTTATCCAATACATTTGCAAATAACCCAGTTAAGCCGACTGTGCTCTTTTCCCCACGGGGGCCCGATGTCCAGTAGCTGCAAACAACAGCCTCCTCGGTAGTGTATGCAGCCTGTTGCCTGTATGGGTTGCCCTAAGGGACCTTGGATTCAGCCCTTTCCCGTGCACATTCATGAGTGGCGTGCTGTCCCCAGTCGAGGCTCCAGACAGGTATGCGTGGTGCCTTTGGAAAGCCCCAGGGCACAGTGGCCAGGGTCCACATGGGCCAAGGCATAATGTCCATCGGCACCAAGCTGCAGCACGAGGAACGTGTGATTGAGGCCAAGTTCAAGTTCCCTGGCCGCCAGAAGATCCACATCTCCAAGAAATGGGGATTTCCTAAGTTTAATGCGGATGAATTTGAAAACATGGTGGCAGAAAAGCGGCTCATCCTGGATGGCTGTGAGGTCACATACAGCCCCAGTTGTGTCCCTCTGGCCAAATGGCGAGCCCTGCGCTCATGAGAGCCTTGGCACTGTGCCCTCCTGACTCATGCCCACCAAGAAATCCTACTTTCTTGTCAAAAAAAAAAAAATGCAAATAACCAACAAACACCTAAAGTATAATCAATATCACTAGGCATTAGGAAAGCAAATTAAAACTACAAGTTACTGCTGCACAAACGCTAGGGGGGCTAAATTTAAAAAGGTGGATTATCGATACCAAGTGTTGGTGATGATGTGAATCACCTGGGAGAATTCTCCATGTGGGTGGAAATGTAATATTAGAAAGCCACTTTGGACAGCGATTTCACTTTTTAAAAATAAAATTAAATATACGCTTGACATAAAATCATCCTGCAATGCCTCTCCAGGTATTTATCCAACAGAATTAAAGACCCTTTTACTCATGGCCAAAACAGCATTGTCTATGCCTTTTTAACTCATAACCAACAAAAACAGGAAACAACCCAAGTGTCTGTCCACTGGTCAACGGATGGTCCTGTTTCCGCGAGATGGATCACTTCTCTCCAGTAAACGAAAAAAATAACAAATTACAAAGATTCACAGTAGGAATGACTCTCAAAAACATTCACCTCAGTGAAAGAAGCCAGGCAGAAAAAGGAGACTCCATTTCGATGAATTTCTCAAGAAAAATGAGTGACTTGGAGAAACCCAGGAGCCATCTTGGGGAAGGATGGGGTGGGAGGCTCACTGCAGTGGGACACCTGGGAATGTGGAGGGGATTGAAAGGGTCCCCATGTTGGTTGTGATGACTTTCACCGGTTTACATATATTTCTCAGAATCTCTCAAGTTCTATGGTTTCTCACTGTGAAGTTTTAGTAGGAATTTCATTGTACATCAGTCACTGATTCATGAAGACGGTTTAAAAAAACTTCAGAAGAAGACAGCACAGATCGGGGAGGGGGTGTCTATGAAGAGTCTCCCTTTGAAGAACCTCCTTGGAGGGAAATCCCACTTGCTTCTGTGTGGGAAGGGTGGTATCCTGAAAGTCTCCTGGACTCTAGCTGTACTGTGAGGCCACCACGGGGGATGGCCAGCTGAGAGGATGAAGAACAAAATCAAGGGGAAAGCTACATCTCTATCAAACCCAACCCCAAATTTATACATTTCTTCCCCCAAACCAACTCCATTTTCTAACTGGAGAAAAAGTGTCTCCTATCTTTATGGCAACTTTGACCTTAGAGTTTTCATCTCCCCCTTTCTCTTAAGCTATAATGGACTTTTTTTTTTTTTTTTTTTTTTTTTTACTATAGTCAGGAATCTTGACTGAACCATTTCTCCCTAAACTTGAAAAGAAAGAAGAGGTGAGGGGGGGAGGAAATGTTAGCTTGTGCGCCATGTATATAGAAGTGTTCTCTTTACATTGAACTAAATGGCTCTTAAAAATTAAGCCTGATTAGCCAATAATATTTTTTAAAAAGAATTAGATTACTTCACAAGGTGTAAAGATGATTGTCAGCTTCAGGGAAATTGCTTCCCCTGGGATTTGATCAACACGATGAGAAATAGAAATGTAAAATCATTAGGGGGTCACGGTTTTTTCAATTCTTTTCAAATGTGTAAGTGGGGTAAAGAAATTCAGCATTGAAGCATGGTTTTAAACTCAGAATGAATGCACTGCAGTCAAATTCCAATTCTAGCCTTCATTTTCATTTTGATTACTGAACAACCCACGTCAAATCAGTGAATTTGGTAAATAATAATGGTCATAGTAATAATAGACATCAGGGCCTTTTGGGAATTAAAGCTGAGCTATGTCATCTATCTTCTCATTTGTTTCGGACTTAAAAAATAAGATTGACGTTAAGTGAACTCATGTAATGTGCTCTGTGGTCATTATGTAAAACTTGGTTGAAGCGTGTGGCATCGATACATTAATTTTTATGGATAAAAGAGTACTTCAGATCTTACTCATTTCTTTAACAGATTGTTCACTGTAAAATAAGTGTTGGTCAGGTGGTCTGAAAGGTCATGGATGCTAAGAGATGTCTGTGTGCCCCGGTTAGACCACAAGAAAGAAGTAAGATAGGCTCTTTTTTTTCCCCCTGAAAGCTCAACAACTGTCATTCAAAGAAAGAAAGCTTAAATGATCGCTTAAGGTAGATAGCAGTGAACTGGAGGATTGCAAAAGGAGAATATATTGCATTTTGCTTGTTGAAGTTTGCAAAGAAAAGGCTAGCCAAGGAGCAGAATGAGATAACTCCAACACACGTTGGCTGTGGGAGTAAAAGCCTCTTTTATACACACCTTCCATCGAAGAGAAAAGGAATTCTGAGGCCCGCCCCGCCCCAAAAAAACCCAGGAAGAATATTAAATCAGCGTCCATCCTCAAATCCCATCTCTCGAATGCGGTCTCCCCTGTGCAGATGAAGTGGTCAGATTTATGAGAAAGTTGGTCCTCCATTAGAAGAAATGTATTATCAAACAAATGTAAATTTGGAAGTGAAAACAGAGTATAAAACTCCAACTCATGATTTCTGAGTCAGGGTTTTGTCTGTGTGTTGCCATAGGAACAGAATTCTTTGCGGGGCACCTGTCATCTCAGAATGGAAACCCCACATCCCATCTTTCTTGCTGTGAGCTGAGGTCCTGTGACTCGGTTCTCGGGGGGGATAACCTGAAATGCCGTGGGGCGATTTGCATGAAATGCTTCCCAAAACAGAAAGTGTGTTCCTTCTTTGTTTTTCCTGGTGCCTTAAAGAAAAAGTTTCCCAACCCATGCCCTAGGGGATAGCAAATGCTTATGGGAAAGGAAAGTAGTATATACTTTTCTCTCTGTTTTCCTAGCATAGCCTGAAAGAATGTGCATATAAGCTAAGCACTCAATAAAATAAAATTATAATGTTCCACTTTGTAATTAAATTCTTCCTATGACAAGATTACTTCTACCTTCATATCCCACCCCTCTAGGTGGACACAAAGCACCGAGCTGATCTCCCTGTGCTATGCGGCTGCTTCCCACTAGCTATCTACCTTACGTTTGGTAGCGTATATATGTCCAAGCCACTCTCTCACTTCATCCCAGCTTACCCTTCCCCCTTCCCGTGTCCTCAAGTCCATTCTCTATGTCTGCGTCTTAATTCCTGTCCTGCCCCTAGGTTCTTCAGAACCCTTTTTTTTTTAGATTCCATATATATGTGTCAGCATACAGTATTTGTTTTTGTCTTCCTGATTACTTCACTCTGTATGACAGACTCTAGGTCCATCCACCTCACTATAAATAACAATTTCATTTCCTTTTATGGCTGAGTGATAGTCCATTGTATATATGTGCCACTTCTTCTTTATCCATTCATCTGTCGATGGACACTTAGGTTGCTTCCATGTCTTGGCTATTGTAAATAGAGCTGCTATGAACATTTTGGTACATGACTCTTTTTGAATTATGGTTTTCTCAGGGTATATACCCAGCAGTGGGATTGCTGGGTCATATGGTAGTACTATTTTTAGCTTTTTAAGAAACCTCCATACTGTTTTCCATACTGGTTGTATCAATTTACATTCCTACCAACAGTGCAGGAAGGTTCCCTTTTCACCACTCCCTTTCCATCATTTATTACTTCTAGCTTTTTTTTGATAATGGCCATTCTGACCAGCATGAGGTGATACCTCATTATAGTTCTGATTTGCATTTCTCTAATAATTAGTGATGTTGAGCATCTTTTCATGTGCCTCTTGGCCATCTGTATGTCTTCCTTGGTGAAATGTCTATTTAGATCTTCTGCCCATTTTTTAACTGGATTGTTCATTTTTTTTTGATATTGAGCTCTATGAGCTGTTTTTATATTTTGGAGATTAAACCTTTGTTGTTTCATTTGCAAATATTTTCTTCCATTCTAAGGGTTGTCTTTTTGTCTTGTTTATGGTTTCCTTTGCTGTGCAAAAGCTTTTAAGTTTCATTAGGTCCCATTTGTTTATTTTTGTTTTTATTTCCGTTACTCTAGGAGGTGGTTCAAAAAAGATCTTGCTGTTGTTGATTTGAAAGAATTTTTTCCTTTGTTTTCCTCTAAGAGTTTGATACTGTCTGGCCTTACATTTAGGTCTTTAATCCATTTTGAGTTTATTTTTGTGTATGGTGTTAGGGAGTGTTCTAATTTCATTCTTTACATGTAGCTGTCCAGTCTTTCCAGCACCACTTAGTGAAGAGGCTGTCTTTTCTCCACTGTATGTTCTTGCCTCCTTTATCAAAGGTAAGGTGACATAGGTGTGTGGGTTTGTCTCTGGGCTTTCTATCCTGTTCCATTGATCTGTATTTCTGATTTTGTGCCAGTATCATACTGTCTTGCTTACTGTAGCTTTGTAGTATAGTCTGAAGTCAGGGAGCCTGATTCCTCCAGCTCCATTTTTCTTTCTCAAGATTGCTTTGGCTATTTGGGGGGTCTTCTGTGTTTCCATACAAATTGTGAAATTTTTTCTAGTTCTATGAAAAATGCCATTGATAGTTTGATAGGGATTGCACTGAATCTGTAGATTGCTTTGGGTAGTTTTTCACAGTGTTGATTCTTCCAGTCCAATAACATGGTATATTTCTCCATCTGTTTATGTCATCTTTGATTTCTTTCATCAGTGTTTTACAGTTTTCTGAGTACAAGTCTTTTTGCCTCCTTAGGCAGGTTTATTCCTTGGTATTTTTTTGTTTTTGTTGCAGTGGTAAATGGGAGTGTTTCTTTAATTTCTCTTTCTGATTTTTCGTTGTTGGTGGATAGGAATGCCAGAGATTTCTGTGCTTTAATTTTGTATCCTGCAACCTTAACAAATTCTCTGATTAGTTCTAGTAGTTTTCTGGGGGCATCTTTAGGATTTTCTATGTATGGTATCATGTCATCAGCAAACAGTGACAGGTTTTACTTCTTGTTTTCCAATTTGGGTTCCATTTATTTCTTTATCTTCTCTGATTGCGGTGGCTAGGACTTCCAAAACTATGTTGAATAATAGTGGTGAAAGTGGGCGACCTTGTGTTGTTCCTGATCTTAGTGGAAATGGTTTCAGTTTTTCACCATTGAGAATGATGTTTGCTGTGGGTTTGTCATATATGGCCTTTATTATGTTGAGGTAGTTTCCCTCTATGCCCACTTTCTGGAGAGTTTTTATCATAAATGGGTGTTGAATTTTGTCAAAAACTTTTCCTGCATCTATTGACGTGATCATATGGGTTTTATTCTTCAATTTGTTAATATGGTGTATCACACTGATTGATCTGCATATATTGAAGAATCCTTGCATTCCTGGGATAAATCCCACTTGATCATGGTGTATGATCCTTATAATGTGTTGTTGGAGTCTGCTAGTATTTTGTTCAGGATTTTTGCATCTATGTTCATCAGTGATATAGTTTATAATTTTCTTTTTTTGTGATATATTTTTCTGGTTTTGGTATCTGGGTGGTGGTGGCTTTGTAGAATGAATTTGGGAGTGTTTCTCCCTCTGCAATTTTTTGGAAGAGTTTGAGAAGGATCAGTGTTAGCTCTTTTCTACATGTTTGTTAGAATTTGCCTGTGAAGCCATCTGGTCCTGGACTTTTATTTGTTGGAAGATTTTTAATTACAGTTTCAATTTCATTGCTTGTGATAGGTCTGTTTATATTTTCTAATTCTTCCTGGTTCAGTCTTGGAAAATTGTACCTTTTGAGGAGTTTGTAAATTCTTCCGTGGTTGTCCATTTTATTGGCATGAAGTTGTTTGTAGTAGCCTCTTATAATCCTTTGTATTTATGCATTGTCAGTTGTGATTTCTCCTTTTTGATTTCTAATTTTATTGATTTGTGTTCTCTCCCTTTTTTTCTTGGTGAGTCGGGCTAAGGGTTTATAATTTTTGTTTATCTTCTCAAAGAACCAGCTTTTAGTTTTATTCATCTTTGCTATTGTTTTCTTCCTCTCTGTTTCATTTATTTCTCTGCTCTTTATGATTTCTTTCCTTCTACTGACTTTGGGTTTTCTTTGTTCTTCTTTCTCTAGTTGTTTTAAGTGTAGGGTGAGATTGTTTATTTGAGACTTTTTTTGTTTCTTGAGGTGAGATTGAGTTGCTATAAACTTCCCTCTTAGAACTGCTTTTGCTGTGTCCCATAGGTTTTTGGTCGTTGTGTTTTCATTGTCATTTGTTTCTGTGTTTTTAAAAATTTCTTCTTTAATTTCTTCAGTGATCTCTTAGTTATTTAGTAGCATACTGTTTAGCCTCAGTGTATTTGTGTCTTTTACAGTTTTTTTCCTGTAATTGATTTCTAGTCTTATAGCGTTGTGGTCAGAAAAGATGCTTGATTTCAGTTTTCTTAAATTTTCCAAGGCTTGATCTTTGACCCAAGATGTGATCTATCCTGGAGAATGTTCCATCTGCACTTGAGAAAAAAGTGTATTCTACCACTTTTGAGTGCAATGTTCTATAAATAACAATTAGATCCATCTGGTCTATTGTGTCATTTAAAGCTTGTGTTTCCTTATTTATTTCTGTTTGGATGATCTGTCCATTGGTGTAAGTGAGGTGTGAAAGTCCCCTACTATTATTGTGTTACTGTTGATTTCTCCTTTCATGGTTGTTAGCATTTGCCTTATGTATTGAGGTGCTCCTATGTTGGGTCCGTAAATATTTATAATTGTTATATCTTCTTCTTGGATTGATCTTTTGATCATTATGTAGTGTCCCTCCTTATCTCTTGTAACAGTCTTTATTTTAAAAACTATTTTATCTGATACAAGTATAGCTACTCCAGCTTTCTTTTGATTTCCATTTGCATGGAATATCTTTTTCCATCCCTTCACTTTCAGTCTGTATGTGTCCCTAGGTCTGAAGTGGGTCTCCTGTAGACAGCATATATATGGGTCTTGTGTTTGTGTCCATTCAGCCAATCTGTGTCTTTTGGTTGGGGCATTTAATCCATTTACATTCAAGGTTATTATCGATACATACATTCCTATTACCATTTTCTTAATTGTGGGTTTGTTATTGTAGGTCTTTTCCTTGTGTTTCCTGCCTAGAGAAGTTCCTTTAACATTTGTTGTAAAGCTGGCTTGGTGGTGCTGAATTCTCTTAGCTTTTGCTTTTCTGGAAAGCTTTTGACTTCTCCATCGAATCTGAATGAGATCCTTGCTGGGTAGAGTAATCTTCGATGTAGGTTTTTCTCTTTCATCACTTTAAGAATATCCTGCCACTCCCTTCTGGCCTGCAGAGTTTCCACTGAAAAATCAGCTGATAACCTTATGGGGATTTGTTTGCCTGTTATTTTTTGTTTTTCCTTTGTGCTTTTAATATTTTTTCTTTGAATTTAATTTTTGATAGTTTGACTAATATGTGTCTTGGTGTGTTTTTCCTAGGTTTTCTCTGTATGGGACTCTCTGTGCTTCCTGGACTTGGGTGACTATTTCCCATGTTAGGGAAGTTTTCGACTGTAATCTCTTCAATTATTTTCTCAGACCCTTTCTTTTTCTCTTCTTCTTCTAGGACACCTATAATTCGAATGTTGGTGCATTTAGTATCCCAGAGGTCTCTGAAATTGTGTTCAATTCTTTTCATTCTTTTTTCTTTATTCTGCTCCTCAGCAGTTATTTCCACCATTTTGCCTTTCAGCTCATTTATTCATTCTTCTGCCTCAGTTATTCTGTTATTGATTCCTTCTAGTGTATTTTTCATTTCAGTTATTGTGTTGTTCATTTCTGTTGGTTTGTTCTTTAGTTCTTCTAGATCTTTGTTGAACGGTTCTTGTAATTTCTCAATCCGTGCCTCCATTCTATTTCCGAGATTCTGGATCATCTTTACGATCATTACTCTGAATTCTTTTTCAGGTCGATTGCCTATTTCCTCCTCATTTATTTAGTTTTGTAGGTTTTTACCTTGCTCCTTCATCTGTGACATATTTTTTTGCCATCTCATTTTTATGAGTGAGATTGTGTTCCTGTCTTCCTGGTTGTTTGGCCTGAGGCTTCCAACACTGGAGTTTGTTGGCTGTTGGGTACAGCTGGGTCTCGGTGCCGAGATGTGGACCTCCAGGAGACCTCATTCCAATGAACGGTCCTTGGGGTCTGAGGTTCTCTGTTAGTCCAGTGGTTTGGACTTGGCGCTCACACCACAGGAGCTTTGGCCCAACACTGGGCTCGTGAACCAAGATCCTGCAAGCTTCCGGTTCATGTGGGGGTTCCTCCTATCTCCTTGGGAGTCAGAGTCCCCCCCTCCAGCAGCCGGCCGGTGCCCTGGTTTTGGGGAAACTCTAACTCTATGTCTTCCCACACCGCCATCTTGACTCCGCCTCCCATTCACCAAGTTTAAATCTCTAGCAAAAATTAAAATCCCAACGGTCCATGTTTAGGTTGATACAGTATATCTATGCCAGTATGCTTGATACTGGAAACATTACCATTTTTAACAGGAGGTAAAGGATACCATTACAGAATGTTTCCATACCTGTCCTACAAAAATGAAAGCTTTGAATGTGTTAGTTGAAAGTGAAGTGGTTCTCACTTGCCTACTTGTATAACAGTTCTAGGCACAGTTGAAGTCATATTAGAAAGCAGTGACAGGTTAAAAAAGATAAATGAACATTGTTAATTTTTGATGAGAAATAAAATAAATAAATGAATACATGTTACCATACTCACAGACTTAATATGGAAAGAACTTTTAGATACGTTCAGTGTATTTTTAAGGCAGGCACATTTAAATAACTATGGAGGAATTTATTCAGTTCATTTAAATAGTCTTTGTTGAAGGTGAGAATAATTGAAGGTTTTTTAAAACATATTTTGCCTGAATTCTTAGATAAATGAAAGGAGAAAATTTTACTAACTTTTAATGAATAAGTTAATTAAAATGTGTTGAATTACATATAAATATAGAAATGAGTCTTGGGACTATATTTAAAGGGATGATTAATAGTTTTGAAACATTCTGCCACACACATTATGCCATGTCTTTATCAGATTATTTGCTTAGATTCATTGTATTTTGTTTAAATTTCACAAGGTAAAGACAGACTCTTGTAGTTGTAATGATAGGTACAATCTCTCAACCACTTGGCAGAAACAGAAATAAAGTAATCTGAGGGTGTTACGCATGAAACCATAGGGAAATATAAAAGAACACAGGATAATAGGAGTTCCTGGTGGTCCAGTCGTTAAGACTCCAAGCTTCCAATGCCGGGGCCCCGAGTTCAATCCCTGGTCGGGGAACTAGGTCCCACAAGCCAAGTGGTGTGGCAAAAAAATAAATAAATAAATATGTAAATAAATAAAAGAAAACAGAATATTAACAGGAATAAGCAGGCAAATAAGTACAGCGAAGTCTTTTTCCCTCCAAACACTGAACACAGAAGTAGAAGTAGCATAAAATTTATATTTGTGAATTTAGGTACACTTGTATAATTTTAACCACCATTCGGAGACTGTATTTTTGAGCGTGAAATAAAATGGAACTACTTAGTACCACTCACAGTTTTTAAAATCCCGGTATATTGTCAAAATTGCCACTACTTTTTGTTTGCAGTTGTTTCATTACTGCTATAATACAATGAATAATATATGAACTCATAATAAGAGACAGATCCTTGGCCATTTCTGTTGTAAGTCTCTATTGCTAGACACAAATTCCAACCCGCATCTAAAAGTATTACTTTCTGAATTCATTACAAATTCTGGCAAAGCACAATAAAAAGACATTTTAGGACCCATTTGGTCATATCAGCACTTTGTACAATTGGCTTTATTTTTAAGTTCTTTAGTTTACATATTTAACTCTTTTCATGAAAACACTACTTGATCATAGTAAAAATCATCATCCGTGTCCCCATCATTTCAGCAGCTGAGGTTACAAAATATCCTAGTCTCTTGTGTGGAGTTTGAAATAAACCACCTGATCCTTGGTGTGCAGTTACTGTCATGTGACTGCTGTTCCAACTGGCATAATTGGAGGGGAAGGACCCTACTTTACTCACTATAGCCCTTGAACTCTTAACACATGTAAAAAGTGAAACTGTATGTGTGTAATAGCAAGCCTCCAGGTTAGGGACCAAGGACCCTTGCCTCCTGGCCCCCCCCCTTTTTTTTTTCATGTCCCAGTGCAATGCCCTCTGTACATTTATTGGGGCTGGTTTGTGTGATCAATACAGGAAGGCAGAGGTGATGAGTGTCACTCCTAAAGTTGGATTATAGAAAACATTGCAATTTGGAGATGGTAGAAGAAATAGGATTTGTAAACCTGAGGTCAGATTTATAGAAATACTCCATCTCAACCACGGAAAGAAAACAAAGATTGAAAATAAATGAATAAATAGGGCCTCAGGAATCCATACGAAAATATCAGATTCTTTTGAAAGATTCATAGGATGGAGCAGAAATGGCAGTAAAGTTCATCATTTTGTGAAAGACATGTATTAATTGTTCAAGAAATGTAATGAATCCCTAATAGGATTGAGGAAAAGGAAACATTAGACTGTTAAGGTCCAAAGATAAAATTAAAAAACAACAACAAAAACCGTCAAACAGAGGAAAATGACTTGGTGGAGTATAGACTGAGCCTGAAAGTTTTCAAAGTTTTCTCTATTTGTTACTTTTCTGTGTTTGCTTAGGATTGCTTTCTCCTGTTCTAGGTTATAACTTTATTAAAGGCAGGTAAATAGAGAGAGAGAGAGAGAGAGAGGAAGAAGAGAAGAGAGAGATAGGTAGATGGATATCCTATGTGACTCATTTAATTTATCTGACTGCTTCATTGTAGCAGAACCCAATTAAACACACACATACAAATAAGGTATGAGTGATCGTTATGTGCATACAAATATTCTCAGCATCACTAGCTAATTTAAAGGACCATGGGGGTGCTATCAAACCCACCTCACAGCTCATGTTTAAAGTTAAAAAGACAAAGATCCTCAAGAATTTGGAGCAACTAGAGCTCTCATACGGTAATGAGTGTATTATGGTAGGACCACACTGGAAAACTATTTCTTACAAAGTGAAATACACTTGTCTTACAATCCTGCAATTTCAGTCTTTCAAATTTACTCCACATTAGCAAACATACACTCACACAAAGACATGTAGGTGACTTTTCATAGTAGAGTTCATGCAAAATAGCCCCCAAAGAGGGAAATAAACGCATTCCCCATCAACTGGGCAGGAGAGATATGGATCATGGTCTAGCCACAAGATGGAATGCTCCGTGATAACACAAAGCAAAGTAATGACACACACAGCCAGTGTGGATGAATCCCGAAAGCGTTGTGCTGAGTGAAATAAGCTAGACACAAAGGCAACATGATATTTTACATTATGATCAAGTCTATTTGTCAGTGATTCCATTTCTACTACATTCTACAAAAAACCACAGTGATGAAAACAGATCAGTTGTTGTCAGAGGCTAGGGCTTGGGGAGGGTTGTGTGCAAAAGCCCACAAAGCAATGTTTGGGGGTAAAGGCAAAGTTCTTTATCTACATTGTGGTTCTGAATCAATTTGCTGAAAGCTCCCACATTGTACTTTTAAAAGAGATTGAACTTCGTGTGCACTAAAATCTTGGTAAGTTTTATTTTCAGGAAAATCATTTTCATTGTTAGTATCGGAATGCCAGTGTAGACAAATTAACAACTAATTATCTCTATGTAGTATTGGGCTTTTGAATGGTATGCTTCAAAATAAATTTTCCCAATATGACTCATGATTCTTTGGTACCAGTTTTCGTGTAAACTGTTCAGTAGGCTTCTTCAACGTGTGGCATCTTTGAATTCAAGATTTACATTTTCCAGCTCAGAATACTTTTCAAAATTTATTTATTTCATTTTTTGGCTGTGTTGGGTCTTTGTTGTTGTGCGTGGGCTTTCTCTAGTTATGACGAGCAGGGACTACTTGGTTGTGGTTCGCGGGCTTCTCATTGCGGTGGCTTCTCATTGCAGGGCATGGGCTCTAGGAGCACGGGCTCAGTAGTTGTGGCTCACGGGTTCTAGAGCACAGACTCAGTAGTTGTGCTGCACGGGCGTAGTTGCTCTGCGGCATGTGGGATCTTCCTGGACCAGGGCTCGAACCCATGTCCCCTGAATTGGCAGGCAGACCCTTGACCACTGCACCACCAGGGAAGCTCTCTAACTCAGAATACTGAGGACATCTCAAGAGTTTACATGCTTAGTTTGGATTCCCTTCAACCCCCCTCACCTGGCTCCCACTTTTTCCCTTTTTTGCAAAGTTTCAAGAGACTTTGGGATTTAAATAACCTCTGATTGATAAAAGAGTTTGTTGACTGCACATTATACAATGCCTTAGGCCAGCCTCACCATATGGGAAAAATTAAAACAGTAACTTGAAATTCCCATCACTTCCAAGCAGCACTTGGGTTATTTAAAGAGCATTATTTGCTTAGTTATAGTTCTGAACAACTGGCGTCAAAGCTGTATGTGGAGAATAAAATGTCATGAAACAGTACAAAATCATCTGTGACTTCACTGTAGCCCATTTTCCTCAGGGAAATGGGTTTGGCCCCGTGGATGTGTCTGTTGATTTCAGTGTCAGTTTTGGAGAATAGCATTGTCCGTATAGGAATTTTTGCTAGAATCTCGTAAATATAGCAAGTCATGGTCCAACAATTTGACTTTTAACAACCATATTGGTCAGAGTTCTCTAGAGAAATAGAATATCTATCTATCTATCTATCTATCTATCTACCTCTCTGTCTATATTTATACATATATATATATAAACACAGATTTATTTTATTTTAAGGAGTTTGCTAACATGATTGTGGACATTGACACATCTGAAATCTGGATAGACCAGCAGGCCAGAGACCCAACAGTGAATGTTTCAGCTCAGGTCTGAGGTCTGTCTGGAGGCAGACTTCCCTTTTCTGCAGGGGACCTCAGTCTTCTTTCTCTTATGACTTTCATCTGATTAGAGGAGGCCCACCCACATTATTGAGGGCAATCTGCTTCACTCAGAGTCTTCTGATTTAAATCTCAATCTCATCTTTAAAAGAATACATTCACAGTAACTTCTAAACTAGTGTTTGGCCAAACATCTGAGTACTTTGTGGAGACATACAGTTAACTGTCCCAAGCACTTTATCATATGTTTGCTGAAATTAATTTATGAATAATCAGAGGTAGTTTCAACAAATTCTGTGAATGGAGATGTTATGTGTAACTTTTAATAAGACGGAGACTTTATTATTATTTATCATTGTTCTGCTGACCTCTTAATACTTCCTACTCTGGTCAAAGGTCTTTTAATTATTGAGTAGGAGAAAATCAGATACTAGAACCACCAGAATATGGAAACTTGTAGATGGAAATCCACTTGTTTGGTCGCTGTTTAATCTGGGCCCATTACTTAGGCCACTTTATAAACATTATTTCATCTAATATTAAAAACATCACACTTAGATGAGGTTCAAAGCATAAGATATATATAGAGAGAGAGGAAGCAAAGTTACAATGGAATGTGCACCACTTGAGTTTTTATTACATGTGTATCAGAAGTTCAAAGGAAACATTCCTTAAAATATTGTCTAGTGTGGCATCAGGCTTCCCAGTTATATTAATATTGATTTGTTGCATTTTTTTCCACACACACATCATCATTATAAACATAGAGAAAATAAATAAATACAAATAAATCATCATATCATTTAAGCTTCTGCTGTAAAGTAACTGTAAGACAAATAAGTCAATGTAACACACTTTGAACAGTGAATAGCTCATACCTCTGATCATGGCGCAGTGTAGTTTTTAGTGGTATTCTTTTATAAACATAATTTTTTGAGCTTGGCTGACACTTTTGCTTCCAAAACTGAGTTTAGTCTTTCAAGCGGTGTACCTGGGCTTACACCTTCCAGGAGGATTCCGGAAATCAGAAAGTCTCTATCATTTTGTGTTCTCATGCTCACTTCTTTAAATCTTGCTCAACAGGCCAGAATGCAAACATTTATTGCTCAAGGATTATCCTTATTTGCACTTGCATAGAAATAAATCTCCAATTTTGAGAAGTGTCTGCATTTCTATTCTGCATTAGATTCCCTGATCTTATTTACTTTTAACTTCGTGTTTTGGGTTGGAGCATTGATGCCAACCTTTTTGTAATCCTCAATTCGCCATTCTATCATGATTCTGTTTACTTGCAGATATGTGCAACTACATGACCTGTTAATGCATCTCTTCCTGTTTGGCCTCTGTATTTATCCTTCCACTTGAACTTATAGATTTAAATTATTACCCTTTCACCATACACCTATCTTATTTTAAAACCAGAGCGTTTACTTTATTAAATAAAAAACTACTGTGGCTGGAAGTGAAGTGTAAAGTAGAATTTAAAAACTAAGTATTTGCCGTAATTTCTATACAAATTTGAATTTGCTTAATGAAGTCAGTTGGGTACATATATGTGTTAATAAAATTAAATTCTGAAACAGCACTGGCTTTTTAAAGAAGAAATATACTTTTCTCAAGTGCATTAGTTTCCTTGGAGCTGCTGTAGCAAAATAGGACAAATTGGGTTGCCTGAAACAAAATTCCCTCACAGTTCTGGAAACCAGAAGTCTGAAATCAAAATGAGGTCAGAGCTAACTCTAACCCTAATCGTCTGAGACTTTCGGTAGAATCTTTTCTCGCCTGTTCTGTCTCCTGGAGGCCGTAGGAAACCCTTGGCATCCTTGGGCTTACAGTTGCATTACTCCAATCACATAACATTGTCTCTGTCTGAATATCTGTGTCCAGTTTCCCCTTTTTATAAAGACACCACACATACTACTTTGTAAAGTCCACCCAAAAGGGTTCATCTTAACAGGATCACCTCTGCGAAGGGTCACATTCACAGTGCTGGGGGTTAGGATCTCAACATATCTTTATGGAAGACACACTTCAACCCGTCACATTAAGCAGCTGACTTTCATCATCTGCCAGATTATTATAGAATCCTAAATTCACATCTTGACATAGGATGACCTTGCTCATCAATGACCTTGATGAGCAGCTATTTCGGTAAAATGCACTGTTGCTAAAACAGTCACCCAATGATTTAACCAAACTCTTGGCACTAAAGCCCATAAGTGGGCTTTTCTCCTCTTGAGCCTTTCAACAAGCGTGAGCTTGACCACCGTGGAAGCATTGGAATTCTGACTGACTTGGCATATCCTTTGAACAAACCTGAGATTTCAAACAACGGAAGCGTTTTCCCAAGATTAACTTGGTCTTAGCATTTCTTGTCAAAATATCATTTCAGGAGCATCAGTGTGAGAAAGACATTTTTCTTTTTCTTTTTCTTAAATTAATTAATTTATTTATTTATTTTTGGCTGCATTGGGTCTTTGTTGCTGAGCCCAGGCTTTCTTTACTTGCCACGAGCAGGGTCTACTCTTCGTTGCCGTGCGCGGGCTTCTCATTGCGGTGGCTTGTCTTGTAGTGGAGCACGGGCTCTAGGCTCGCGGGCTCAGTAGTTGTGGCGCACAGGCTTAGTTGCTCCGGGGCATGTGGGATCTTCCCGGACCAGGGCTCAAACCCGTGTCCCCTGCATTGGCAGGTGGATTTGCAACCACTGTGCCACCAGGGAAGCCCAAGAAGGACATTTTTCAACTACGTGGTAACTCTTTCCTTTTCTTCTCTGTGTTCCCTCTGATTCAGCAGCTTCCAGAACTGCTGAGTGTAATAGCATCTGCATGATCAGGGTTCTCCACAGCGGCCCTATTAATACTGTGGACAGAAGAGTCATTTGTTTGCAGGGTACGTCCCCTGCACTGTAGGGTGTTTATAGCAGAATCCCTGCTGCTTCTCACCAGATGCCAGTACCACCCTACCCCTGAGCTGTGACCACACGAAGTGGTCAAATCCCTAAGTGTACATTGACATGAATGGATTAAAATGTGGTTCATATCTATAATGGAGTATTACTCAGCCATCAAAAATGAATGAAATAATGCCATTTGCAGCAACGTGGATGGACCTAGAGATGATCATACTGTGTGAAGGGAGACAGAGAAAGACAAATATCATAGGATATCACTTATATGTGAAATCTAAAGAAAAAAGTGATACAAATGAACTTATTTACAAAACAGGTACAGGCTCACATACATAGAAATCAAACTATGGCTACCAAAGTGGAAATGGGAGTAGGGATAAATTAGGAGTTTGGGATTAACATATACACACTACTATATATAAAATAGATAAACAACAAGGACCTACCTACTGTATCGCACAGGGAAGTATACTCAATATTTTTGAATGACCTATAAGGGAAAAGAATCTGAAAATATATATATACATATGTATAACTGAATGACTTTTCTGTACCCCTGAAACTAGCACAACATTGTAAATCAACTATACTTTAGTTAAAAAATAAAAATATAAACAAATAAAATTGTAGAAATAAATAAAATTGTATAAAAAATAATGTTTGATTCAGAAGCACTATGATAGATGCTCCGTCAGCTATATCTTCCAAAATGGACAGCAGGGATTGTGGCCATTAATAAGTACTCAGAACTACTTAACTGAATTCGTAAGAGTTGCAGATGTTCATGAAACTCCTACTATGTGCTATACACTTTTCTAAGCACTTTTTAAAAATCAATGTTTATTTCATTGAAGTATAGTTGATTTACAATGTTGTGTTAGTTTCTGCTGTACAGCAAAGTGATTCAGTTATACATATATATGCATTCTTTTTTTCAATATTCTTTTCCATTCTGGTTTATCATAGGCCGTTGAACATAGTTGTCTGTCAGCACTTGTTTAAATACACTATTGCGTTTTGTCTTCAGAGTAGTGATGGAATGGAAGCCTACTTTCCATTTAGGGGGTTGAGAAAACAAGCCAGACTTGTGTTTTCATTTTCTGAGTTGCCGAGCTTCTTTCTAGGCTTGGTTTTCCAGTTCCCGCTTACTGGTCCCAGAGCTCCATCTGAGCCCGTGGCGTTAGCTTTGGGCACTGCACATCAGCACTTCCTAAAGAGCAGGTGACACTGATGTTTCTGTGGCTCGTGTGGGAGAAGCAGGGGAGGCATATGCGCTGAACCCAGTTCTTTCAGTCTATGATTCTCTTCTCAGAATGGAGGCAGTGTGAGAGGTGCATTAACTTTTTCAGGCCATTAAGGAAATTTTATGGCAAATGACGGCAATGGCATCCTTAAACGGTCACCTGGTGGCCTCATGCAGTTTAATGCAGCTTCCAAAATAACCTTCTCCACGGGCACCGCTGGGGAGCACTTAGAGTGAGCTGCTCTGATGGCCCAGTGGAAGTGAGGGTCCACGAATCTCCCTCTTCTTGTGGGCTGGGTCACGTCGCACACAGAGGCAGACGGGGAGCTGGGGGTGCAGCAGGGAGATGAGTCTGCTACAGACAGACAGAGACAGACAGAGGACACTTCTCTCTCCCCTGGGTCACAGCATCACTGCCCATCTAACCGCTCTGGCCATCCACACGCTGTGTTCTCCTGGGCAGGAGGGGATGTTAGAATACAAGTATGCATGCGCTCACCAAACCTGGTAGAATCATGAAATCTTCATGAACAATGAGATGATGTCCCTTTGGCCCTGGGAAGACATCGGCCGCTCCGACTACCTAAAAGATGTATTTCAGAAACGATAAACAGAGTAGTGTCCTTATGTGGCCCTCCCCCGACACGGATGCTCACAAAGATAGCCCCCTCCCCTCCCTAATCCTTTTTTGGCTTTGAAATTGTTCCCTTCCCTCTCACCAGTAATTGCTTTTATCAGCACGTTTGCTTTTCTTATGCCAGGCACGGAGTTAAAAGTCAGTTTAGGGCTTCCCTGGTGGCGCACTGGTTGAGAGTCTGCCTGCCGATGCAGGGGACACGGGTTCGTGCCCCGGTCCGGGAGGATCCCACATGCCACGGAGCGGCTGGGCCCGTGAGCCATGGCCGCTGAGCCTGCGCGTCCGGAGCCTGTGCTCCGCAGCGGGAGAGGCCACAACAGTGAGAGGCCCGCGTGTGGCAAAAAAAAAAAGTCAGTTTAACTCCTGTTAAACAGCACTGCACTTCTTTTTTTCTTTTTTTCCTCCATTTTCTTTCAAGTGGGTGGACACAATCTTACAAGGACATCGGCGTGCAGGATTCTTCTAGGCTGCATCAGTCCTGACCTCCTCAGGTAGACACTAACTGGAGTTTTTACACAAGAGGGTTGTTTTTCCCTGTTTTTACATTGTATAAAATTGGAAACTTACCAGCTATGCTTTTTTGGTAAGTGAATTCTTGCAGTATGTTTGTAAGATTCATCCATGTTGTTTTACACCATTGGATATAAAATACAGAATTCCACTCTATGAATTTACTACTGTTTTTTTTTTCACTCTCATATTGATGGGATTATCTGTTTTCCTCAGTGTCTGACTTTTTTTCTTTGATGTGGCTGTTCTGAACACGTCCTGCAAAGCACGTCCTTAGGGATGCTTCCTGGTAAATGGATGTATTTCTGGAGGTGAGGTCCTAAAGGGTGGGATTGCTAGATCACAATGTGTAAGAAAAGATTTTACAAAGTGGCTGCACCATATTACTCTTCTCTAGCTGTGTAAGAAACTTTCGGTTTATCTACAACCTCATTGACATTTGGTGCTTCCCTGCCATCTTATCCCTCCCTAGTCTTTCAGTAAGACTGCAGTGACATCATTTTGTCTTAAATTCCGTTATCTTGATGACAAGCCATGTGGAGAACCTGTTCATACTTCTCTGTTGGCATTTGAGTTTCCACATTTACGTTGGAATGTTTATCTTTTCCTGGAGTTTTAATAGCAGGGATAGATGGATAGATAGATGAAAGCTGAGTGATGTTATATAGGTAGATAAATAGATGATAGATGGATAGGTAGATAACAGAATGATAGATGGATCAATCGATAGAGAGAAAGAAAAATCCTTTGTTGGACATATCTGTTAAACTTATATTTTCCCACTTAGTGGGTTGCACTTTCACTCTTGTAATGGTGTCTTTGTTAAATGGAAGAGCTTAATTTTATTTTAGTGCAACTTATCAGAGCTTCCCACCATGGTTATCATTATTATGCCCTATTTAAGGAATTTTGTCCAGTGTCATGAAGATATTTCCTGTTTTCTCCTAAAACCATCATTATTTTATATTGTGCATTTGGATATACAATACAACTAGAATGAATTTATATAAAAGCTGTTAAACAGTAGTGAAGATGCATATTTCCCGCATGGGGTGTCCTCCTGAACTAGCCCATTTATTTTAAAGACCATATTCCTTTTTGCAGTTTGCTGTGAAAGTAGTCATAGATCTGGTGTCATAGATTGGATCTGTTCTATTTCATCAGTTAGTTTATATTTGTGGCAATAAAACACCATTTAATTGTAGTAACTTAGAGATAGCTGGTAGTGTATATCTTTTAGTACTGTGCTGAAGTTTCAAGATATCTTAGGTATGCATCTTCCTTTATATTTCCATGAGTTTTGCAATCAGTTTACCAGTATGTATTTAATAAACTTGGGATTTTAAAAAATAGTTTAGGCTAACTCATTTATAAATTTGGGGAGAAATATCCCAATTCATGAACAGGATAAATTTCTCCATTAATTTAGATTCTTTTCTCACAATGGTGTTTTGCAGTTTAGAATGTAAATGGCTAGTATATCTCAGATTTATTTTCAAATATTTCATATTTTGATGTTTTGACAAATTGTTTCATCATTAAATTTGGCTTACCGTCATATAGAAATTGATGTTTTTATATTGCTTTGTGTCCAGACACATTGCTACATTAGCTTATTATTTCTAATGGTATATCTACAGATTCTGTCAAATTTTCTCTGTAGCTGATCATGGCTTCTATGAATAATATATTTCATTTAAAATAATGTATATATATAATTCATTCTGAGTTATACATATTTATATATATGCAGTCAAAATTTGCTTTACAACCTTCAAGTTAAAAAAAAAAAAACTCCAGTACAGGACTTCCCGGGTGGTGCAGTAGTTAAGAATCTGCCTGCCTAATGCAGGGAACATGGGTTCGAGCCCTGGTCTGGGGAGATCCCACATGCCGTGGCGCACTAAGCCCGTGCACCACAACTACTGGCCCAGTTGCCTAGACCCTGTGCTCTGAAACAAGAGAAGCCACCGCAGTGAGAAGCCCGCGCACCGCAACAAAGAGCAGCCCCTGCTCACTGCAACTTGAGAAAGCCTGGGCAGCAACGAAGACCCAACGCAGCCAAAAATAAATAAATTTCAAAAACTCAAAAACTCCATTGCAGTGATAAATGGAATAATAAAATTATGCTAGCAGATATCCTTGTCCCATTTCAGATATTTATGGAAAAGCTATAAGGAATTATTGAGAATAATTTCAGCTGTACAGATATTGGAAATACCCTTTGTTTGATGGAAAAGGTTTCTTATATTCACAGTTAAGAGTTTTATTAGAAATCAATGATGATATTATCAAGAGTTTTATCTCCATCTCTTAAGAAGATTATATATTTGTTCATCTATTATGTGGAGAATTATATTGAGGATTTTAAAGTGTTAAATCAGCTATGCATTCCTCAAACAAATCATTCTTAAACAAGATGCATTACTCCTTCTATATGCCCGTGGATTTAGTTTGCTAATATTTTACCTATAATATTTGCCTCTCTGCATGAGGGAAATTTTAATTAATGCGATTTTCAGATTCGGTATTAGGATCATATAGTCCTTATAAAATAAGTGGAAAAGTTTTTTCTTTTTTTATATTAGCTGCAAATTTGTTAATGTTGAGCCAGTCGGTTCTTCATAAAATACTAGAATAACTCACCATTGTATTCATTGGGTTGGGATGTTCTTTGGTGGAGGTTTTCAAAATAGTGAATAATTGAAAAGTTAATAGGGGTTATTGAGTTGCTTTTCTTCAACTGTCAATTTTTTTAATTTGTAAAAAGCATTGGTCCATGTCATCTAAAATTTCAATTAAATTAGCATAAATCTGCACCTAGTATTATTTTAATATATCTTTCATACTAGAGGTATGTATACAGAGGTTGCCTTTGGTATTTTTTATTTTAGTAGTGTCATCTTTCTTTTATTTTGGTGTGGTCTCATGAGAGGTTTATAAATTACATGATTCTTTGCAAGAAAAAGCAGATTCCCTCTATTTATTTTACTGTTTTTATTTTATTAGTGCCTCCTTAGAATTACATATGCAATCTTTGGCTTATACTTGCTGTTGAGTTTTGGGGTGTTTTTGATTGTTTTGTCACATGGGTGAGAAAGGTAACGCAGAAACTGTTTTTCGGTCTCTCTCCTTTTCTGACACACGTACTAGTGACAATATATTTTGAAGAAATTCAGTTGGAGGTCCATAACATTTCCTTTCATACATTGTGTGTTTTTTATGATGTAGTTCAATGTTTTTCTAATTTACATTGTGATTTCTTCTTTTATCTGTGCATTATTTGGAAATGCGTTGCCTCATTTTCAAAACATTGGAAATTTATTGTACTTTTCTTGTTGATGTTTAACCTTGTTTTACTGAGACTATAGAACATACACTGTAAAACTGTCAGTATCAATGTGAATTATGTTCTAGTATATTTGTCACATCACATGATTGTTCCAAATATACTTTTTTTTTTAATGAATTTATTTATTTTGGGTTGTGTTGTGTCTTTGTTGCTGCGCACGGCTTTCTCTAGTTGGGGCGAGTGGGGGCTACTCTTTGTTGCAGTGCGTGGGCTTCTCCTTGTGGTGGCTTCTCCTCTAGGAGCGCAGGCTCAGTACTTGTGGCTTGCGGGCTCTAGAGTGCAGGCTCAGTAGTTGTGGCGCACGGGCTTAGTTGCTCCGTGGCATGTGGGATTCTCCCGGACCAGGGCTCGAACCCGTGTTCCCTGCAATGGCAGGCGGATTCTTAACCACTGCGCCACCAGGGAAGTCCCCAAATATACTTTAAAAGAATGCATAGTCTGTATTTTTGGTTCAATCAGTTGGACTGATTTTGTTAAGATACTGTTGAAACTCTCTTTATCCTTTTTTTTTACCCCCCATAAATTTCTATCAGTTTCTGTGATCATTGTGTTAACATCACCCACTCTCATTTTGGATATGTCTATCTTTAATTTTTCTTTTTTTTGACAATTTGTATTTTTTTGGAACTTTTGTCATTGACATGCATGTGAAATAAGATAGTTAATATCTTTACTGGGTTGCTCATTTTTCTTTATAGAATCTCATTTACCCCGCAGTTCTGTCCTTGAGCCTAACTAGTGTGACATGAGAATAATGACTACTTTGGTTAATGTTTGCCTGCCATACTTGCTGTTTTTCTACTTACACTGTTGTTACTAGTATATACTTCAGGTATTGACACAGTAGGCAGCATGTAATTGGATGTTTTTTTTAATCTAGTCTAGAAATATTTCCTTTTAATAGAAATCAGAATATTTAGATCATAAATATCCAGTCTAATTACTGATGTATTTAAACTAACCATACTGTATTGTAAATTGTGGTGTTTTGTTGGTGCCTATACTCTATTCCTTTTTCTTCTGTACCATACCTTCTGTCAATAATTTTCCTTTCTTAAAATTCATATTCATATTTTCTAGCCACCTATTAGCTTGTTACAGAGGCTTTGTACCATTCCTTAATGGGATATTATTGAGATTAAAATATGATTTTTTCCTTTTTGAATCCAATATGAATGAGTAATTTTACTCCCTTTCCTGAGCTTGTAAGGCCACTTCCACTTAATTCACCCCATCTATTCTCTTATTGTATAGTTTTTAAAATTGAGATTTGAGTCATATGCCATAAAAATCACTACTTTGTCTGTTAGCAGTCACCCCACCGCCCCTGGCAAGCACAAACCTACTTTCTATCCCCGTGGGTTACTTCTTCTAGACATTTCTTAGAAGCAGAACCATACAAGGTGTGGTCTTTGTGACTTTCTTCCTTCATTTCCCATACGTTGGCAAGGTTCATCCAAGTGTATCAGTACTTCATTCTTGTTTATAGCTGAATAAGATTGCAGTGTACAGATAGACCACCTAACCTCTGCATTCTTCTGTGGATGGACACTTGGGTTGTTTCCACTTTTTGGCTGGTAGGAATAAAGGTGCTATGAACATGTGTGCTTAAAAGTATTTGAGTGGATACTTCCATTTTTCTTGGTGTGGCATTACTCAATTGTATGGTAATTCTACGTGGAACACTAGTTCTGAGCTTTTGTAGCCTCGAAATGAGCAGTGGGTGTGGCACAGGTATCGGGAATGACTCCTGGGACCAAAATGCTGATCTCCAACATAAACACATTTATTATAAAAATAGAACTGGGTCACGCTACTCATTGAGCTAGCCTTTTCAAGTCTCTTTCTATAAATGAATAGTTTTGCCTTTTCCTTTTCCATCTAAATTCATATATTTTCCTGGTAAATGCATTCCTATGTATGGTATATTTTGTATTATCATGAATGGCATTGTGCTTTTCATTTTATGATTAGATTATTATAATCATGACTATAATTGTTCATATATATTGCTATATAGAGAAATATGTAATATATACTGTATATTACTAAATATTATGATATATATTTATTCATTATATTAATTACATATTCATCATATATTCATATTCATTATAATTTGTATTCAGTTCAAATGGATTTTTTTTTTACAAATCATTTTATATTTTCTGGGAATATTCAATTTTTAGTTTTCGAAGTGCCTGGTGTCTAAATCTTAAGGAAATATGTCAGAGGTGAATATGACATAATTTTTATTTTCATACATTTTAGGCCAGATTTCTTGAATTAATTAACTAAATCATTAGCCTCATCAGTAGCCAATACATAGCCAGTCAATTCCCAGAAATACAGGTACAATCCTGAAAGAAGCATGTAGTACATGATGCATATGCTAAGGTATGTGTTGTCCTTTCTCATTCACAAAATTCTATGAAGGTCCATCAGATATACACATAACAATTTCTCTATATATTTATGTGTGAATGTAATCATATCAACGTCTCTAGATTTTTTTTTTTTGCGGTACGCAGGTCTCTCACTGTTGTGGCCTCTCCCGTTGCGGAGCACAGGCTCCGGATGCGCAGGCCCAGCGGCCACGGCTCACGGGCCCAGCCGTTCCGCGGCATGTGGGATCTTCCCGGACCGGGGCACGAACCCGTGTCCCCTGCATCAGCAGGCGGCCTCTCAACCACTGCGCCACCAGTGAAGCCCTCTAGATTTTTTTCATTGAGTATTTTGATGAGGTAATGCATAATTTGTTTTATGAAAAAAGGGCAGATCAGTAATTATAATCATAGCTCTTATAGATCCACAAGTGACGCCTTTGAACGCCCACAATTATAGACATAATTAAATGTAATTAATTGGGTACCACAATTAACAACACCCATGGTGGACTCAGAACCTGTCCCCATCCTAAGTGCATATAAGTTATGTGCTCATTTCTTCTTGGTTGTTCATTTCCAAATCTCCACATGTTAAAAAAAACTAACAAGTTTCTATTTTATCTTTTCATTGTAGCATACATCTTTTCTCTCTGTTTCTGATACCAAGTAACTTCCTATGTCATCATGCAGTTACCATGAAACTAAGGTGGTTTAATAAATATAGTCATCTCTTTCATTAGAAATCATGCCAGCTATACCTAAATTGACATTGGTCCTTTCAACTTGAATATATTTAATAAAAAATGATTATTGTAGCTAATTTATATCCACATTAGATTAACCATCACCATTCTATCTTCATATGTCTCTAATGTGGTGTGCCTTTCAGGTTGTGGAAAAAATAGCCTGCACACTCATTAGAAATGTACACCCTGATTATAAATCAAGTCTTGCTGAATGAGCTGCATTAAGCTGAGTAGGTAAGCAAGGTCCCCAGGAGATCAATAAGGATATGATACAGATGATCTGTCTCAGTATCTGGTCATGATTTATTGAATATCAATGGGAAATCAGAAGTAAGCATATGGTAAGAATTAAAATGTGGAAAGTGTTCAATAATTCTTCATTTTGATAGTGCTTTCCATAGAATCGCCACTTCAACTCTGAGTTCAGCACCATGATTGCTTTTCTAAACTTTTATCCTGAAAAGAAGGTTAAAGCAGACATCCTCCAAATGGTTTCTGGCACGTTATCGTAAGAATGACTGTAAGTTTTAGATAAATGATTAAGAGTAAAATCCTGTCTTAAATGGCAGAGGAGAAGTGCTTATAACCTGAAATTCCTCTTGCTGTTTTCACATGGGTTTCACTGCTTTCCATGCTTTATGTTTCCTTTACCAAAGGTTGGAGAAAGAAGCTTAATTTCCAAGTGGCTTTGACAATTTCATTTTCTTTCCTCCTGCTCTTTCTCTCTGTAAACTATGGGTTCATTCTCTGCCCTACTAGTTTAAATCATGTTTACAGGCTACTTAAAAGCTACCACAACTCAGTGCTGTTCGAAAGATACACAACAGCCGAAACGTCAGGTTACGGTCTTCTTGGTTGAGATGAGATGGAAGAAATAACTCCACTTCGAGGCAGGCGGTGTAACCACATGTCCTGGAGCTGACGAAACTTGTGTGGCAGGAGAAAGTGAACACCCAGGGCATTTGGAAGCTTGGAAAACTTTCTCTTTCATTTACTGTATTTGTTTTGTTGTGGGAAAATATGCATCACATTTCCCATCTTAACCATCTTGAAGTGCACAGTTCAGTGGCATCAAATACATTCATCATGTGGTGCGCCCGTCACCACCATCCGTCTTCACAGCCCTTTTCCTCTTACAGAAACGAAACTCTTTCCCCATTAAACACTAACCACCCCCCTTCCCTGCTCTGGGGGTCCCTCCTCATCTGTTTCAATCCATCCCCTTTCTGGGCTCCTGAAACAACCCTCTCCTGGTTTCCTCTGACCTTGTGACAGGCACTTCTGTCTTTTTTGAGGGTCACTCCTGGCCTTGCTGTCAGTTGTGTACATGCTGCAGGCATCTTTTGTGGCCCAATCCTGCAGTCACTCTCTCTTTGCCTCTGGACTGTCAGTTTTGCCTGCTTCAGTGCTGCCTCTTGGCAGCTTTGCTGGGTTAAATAATGTCCCTTTAAGTCCGCATCCACCCACAACATCAGAATGGGACCTTATTTGTATTAGGGTCTTACACACTGAATTAATTAAAGCTCCTGAGATGAAATCATTCTCGATTTATCATGAGCCCCGCATCCAGTGACTGGTGTTCTTATATGAGAAGACACACAGACACAGAGGAGAAGCCAGGTGAAGATAGAGGCAGAGATGGGAGGGATGCGGCCACAAGCCAGGGGGTGTCCAGAGGCACCAGGGGCTGGGAAAGACAAGGCATATTTCATCCAAAGTCAAAGCAATAGAAGACCTGAAAATGAAAGCTCTTAGGATGCATAGGATGACTCGGCAACGTAGGAGGCTGCTCCTGATTAGAGTTTGATGCAAAGAGTTGGCAGATACCTTCTCTGGAATAGGGAGGGGATAGTCCAACATTGGGTGAAGGCTGCTTTAGGTAACTTTGCAAGATATTCAGCTCTGTGCAGGTTCACCTTTGCCCATGCCCAAACCTTTTCTTCTCCGTGTGATTTCGAACGTATGTTTGGGCACAAAAGGCATCAGAATATCTATCCACAGATTTTGTGTGCGATCCAGAGATGCGCTTGCCAGTTTGACTGCTAAGCACTCAAACTTCAATGGGGAAAAATACCTCTTCCTGTGGGATGAACCGAACTCTCGTACAGGATAGCTCATTAGTGGTGGCTGTTTCTGGGAGAAGTGATGATTATCCTACAGTAAAAGATTGGGAGAATGCCGTGATGCTCTTTTAGGGAATTCCTTCTTATCATTCAGAAACCCGCCACACAGCCAGACTATTTAAAAAAAAAAATCCACTCATCTTACTTAAATAAAGAGAACACACGTACAGGAGAGAACCAGGGATCTATCTGCCGAACCACTGAATCATCTCAAGCCTATGTTTTTGTTTGTTTGCTTTTGTTTTTAATTTTTGGCTGTGTTGGGTCTTCATTTCTGTATGAGGGCTTTCTCTAGTTGCGGCGAGCGGGGGCCACTCTTCATCGCGGTGCGCGGACCTCTCACTATCGTGGCCTCTCTTGTTGTGAAGCACAGGCTCCAGACGCGCAGGCTCAGTAGTTGTAGCTCACGGGCCTAGCCGCTCCGCAGCATGTGAGATCTTCCCAGACCAGGGCTCGAACCCATGTCCCCTGCATTGGCAGGCAGATTGTCAACCACTGCACCAACAGGGAAGCCCAAGCCTATATTTTTAAAAGTATTAGATGTATGCATGTAACATTTCAGCCCGGAATCTGCAAGGCTGAATGCCAGTTCATTGTTTTCATCATTCAATCATCATCATCGTCAAAGAAAAAGTGCTTGCTTTTTCATATATCGATACTATACACTATACATACACTATCTACTATTTGCAGGCACACAGTCAATGCCAGAAATAACCCCAGCGTGAAGTCAGAGCTCATGCATTATGCATAGGCTCTGGGTTATATTATTTTTGGCACTCACAAGGAGACAGGGGCCATGCTCCTTTGCAGAGCAGTGCAAGAGTCTTAGAACTCAAAGGATGTTTGATAGAATCACCTGAAACACTGAGCCAGAAGCAGACATTGAGAGCTGGGCGGTTGTCAAGAAAGCAGGAGGTGGACTCAGTGTGCTAAGGTGATGCATGGACCCGGAAGAGGCAACACACTCTTCTCCTTCTTAAAAATATCCAGGAGGACAAAACATCTTGTAATGATGTCAAAGGATGCACGGATATGCTCCTATGACAGCGCTACCTTGACGGTAATTTGGAAAATTCAGGAAGGCGCTAGATGTCCCGTAGGAATACAGCAGAATGAAAAGTCGAGAGGGCTCGCGGTTTCCTGGGACATGGGCTTGGTTTCAAAGACCACGTGAGCCAACTGCGATTTGCCGGATCTTGAAAAAAATCATATCACTGCTTCCCCGTGGGGAAAAACAGGAGAAACCGTCCTACCTTGCCGTGCTGATTTCATAGAGCACCTTACCCAATGCCTAGAAGGTGGTCGGTTATAAGGGGCCATCCCTCTTCTTTCTGTCTATTCAATAATGGGTAGATGTACATGCAAACATCCTCAGAAGGTGGTTTGCAGGGGAAGTCGACGTGAACGAGGAGGGTCTAGAGTTTGTATCATGAGAGCCAGTCCCCATCAGCAGGTGCATCTGACTAAGGGAGAAACCGTGTCTCCTAAAGCTCCTATTTGACAGAAATTTTACAGCCTTGCAGAATTCTGCACTGGCCATCCGTGTAGGTCTCAGCGGACCTGGACACTTGCCCTGGGAGTAAGGAAATGTCACTTCCTTTCCTGATTCTGCTGCTTCTCAGAATGGAGACTCAGGATGTGACTTGCACGGTCTGGAGATCAGATGTAGGTCTCCCAACACAGCTGCCTCCTGCATTGGGGACCTTTGATCACCCCATACCCATGGGCATCCCTTCTCTTTTGGTTTATTTAGTTTATTTCATCTCACAGTTCTTTGATGTCTCCTTTCTGTTTTCTTGATCTCCCACTGGATTTGTCTTCCTGTTCCCCTGCCCAGAGCTGAAATGTAGCATCTGCTCATTGTTTTTTCCCCAAACTTCATTAAACCGATTCGAGACACCGTTATTCAACCAGTCCTGGTAGGAGAGACTTCCTGTCTCAGCCTTCTCCTTTTCTGTCCTCTCAGGTTCAGATTCTCACTCCTGATTATTCACTGAGTCTATGCCTTGTTCTCTGTTCTTACGATGACTGTGCTCCCTTTCTCCATTCTATTGTTTAGCTTTAAATGTCATTACAATCCTAGAGCTGCTGTGACAAACTGCCATAAGGCAACAGAAATGTATCCTCTCACAGGTCTGGAGGACAGATGTTGGAATTCACGGTGTGGGCAGGGCTGCGATCCCTCTGGAGGTGCTGGGGGAGCATCCTTCCGTACCTCTTCCAGCTTCTGGGGGTGCTGTCAATCCTCGGCTTGAGGCTCCATCTTCACCCTCTGCTTCCATCATCACCTGGCCTCCTCCGCTGGGTGTGTCTGTCCCTGTTTCTTCTTCTCTTCTTAAAAGGACACCAGTCATGCTGGGTTAGAGATCTCCCTACTCCTATAGGACTTCACCTTAACTTAGATCTTAATGGCATCTTTAAAGACCCGCTTTCTAAGTAAGGTCATATTCACAGACTAGGAGGTTGGAACTTCAATCTGTCTTTTTTTTTTTTTTTTTTTTTGCGGTACACGGGCCTCTCACTGTTGTGGCCTCTCCCGTTGCGGAGCACAGGCTCTGGACACGCAGGCTCAGCAGCCTTGGCTCACGAGCCCAGCCGCTTCACGGCATGCGGGATCTTCCCGGACCAGGGCACGAACCCGTGTCCCCTGCATTGGCAGGCGGACTCTCAACCACTGCGCCACCAGGGAAGCCCAAGAATCCATTTTGATATGTATCTCACACACTTTAGACCCAAGAAAGATTTTCTAAGTGGACTCAGCCACAACCCATGATGCTAGGAAAAAAATAAATGCAATACATTAGAAATGATAAATAGCAAGATGTCCTAAGAGCATGAACATCATCAGCAGATAGAACAGATAAAAAAAAGTGTGGTCTATACATACAATGGAATATTTTCCAGCCTATAAAAGAAGGAAATCCTGCAACACAAGATTGACATATATACATTACTATGTATATAATAGATAACTAATAAGAACCTACTGTATAGCACAGGGAGCTCTACTCAGTGCTCTGTGGTGACATAAATGGGAAGGAAATCCAAGAAAAGGGGCATATATGTATACATGTGGCTGATTCACTTCGTTGTACAGCAGAAAGTAACACAACATTGTAAAGCAACTATACCTCAATTAAAAAAAAAAAAGACAACATGGATGAACCTGGAGGACTTTATGCTCAGTGAAATAAATCAGTCACAGAGAGACAGACCCTGCATAGTTTCACTTCTGTAAGTATCTAAAATAGTCAGACTAGGGACTTCCCTGATGGTGCAGTGGCTATGTCTCCATGCTCCCAATGCAGGGGGCCCGGGTTCGATCCCTGGTCAGTGAACTAGATCCCACATTGCTGTAACTAAGAATTCACATGCTGCAGCTAAGACCTGGCGCAACCACATAAATATTTAAAATATAAGATAGTCAAACTGATAGACACAAAGAATAGAATGATGGTTACCAGGGCCTGAGGGAAGGGGAAAAGGATTTTATGAACCAGACCATTTAAAATTTCATTCATGCAAGATAAATAAGTTGAAGGGAATCTGATGTATGATATTGTGTCTACAGATAGCAATACTGTACTGTACACTAAACCATCTGTTCAGATGGTAGATCTCAAATTAAATATCCATACCAAAATAAAGAATTCAGAGAAAGAAAATAGTACACCCAAAACTAACACAATATTATAAATCAACTATACAATAAGAAAGAAGGCCACAAAAAAATATAGCTAACATCACCCACCATAGTGATTTGAATAGAAAAGGATAATTAAATTTCCCCTGAAACAAGTGTCCTTCTTTATAAAAACAGACCCATTAAAAAGTGATTTCACTCTTCCAAAGATATCCCACCCTTCCAAAAAGCAGTCACATTATAATTCCTTTAAATAGTGAATTCTAAAGAAAAATTCTGATAAATTTTTTAAAAAGAAAAAAACAGGAAAGAAAATGAATTTTATTTCACAAGATGTCTTTAAACTGTGGTGTCTTAAAGAATAATCAGTTCTATGTTTTAACGAATTGATAGAAAATGTAGATTCCAAATAAAATTACATTCCCCCAGGGGAAAAAATTAATAACTCAAAATAGAGCATCAACTTAAATGTAAAGCATAAAGCTATAATTTTTAAAGAAAAAAGTAGGAGGGCTTCCCTGGTGGCGCAGTGGTTGAGAGTCTGCCTGCCAACGCAGGGGACACGGGTTCGAGCCCTGGTCTGGGAGGATCCCACATGCCGCGGAGCAACTAGGCCCGTGTGCCATAACTACTGAGCCTGTGCGTCTGGAGCTTGTGCTCCGCAACAAGAGAGGCCACGACAGTGAGAGGGCCCGCGCACTGCGATGAAGAGTGGCCCCCGATTGCCGCAACTAGAGAAAGCCCTCGCACAGAAACGAAGACCCAACACAGCCATAAATAAATAAATAAATAAATAATTTTAATTTAAAAAAAAAAGAAGAAAGAAAAAAATAGGAGAAAATCATCAGGATCTATAGTTAGGCAAAGGTGACACCAGAAGCACCCATAAGAGAAGCAATTCATAAATTGGATTTCATCAACATTAAAATCTTTGCTCTGCAAAAGTTGGTATCCCAGCCTGTCTGTATTATGACGTATCTGTGTGACTCACAAAGCAGTACAGTAGTATGTGAAGATGGAGTTATATTAGATAAAAATGCATAGTGATAATGCTTGGGGAACTATTAGAGTATAACTTTTATGTTCAGAGGAGAGACAGTGAAATTATTCAAGATCCTCAAATAAAAACAGAAAGCTGAAAATGAGAGAAATAAAAACAAAACAGAAAAATCCCCAAATACAATAAATGAAGTGGTTACAAATATCTTAGATATGAATCCAGCACTATCAATAATTACTTTAAATGTTAACGTTTTTTAAACATAGTGATTAAAAGAGATCGTAACAGCATATTTAATTTTCTTTTAAAGGACATTTATGTTGTCTAAAGGGAACCCATTTAAAATACAAAATCCGAGATAGGTTAAAATAAAGAGAAATCATGCTTCCACCAATCAAAGGAAAATATCAAAAGATACATTCATTTCAGACAAATCAGACTTTAGAAGAAGGACAATTATTAAGGATAAAAAACATGTTAAAGGGGACAATTCTCCATGAGGACTCATCCATCCTAAATGTGTATCCACCAAGCACCAGAATATAAAAATACATGAGGTAGGGCTTCCCTGGTGGTACAGTGGTTGAGAGTCTGCCTGCCGATGCAGGGGACACGGGTTCGTGCCCCGGTCCGGGAGGATCCCACATGCCGCGGAGTGGCTGGGCCCGTGAGCCATGGCCGCTGAGCCTGCGCGTCCGGAGCCTGTGCTCCGCAACGGGAGAGGCCACAACAGTGAGAGGCCCGCGTACTGCCAAAAAAAAAAAAATCTTCATAAAAATACATGAGGTAAAAACTTGTAGAACTGAAAGGGGAAGTAGAAAAATGCACTCTTCTAGTTGCAGAGGTCCACTTACCTTCATCGATAACTGATGGATCCAGCAGGTAGAAAGTCAGTAAGAACATCACTGAACTGAGCAGCCCTATTAATCAACTTGATCTCATTGGCATTTACAGAAGACCTCATCCAACAATAGCAGAAGACACGTTCCTCTAAAGTTCACGTGGAATTGGGAACCCATTCTGGGTGATAAAACATAACATACCCACAGCGAAAGAATAGAAATGATACAAAATATATTCTCAGCCCATGTGGAACTAAATTAGAATTCAATAACAGAAAAATAGATGAAGGACTCCCAAATCATTGGAAATTAAATAACACAGTCGTGGATAACACATGGAAGAAAATACAGTTTATTGAAACATGTATGGTACAGTGGTGAAAGCCATGCTTCATGGGAATTTTACAGCATTAAATGCATATATTAGAAAAGAAGAAAGATGTAAAAACAGTAACCTAAGTGTGTCTTAGGAAAGCTAGAAGATGAATTTGGATCTAAAGCACATTGAAGAAAAACAGTTATATAAATTAGAGCAGAAATCAATAAATTAAAAGACAGAAAACCCACAGAGAAACATCAACAATGCAAAACAACAGGTATTTGAAAAGATCAATTATGAAATCATCTACATATTGTCTACAGGTATACATGTATACCAACAATTTGATGGGAATCATTCCTTATTTAAATTTCAAAAAATATGCAAGGATGATTAAATTGTTTATAAAGTTAGAATTAGAAAACGAATAAAAACGCATTCCTGAGGAATTGAAACAATTATCAGAGCCATACAGTACAAAGGGGACTCAGTGAGAAACATGATGGTGTTGGTTGTGGGTAGAGCTGATTAAAATGAACACATTATTTATTTATTTACTTATTTTTTTTTGCGGTACGCGGGCCTCTCACTGTTGTAGCCTCTCCCGTTGCGGAGCACAGGCTCCGGACGCACAGGCTCAGCGGCCATAGCTCGTGGGCCCAGCTGCTCCGCGGCATGTGGGATCTTCCCGGACTGGGGCACGAACCCGCGTCCCCTGCATCGGCAGGCGGACTCTCAACCACTGCGCCACCAGGGAAGCCCTACATTATTATAAAGTTATAATTTAGGGAGCATGGGGAAGAAGAATAAACCCTACTGAATAATCAAGTCTTTGTAATCATGTTTCATGTAACATTCACATTTCTCTGAGATAACTAGCTTTCTCACCTTTCAGAGACATGGAGTAATTAAAGCTCAGAGCATTGGTCTTGAACAGTTTATCATCCACTGAAGAGAGAGTCAGGATTGAACTTGTTCATCGGACTTTAAAAGTTCGTGCTCTTTGGCAGTCAGACTTCCTCATTTTATATTCATAAAGCAAGTAAAATTCATTCCAATGAGAGATATTATGTAGAAATAAAATATTACACTCAGCATCATTTGAATAGATATCATTATAAGATCCATTTCTGTATCATGGAGCTATTTCTGCACCCTAGTAAATGACCCATCATAACAGTGATTTGTAGATCTTGTTATAAAACCTTCTAATAAAAATTCCTTCTCTAATAGAAGTATTCATTTCACCAGAAATTCATTAGCTTGTTTTACCAATGTAAGCAAATTGAGGAGTAAAGTTTCATACCAAAGGGTTTTGGAAATCAGGGGATGCCACTTGCAGGGCTGAGCAGAGAGATACAAATCTTAGGAGGAGGGAAGAGGTCAGATGTTAGAACCTGGGTTGTAAGAAAGGATGGTGTCGGAGGTTTGTGAGAAGCTGAGGAATTAGAAAAAAAAAAAAATTGTTTTTTAGAGGTAACTTTTGTCACTTTGGACCTATCATGAGGAAGATGCTGGGAAATAAGTGTCCACAGCCATCCTCAATATTACATGACCATGATCACTTACTTCAACTTTAAACAAGTGAGTCTGGGATTTCCCTTGTGGTGCAGTGGTGAAGACCCCGCACTCCCAATGCAGGGGGCATGGGTTTGACCCCTGGTCAGGGAACTAGGTTCTGCATGCCTGCCACAACTAAGGAGCCTGTGAGCTGCCACTAAGGAGCCTGCCTGCTGCAACTAAGACCCAGCACAACCAAATAAATAAATAAATATTTAAAAATAAAATAAATAAGTGAGGCTGAATCCCCTCATAAATCTATTAGTATTAGACTCTACCTATGTGTTGGATCATTTTTGCTAGCTTGGGTGATGACATAACCGTTTTATTTTAATTTTCATTATTCAATCTATGGTTATTTCATTTTCTCCAAATATCACTTACAGTTCATTGAAAGAAAATATCCCTTTTGTTTCTTTTTTCCCCCCTCCCTCCCTCTCTCCCTCCCTCCCTCTCTTCCTTCCTTCTTTCCCTCCTTCCTATACAAAACTCAATTGAGAAATGTAAGAAAAAATCTAATAGAATTCACTTCATTAGGAGAGAAACACACATAAAACAACCCAATCACCTTACAGTCCCAGAGGAGACTTAACTACAGAGACAAGGTTAAGGAGAGAGTGATTCAGTCTACCTGAGAGCTCACAGAAGGCTGCCTGGAAGAGGTGGCATGTGACCTAGGATTGAAAGAAAAATTAGCTTCCCACCAGGTACATTTTAAGAAAGGGTGGGAACATCTAGACTGCAGGACCATGTGTGCTTGGGGCAGTGTAAACAGTTGGATTATCTGGGAACATCAAATAAGGAAGGACCTAGGAATAGACAACATGGCAGAAGCAGAAGCTAGTGGCCAGGACACATGGGGCTCACGTTCTATTTTGTAGGAACGGGAATCATGCAAATGACTTTTCTAGAGGCTGAACACGACTGTACTGCTTAGAAAATGTTAAAGAATCATTTTAGGTGCGAGGCCCACACTTTGAGAACGACTGAACAACAGGGTGATGTCACCAAGATGGCGAATCCTTTTTTTTCCATACTTTTTATTGAAGTATAGTTGATTTACAATGTTGTGTTAGTTTATGGTGTACAACAAAGTGATTCAGTTATATATATATATATTCATATATATGACTCATATATATATATGTTCTTCCTTTCCATTATGGTTTATTACAGGATATTAAATATAGTTCTCTGTGCTATAAGTAAATCCTTGTGGTTTATCTATTTTATATGTAGTAGTGTGTATCTGTTAATCCCAAACTCCTAATTTATCTCTTACCAGCTCCTTCCCTTTGGTGACCATAAGTTTGTTTTCTATGTCTGTGAGTCCACTTCTGTTTCATAGATCTGTTCATTTGTATTATTTATTTTTAATTTTTAAATTTTTATTGGAGTATATGTTGTGTTCGTTTCAGGTATACAGCAAAGTGAATCAGTTATACATATACCCACTCTTTTAGATTCTTTTTCCATATAGGTCATTACAGAGTATTGAGTAGAGTTCCCTGTGCTATACAGTAGGCCCTTATTAGTTATCCATTTTATATATAGCAGTGTGTATATGTCAATCCCAGTCTCCCAATTTATCACTTCCCTGTGCCTTTCCCCCCTGATAACCATGTTTGTTTTCTATGTCTGTGATTCTACAGCTGTTTTGTAAATAAGTTCATTTGTACCATTTTTTGTTTTTTTTAGATTCCACATGTAAGTGATATCATATGATATTTGTCTTTCTCTTTCTGACTTACTTCACTTAGTGTGATCATCTCTAGTTGCATCCATGTTGCTGCAAATGGCATTATTTCATTCTTTTTCATGGCTGAGTAATATTCCATTGTATATATGAACCACATCTTCTTTATCCATTCCTCTGTTGATGGGCACTTAGGTTGCTTCCATTTCTTGACTATTGTAAACAGTACTGCTATGAACATTGAGGTGCATGTATCTTTTCGAGTTGAGTTTACTCCAGATCGTTGGAACACCTGTGCAGGGCTCAGGTTCATGAGAGATGAAAATAGAGCTAGAAAGCCAGGTAGGAGCTTTCTGCCATCATCCAGCTTACATCCCAGTTGGAAGGAAGCCTACAGTCAATCTTGGGACTTGAGAGGCAGGAATTCTAACCCAGAGGGTTGTCAGAGGCCAGGTTTCCTATTTGGTTGCCTTAAATCACAGTGATCTTAGCTATAGCTTGACCTTTCCTTTCCTTTCCTGGGTTCCTTTATCAAGGAAGCTTCTGCTTCTAGGACTTTCCAAAGGCTAAAAATGCCCACTTGTGTTCTAACTACTCACCTGCATCTCTCTCCCATCTCCAAGTTCACTCACAGTCTTGGTCCCAGCAGAATGGCCTCTTGATTCCTTCAAGTCTTTATCTAAACAACACTTCTGTGCCCATCTCACCTAAAACTGCATCTCTTTCTCTCTCTCTCTGTCAGCTGGCACATCCCTTTTCTTACACCCTTTCCTTTTTATATCATTTTTCCCTTCTAACTTGTTAACCTGTCAAACATGGTACTTATGTGTGTTATTCATTTTCCGCCTTCATCATCAAAATGGATAGTTAATAATGGCAGAAACTTTAAAAATGTTTTAACATTTTGTTCATCCCTATTTTCCATGTATGTTCGCTTAGAACTGGACACAAAGTGGATACTCACTAAATATCAATAATTATTAACATGGGAGAAAACTGAAAGGGAGGTTTTTGTGGGCAGTACATTGGAACTTGAACGTAGCATTTATTTCATTGTTTTTCCCCCAGTTTCAAGTCCCAGGAAAGGGTGGGTCAAGGGCAACATCCTAACAGATGCCTTTGGACACCTCTCCAGAGCATCCCTGAACTTGAGTCTCTCGTTGGTCACATGGGTTTTGCCCCTGCATTAGTCGAATGGCCGATCTGGCATAAAGTTGAATTCTAATATATACATTGGTGTTTGGTTCCCCACAGTGTAATCAAAGTTTGTGTGCATTTTAAAAGCACATCAAGGAGCAATGAGATTCAGAAAATTAGTAACACGTGAAGACTTACCACCAGGTGCCCGATTTCTTTCCATGTCTTCTGCATCTCCTGTGGTTTTTCACTTCCAGCGGTTGCACTGTACCCTTCCCTTATTTTTTTAAAGTTTTTTTGGAGTTAAAAATGCAAATGGTTGTATTACATTGAAAAGCTTGAGGGACATCATAGGCTAAAGAAAATAGAATGAGGCCAGACAGGCGCATAGTCTCCAAGCTTCACTTTCCAAAAAGGCTGGTTGAGTGGCCAGGGTCCTTGCAGGCGCCAGGAAAATAGGCCACTGTGTCCAAGATGCAGAAATGCCGATGAGTGTGATATGCCAGATGACAACACAATTGTAATTCTGTGCAGTGGCAGAAAGCACGCTTTTTACTTAAATAATAAGCAGATTTTATCTCTTTGATCGAATTAGTGAGACCTAGGGGAGGATACAAGTGAGAGGTAGACTTTCTGAAAAGTGCATTTTGCAAAATCCAGATGGAACACGGCAAGGAAAATACACAGTGGTTGCTGAGAGTTCCGTCTGATTTGCGTTCCCGTAGCCCATAGCATTACTTCTCGTGGAAAAGACCTTAGGCTGCAGGAACACAGCAAATGTGGGGAAAGCTGGGTTATAAGATTTGGACCATTACACTAAGGATCACTCATGGTAGAGCCGTGCTAAGAAGAAGCAAAGATTCCTAATCAAGGGGCCGGTTTCCAGATTCGGTGTGGGGCGGGTTCACAGCGACGTTTGCAGAATTTTTTATTCTTTAGCCCTCCACCCAAAAAATAATCTCTGTTAACAATCCACATCTAGAACTATTAAGGAAAGGGGTTAGTAGTCCTAGAAGTGGTTTGTGACTGTGCGATTTTTTGTGGGGCGGCGGGGACGCTACAGTAATCCACTGGGTAACTCTGACCGATTACAAGAGATCGTGTAACTCTGTAGCATGCATGGAAAACCACAAAGTGTGCTGCAGGTATCTACCTGAAAATGAGAAGCGGTTTGGGGCGATTACCCCGGTGCCAGGGAGGAATAAAGGAAACATGAAAGGGAAGTAAGAGCATCGTGTTAATATACAAACATAAAATGACAAAGTTAACAATACATATATAAGTGGTACAAAATGGAATAAAGGGCTTACTCTCAGCAATTAAAATGAACAAACTCACTATGCACGAGTCATTGTTGTGTGAAAATGAGTCAATGCAGAATGATAAATTTATTTGAATGTAAAAAAAAAAATACTATATAGTATTCGTGGGTGTGTGTGTATGAGCAGTAATCCTGTATTCACTTGAATGATAAAAGACAGATTTGTGAAAAGGGTCGTCTAGCCAGAGAGCAGGAGACAGGCTTGCCGTGAAGATCATGTTACACTTTAAAAAAAAATAACCATTTGAATGGAAAATCTAATGTTTAAATCTACTCACGCTGGATTGTGGCTGCTGGAATTCCGTGATCCTTCTTGTCTTCTTTCCTGGCATTTTAAATATTTTTAAATATGAAAAATTCATCTTCTGTAAGCATAAGAACCTATCACAGTGGATTATAATTGACATCCACAAGTATGTGATGTTTTGAAACCTCAGGAATTCAAATAATACAGTGCACTTGCAGTCAGTATTCTAAACAAGGTCACAGCCGGCACCACAGAAATACTTTGGAGGAAAACCACAATGGAAGCCAAATCCTTTCTCTCTTCCAAGGTGGCCTGGGGAAGTTGGGAAAACTTCCTGGGTTTTGAGATACAGAAAGAGAGATGGAAACTTACCTTTAACTCTTTTTTTTTTTTTGTGTGTGTGGTTTGCGGGCCTCTCACTGCTGTGGACTCTCCCGTTGCGGAGCACAGGCTCCGGACGCGCAGGCTCAGCGGCCATGGCTCACGGGCCCAGCCGCCCCGCGGCATGTGGGATCTTCCCGGACCGGGACACGAACCCGTGTCCCCTGCATCGGCAGGCGGACTCTCAACCACTGCGCCACCAGGGGAGCCCAAATGGTTTGCAGTATCTTTTTTTTTTTTTAACCTTTAACTCTTGATGCATTAGTTATTTCTGGAAACCCAAGGTTCTAGAGTGTGCTAGAGTATGGGCATATATCTGAAGAAAACCATAATTTGAAAAGATATGTGAACCCCAATGTTCATTGCAGCACTATTTACAATAGCCAGGTCATGGAAGCAAGCTAAATGGTCATCAACAGATGAATGGATAAAGAAGATGTGGTCCATATATACAGTGGAATATTACTCAGCCCTAAAAAAAGAATGAAATAATGCCATCTGCAGCAACATGGATGGACCTAGCGATTATCACACTAAGTGAAGTAAGTCAGACAGAGAAAGACAAATATCATATGATATCACTTTTATGTGGAATCTAAAAGAATGAAACAAATGAAGTTATTTACAAAACAGAAACAGACTCACAGACATAGAAAACAAACTTATGGTTACCAAAGGGGAAGGGGATGGAGGGATAAATTAGGAGTTTGGGATTAGCAGATACAGACTACTACATATAAAATAGATATACAAACTACTACATATAAAATAAGTAATTAACAAGGACCTACTGTACAGCACAGGGAACTATATTCAATATCCTGTAATAACCTACAAGGCAAAAGAATCTGAAAATACAAGTGTGTGTGTGTGTGTGTGTGTGTATGACTGAATCACTTTGCCATACACCTGAAACTAATATGATTGGCAAATTGACTATACTTCCCTTAAAAAAATAATAATAATAAAATAAAGCAAAGTTTTCCCTTTAAAAAAAAGAAAAAAATACTAGAGTAAATCAATAAATTTCCTGACTGTTGAGGAAAGGGTCAGCTGAATGGAGTTGGATGTGTCCTCCGCCATCTTCCTTCCTTGGAAACCATGAGATGACTCCAATGTCTCCAGTGGTGACATTGAGTGCCCATAAACCCTCATGGTGAGGTGGGTGTGGTGTAGATGTGAGACTAGGTTTATGATGTCATTTCCTTTATTATGTCATCACCTGTGTGTTGGCATTACTTCCTGGGTCTTCCCCTGCCCTGAGCAAAACACTTCTCTCTCTGCTTTGAGAATCCGTAACACACCCATAATGTTGGCTCTGGGCAGGCAAAACTAAGTTTCTTTCTTTCTTTTTTTTTTTTATTGAAATATAGTTGATTTACAGTGTTGTGTTTGTTTCAGATGTCCAGCAAAGTGATTCAGTTATACATATATGTACATTATTTTTCATATTCTTTTCCATTATGGATTATCTCTGGATATTGAATATAGTTCCCTGTACTGCACAGTAAGACCTTGTTGTTGATCCATCCTATATATTAATAGTGTGCATCTGCTAATCCCAACCTCCCAATCCATCCCTCCCCCACCCCCTTGGCAACCACAATTTTGTTCTCTAGTTGCATCCATGTTGCTGCAAATGGCATTATTTCATTCTTTATGTCTGGGTAATATTGCATTTTATATGTACCACATCTTCTTTATGCATTCGTCTGTTGATGGGCATTTAGGTTGGTCCATATTTTGGCTATTGTAAATAGTGCTGCTATGAACACTGGGGTGCATGCATCTTTTCAAGTTTTGTCCAGATATATGCCCAGGAGTGGGATTGCTGGATCGTATGTAACTCTATTTTTAGTTTTTTAAGGAACCTCCATACTGTTCTCCATAGTGGCTGTACCAATTTACATTCCCACCAACAGTGCAAGAGGGTTCCCTTTTCTCCACACCCTCTCCAGCATTTATTGTTTGTAGACTTTTTAACAATTGCCATTCTGACCAGTGTGAGGTGATACCTCATTGTAGTTTTGATTTGTATTTTTCTAATAATTAGCAATGTTGAGCATCTTTTCATGTGCCGGTTGGCCATCTGTATGTCTTCATTGGAGAAATGCCTATATTTAGGTCTTCAGCTCTTTTTTTCATTGGGTTTTTGTTGTTATTGAGTTGTATGAGCTGTTTGTATATTTTGAAAATTAATCCCTTGTTGGTCACATCATTTGCAATTATTTTCTTCCATTCCGTAGGTTGTCTGTTCATTTTGTTTATGGTTTCCTTTGCTGTGCAAAAGCTTTTAAGTTTGATTTGGTCCCATTTGCAAAGCTGAGTTTCTAACTCATTATGCTGGCAATTTTCTGTCAAAGGACCGCTAAAGAGAGTGGAGCTTATTGTGATGTTGAGAGGCTAAGAAAACAGAGGGAAATGATTAAAAAGAAAAAAACAGTTCATTATATGAAAGAGGATTAGGTACAAAAGCCTAATAAATGTTGGAGGATGTAATATCATAGACTGAACATAAGTGTAACTCAAAAGAACATAAGGGACTAAGTCAAATCAATAATCTGTATGATCATTTTTAAATGACGTTAATACACCAAAAGGCCAAGTGGTATTAAAAATAGTTTCATTAGGAAGAAATTATATATTTTTAGGATCTCATCTTCATTTTTTTGTTTTTTATTGAAGTATGACTAATATTCAGTGAAGTGCAAAACTATGAAGTGGATAACACGATGAATCATATTTACTAATTGCACAGATGGACAGTTAACTTGGGACAGTATATCTGAAAATTACAGAGACTTTTCATGTCATATTTGAGTGAACGGACTTCAAGAATAATACCGATGTATGAATGTGTTTCAGCTATTATTTAATCCTAGTGGGGCCTTAACAGCTTCTTTTTCAGTGACATTTAAAGAAAGCATTCAACTCTCCTTAAGCCACCTTTACATAAGTACTAGCTTCTTTATGGGAAACCAAATCCCATAATGCTTATTACTGAGAGCATTTCATTTGCTTCTGAATTGCGTTGAACCACACACTTAAAGTACGTTTAAAATTAGAATGTGATGTAAATGAAAAACCAGGGGGGAAAGAGCTCTGGAATGAGACTGTCAGTGAAGATTTCCCTCTTGTAATTTTATTTCCACCGTTGAAAAAATATAAGCATATTCTAAACCTATTTCAGTGGATGAGGAGTTTTCATTTTGATACCGGAAGACTAGCTGGTTTGGGGCACAAGCGAAAAGGCAGGGAGAGTTGATTTAAGTAAGTAAGACTCTGTATAGAGCCTGGAAGCTACCTGGTCCCGGTAGGGGATGATATTCTTTCATCTCAATCATGGCAATTTACAAAGTACACAACCTCACTCTGCTCACCTAAAGTTACCAGCTACCATGGCCAGGACCTAAAGGGGACAGGACTTGGGGGTCTTTCATTGGAATTTCAAATCCTTCATTCAACCTCAGCCATTGCTTTTCTGTAGTCTTAATAGGAGGTAGGAAAACAGAGGAAGGCAAAGGAATTCTGAGGCTCAAATTAAAGAACCATGGAACACATTTAAAACAAACTATTCTTGTCGATACACCATCAGCACATTAAAACAGGCGCCTAAAAATTAGTAGCTCTGGAGAAGTACAGAAATTAGGTATAGTCCAAGAAATTTGGAAAAGTTCAACGTTAGAATCAGGTAACATTTTAAGATTGATGGTATCTTCTCGAATTACTGCTTTTGGGGTCAGTTTCCTGAATGGCAGAGAACATCGATTTACAACTATTCTCATTCTCAGCAAGTCTGTGAATAGTTTTTTTTAACTAAGTGCACTGATGTCTGACATTCCCACGGATTGTCAAAGGGATAAGTTGTCCTTCTTTTAAAAAAGGTGATTTTTATGTGTGTTATCTGGGGTGGGAGTAGCTGTCCGAAACGAGTCAATTTAGAAACAGAGCTAGTATGTGTCTACTTAAAGGAATTTGGAAGATTAGTGCTGCTTTGCTTTGTTTTCCCCGTATCTCCCTCCCTTCCACCTCCTGACATTTCTGTCCTTCCAGCAAAGCTTTATCATGGTGATGGAGAGTAGGATTTGTGCAGAGAGAGAGTCCTAAAGGCTTGGTCTTTGTGGCTAGTCTGACCCGGGTTAGAACCCTTATTCAGGCCTTTTCCGGGTGTGTGACTTAAGGATGAACGGTCTTCTCATGCCAAGATTTACTTTTCTCTTGGATATGCTGGAAATAGGCATGGTTTCTAACCTTCAAAGGAATCATGAGAATTAAGCTTCTGATGGTTTTGTCCAAAGCCTGGCATATATAATTGGTGCAGATTCTCATTATTCCTTATGATGATGGTTTTTAAATCCTGGTTGGTCTAATGTATGTAATGTAAAACTTACTCTTTTTTTTTTTCTTCTTCTTCTTTTTGCGGTACGCAGGCCTCTCACTGTTGTGGCTTCTCCCGTTGCGGAGCACAGGCTCCGGACGCGCAGGCTCAGCGGCCATGGCTCATGGGCCCAGCCGCTCCGCAGCATGTGGGATCTTCCCGGACCGGGGCACGAACCCGCGTCCCCTGCATCGTTAGGCGGACTCTCAACCACTGCGCCACCAGGGAAGCCCAAAACTTAACTCTTTTTATTGGACCATTCTGCAAGTTTCGCTAAAAACATAGCCGTGAAACTGACAACATCATCAGTACATAAAGCAGTTCCTGGGACTTCCCTGGTGGTCCACTGGTTAAGACTCCGTGCTCCCAATGCAGGGGTCACGGGTTCGATCCCTGGTTGGGGAACTGAGATCCTGCATGCTGTGTGGTGCAGCTAAAAAAAAAAAAAAAAAGGCAGTTCCTCATCAATATCTCCTTCGTGGTCCACCCCTCACCCATCCCTCAGCCCCTGGGACCTGCTGGTCTGTTCACTGCCCCTATAGTGTCTTTTCCAGAATGTTCTATAAATGGATGAAACAGAGTGCACCCTGTTGAGTCTAGCTTCTTTCACTTAGATGAACCCATTTTAATTTCACCCTGGTTGTTACAGGTGTCAGTACTTGATTCCTATTTTATTGCTGGGTTCTGTTCCCTTTATGCATGTCCTATAGTTTGCCTACCCATCATTTGCTGGAGGACATCTGGGTTGTTTACTTTTTTTTCATGATTATAAGGAAAGCCATGATCAATACTCATTACAGGTTTTTGAGTGAACATAAGGGTTTTTTTTGTATATTGATTATATTTCAGAATTCCCATATGTGTATAGTAGCATCTCCCTATGTTTACGGTTTTAATTTGCATTTCCGTAATGACCAGAGGTGATAATCATCTTTTCAAGGGCATATTTATTATGTGTCACCTTTGGTGAAGTATCGGTTCAAATCACATGCCCATTCTTATCAGATTGTCTATTGGGTATATTGGGTTGTTTGCTTTCTTACTGTAGAGTTTTAAAAATGGACTCTTTAATCTCCAATCTCTTTAATCTTTTTTTAAATGACCTATAGTTAATTCATAATGTGTTAGTTTCAGGTGTACAGCATAGTGATTCAGTTATATAATCTTTTTCAGATTCTTTTCCCTTATAGGTTATTACAAAATGTTGGGTAGTGTTCCCAGTGCTATACATTAGGTCCTTGTTGGTTATCTATTTTACATACAGTAGTGTGTATCTGTTAATAATTTTTGATTTACAGAGAGATTGTCATAGAGTACCTAGAGTCCCCCAATATCCCCTCATCCGGTTCCCTCTGTCCTTCATGCTCTAACAACCTCCACTGCTAGGACGTATTTGTCAACACTAAGAAATGACGTTGGTATGTCACAATTATACACCAGACGTTTATCAGATTCCACCAGGTTTTTCAATTAATGTCCTCCCCTCCCTCCTCACCATTCAAAGATCCCATATAGGGTGTCACATGGCATTTTTAATGTCATGCTCCACCGTTTCTTCTCATCTATGGCCTTTTCTCAACCTTTGCTTACCCTCTAAGACCTTGACAATCTTGAGTACTGCCCAGGTATCAGTCATTTTTATCAACATGGGGAAGCACACAGAAGCCACCTTAGATGTAATTTGTTGTAGATTCAGCATTGAAGATAGAAGAACTCTTAGAAGAAACTGAAGGTTATCTACTTTTGTCTCTATTTAGTTTGTAGTTAGGACTCAGTATACCTTGAATGAATAGATGAATGAATGAGTGAACGGTCTAATGCCTATAATACCGTGTACTAGAGAAAAATAGAGCTAATGTGATGTACAGTGCTGTCTGTAATCACTCTACCTGAAAACTAAACTGATGCCCCATAAATATTCTTGGTGATAGTGGTTTTTTACCTGCGTCTGACCTGATTTTATTCACCCTATGAATTGACCTCTGGTGGGTGAAACTCTGCTTCGGCTCCCCCATCCTTTCTTGGTGGTGTTCCGTGTTTTACTGTACAGGAACTAAAACTTCAGTTCACCTCACTGAAGGCTCTTTTGACTTTAATTCGGCTGAATGCACCTCTTTTAGTCTGGGTTCAGCTTCCAGCCTGAAGTGGGTTTTGTTGTCGTTGTGTTTTGTTTCCTACCCTGCTTTTTGTTGCCCCCCGGGGGAGCATTTCTCCGCCAGCCCTTTATCTGATCTCTCTCGTTCAGGCCCCTCCTGCAGCATATGCAGCGTTCCTGTTATCCAGGTCCACCATCACACATCTGTGTGGGGCACACGACACAGAGAACAAAATACCTATGATAGACACATTCATGTGGCTTGGAGAGAAACAGTTAATACCAGCATGTAGTTTCAGCACCCCAGGTAGAACGCTTATGATGCCCTCATGGAGCCTCTCCAGGCATCTGGGTGTAGTTAAAACAGAGCACAGCCTTTAAGGGGTGGCGGTTGGGAGGCGGGGGTCCCAGGGAGAGGCCAGATTTTTAAGGAAGAACCTAAGTGCCTGCGTGCAACCAAGGTCAGTTCTCAGCGCTCAAATCAACACCGCCACCTGCTGGCCGCCCTTTGGAACTGCACGCGCCATCGAGCTGTCCCGGGGATATTTTGCAGAGGTTCCTTGAGCGTCAGCAAAGCTATTTCTGTCGCAGCGCCTGTGAACACGCAGCGCTGCGCTCAGATGAAGTCTCGTGCACCATGCATACAGTAAACATGGTCCCTGCAAAAGACATCCTGGCTGGGGATGCAGACACATTCTTGGACATTTCTGTGTATGAGAATCCCCTGGCACTTTTCAAATATTCCATTGCCAAGGGTGCATTTCAGAGCAATTCAAGAAGTCGCTGAGGGTGGTCCTTAGCAGTACATAGTTTTAAAAAGTTTTCTGGTGATTCCAATGGGCGGCTAAGCTCATAGGGTACAACGTCTAGGTTTTGCGTGGCTCAGCTGAGAAGGTTGTCCATTTGGAACTCTGGATTACGTAGTTACCATAGCACTGTTGCTATTGAAAGCAGCTTTGGAAACCTCATTGCATTAGGATCTAGGCCCCAGCATGCCTAGTTTTGCTTCTGTGAATGACAGCTGCTTGCTGTGGGGCAAACCATCCTTAGCTGGGTCGTATCCCCCTTTGTTTAAGGGGTTACGGGCTGTGTGTCCTCTAAGGGATTAGTGACTTAAAATTCTGCCCATCTCTGTCTGCTGCAGAATAATTATGGCAGATTAAATCAGAGCAGAAAGGCAAGTTGGGCTGTGCCTTGGACCTTAGGAGGTGTGGTTCAAAGCTCCTGCTTCATTGGCAGTAATCGTACGTTATGACGTGTAGTTAAATATTAATAATTTACTGCAGAGAATTTGCTAAGTAAATCATGCTCATTGGACCAACTTAACTTCATTAAAAAAAAAAAAAAAAACAGTAGTTCGTTGAATATCAAAAGCTCCCAGAACTTTCTTGTTATAACTAAAAACACTTCTGATAGAATTGCACAGAGTTCACCGGGTCAGGTAATTTTATGTTGGTTGGAGCTGCGAATTCTAAAATGAGCATAAAATGACCTGACCCAGTTCTTAAAATGTACAGAGAAGACAACAAAGGAAGGAGAAAAAAATTAAATGAAATATCCAACAGCTATGTACCAGTGCAAGAATGTATAAAAGTCAAGGCTCAGACTGTCTTGCGTGGGTATAAAATAGCCTGATCCTATTTCTTGTGAGCTGCAAGATCACGGACAATTGTCTCATCCTGCCCGATACCCAGGTCTTTCCAACATAAAGCCATACCAGTGCAAAGGAGTTTAAGGGCAGATTAAATGCAATAATAAATGGTGAAAGTGCCTTTAAGGCTGTAACGTGCTATAAAGTACTACTGACACGTGAAATCACTACATCAAGCCTACCGGAGGGTGAGATTTACACAGTCTCAAGTAAATACTTATCAAGCATCTTATACATCCAACAAACAGGGTTTCTCAAATATGAACAAGAAGCGGTTTAGTCCCTTACAAAGCGTATCATGTAGATTAAACCCATACATCTGTTACAAGAAAGACTGGGATCCATCCGACATCCTATCCCATCAGTGGGTACTGGACAGACAGGAAAACATTGTTCAATTAAAACTTAAGTATAAAAAGTTGAAATTTGATATGTGCCTCTCTGTAAGATGTTATAATACCCGTGATAAGGTTAGCAATCTTTTTTTTTTTGCCCCCCCCCCCATAGGGAAACACTCCTCTGTAAAATCCTGACATTTTCTTCTAGGTCCCCCAAAGGGGTCTTTCTTGCTTCAAATGCCCTACTGAGTGAGTCAGCATTTTACTGTGCTCAGACGTTTGCAAACGTCTCACCGTATTCTTGCAGGCTGTGCTCTCGCTGTGTCAATCATGGCAAAGCAGGTTTCCGAAGTGAAGAGCTCACCTTCCATTTCAACAGCGTAATATATCTTAAATGTCTCTACTTAATCACCAGATATCGGAGGAAGAAAAAGAGAGGGATGAGAACATTCTGACCCTTATAGTGAGCCTGGCAGAAGAAAGCAGCGCTCTTTATCATTTGCCTTCAAGCGCGGTCCAAGTTGTACAAGTAATAACAACTCACGTTTGTCAGTTTTCCCCAAGGTCCCCTAAAACCATCCTCATTTCAAACTGACCGGGCTTGGGTCATTTTCAAATGTCTGTGTTTCCCAGTATTGACTGCGATGGCCATCGGCACACCTGTCATTCATTTATTATTAGAATCTCTCCTTTGCTGGTACTTTTTTGAGAAGTCTGCCTCTTTGCACTAAGCTCCTCAGCATGGCTCTGATATCTTGATCGCTCCATGGCCTTTCACTTCGTAGGTGTTCAGTCCATGTTTGACAAATAAACACCTGGAGGAAGGAAAGAATAAAGAAAGAAGAAAGTATCTGAGAAGTAAAATGGAATGAATTTGTGGAAACCCCCTTTGCTTTCCCACCCAGATGTATAACAGTTATTCATTGACTTAATCCCAGCTGATTTCAGAGCTTATCCTGATGGAGGAGAAATGCAATTTGATCAATCCTTAGCGAGAGGAATTCAAAAAAAATTTTTTTAAACTCTTCTTGTCCTACTTAACCTTGGATATGAAGATCATGCTTCTTCGTAAAGGGTTTGAAGTAAAAGTTATAGCTCTTTTCAACGGGTGAGGGAAAAAAATTCCAATGGAATTTCTCTCACAGGCAGAGGTATGATGAAGTATTGCTTCCGGGCATCAGTTTTGTTTTTTTTTTCTGGAACGAACTGAAATGTATGATTCTCCCTCGAAGGGACTTTGGAAAAATACAAAGCTAAGATTCTGCACTTCCTGCTATTCACGATTAAATGAGGAAACTCAGCCCAGTCAACTACATTGGGGTCAATTGAAATCATTGACATTAATTTTGCTAGTCTCTGGCACAAGATGATGAATCTCAACGCACGTCATTATAAAGGCAGCAGGATCCGGTCTCCTGTTCACAGAAAACCCAGGAACTACAAACCATAAGCTACATGTGGGTATTGTGAGCAGACAAATCAGGAATGTAATTTCACATCTGAGCTTATTAACCAGCTTCTTTTACATTCTTGGAAGGTGCGGGGAGACTGCAAGACAAAAGGTTGCTTCTTGCTGATGAATTGGCTTTGGAAGAGTTTTACCGGCTAGTTAGTCACTGTCTGGTTTTGGTCTATTTTTAACTGAAGTCGAATTGATCTACAACATTATATAAGTTACAGGTGTACAATATAGTGATTCACAGTTTTTAAAAGTTATACTCCATTTGTAGTTATTATAAAATACTTTCTCTAGTTCCTGTTCTGTACAATATATCCTGTGGCTTATTTATTTCATACACGTTAGTTTATACCTCTTAATCCCCTCCCCCTATCTTGCATCTCCTGCCACCCCCAACTTACAAGAAGCCACTAGTTTGTTCTCTGTGTCTGTGAGTCCGCTGCTTTTTTCTTCTATTCGCTAGTTTGTTGTATCTTTTAGATTCCCCATATAAGTGATATCATATGATATTTGTCTTTCTCTGTCTGATTTAGTATGATAATCTCTAGTTGCATCCATGTTGCTGCACATGGCATGAATGCATTCTTTTTGATGGCTGAGTAATATTCCATTGTACAGATGTATGACATCTTCTTTATCCATTCCTCTGTCAGTGGATACTTGTGTTGTTTCCACATCTTGGCTATTGTATATAGTGCTGCTATGAGCATTGGGGTGCATGTATCTTTTCTAATTAGAATTTTCATCTTTTCTGTATATATGTCCAGGAGTGGGATTGCTGGGTCATATGGTAGTTCTATTTATAGTTTTTTAAGGAACTTCCATACTGTTTTCCACAGTGGCTGCATCAATTTACATTCCAACCAACTGTGTAGGAAGGTTCCCTTTTCTCCACATCCTCACCAAAATTTGTTATTTGTGTTCTTTTTGATGATGGCCCATTCTGACAGGTGTGAGGTGATATCACATTGTGCTTTTGATTTGCATTTCCAGTGATAATTAGCAGATGCTGAGCATCTTTTCCTGTGTCTGTTGGCCATCTGTATGTCTTCTTTGGGAAAATGTCTGTTCAGGTCCTCTGCCCGTTTTTTAATCAGGTCATTTGGTTGTTTATCCGTTCATCCTTTGATGGGCTTTGGGGTTTTTTTTTGTTTTGTTTTGTTTTTTTTGCGGTACGCGGGCCTCTCACTGTTGCGGCCTCTCCCGTTGCGGAGCATAGGCTCCGGACGCGCAGGCTCAGCGGCTATGGCTCACGGGCCCAGCCACTCCACTGCATGTGGGATCTTCCCGGACCGGGGCACGAACCCGGGTCCCCTGCATCAGCTGGCGGACTCTCAACCACTGTGCCACCAGGGAAGCCCCCCACGCCACATCTTAATGTCAGCGGCCTGGTGCCAATGCTTATGCTTCTTAAATAAGTGGATTATGGGTCTTGCCATTGAGTTTAATTTTGCTCATCTTCATCTTGTGTTCCATTTACCAGGGTCTTTCTGAGACTTTATTCTCTTCCAAAGCACAAACTCTCCCCCACGTGCTGGATAAATATTCTTGTAGTTCATCCATACGCGTCATTGGGGTAAATTATTGAATAGAGCAAAGTTGTAGAGCACATTCTCAAAAACCTTTCGCATTTTCTACAACTCTTTGGCAAATCAGCACTCCTTTGGACCATCTGTTTATCCAGCTACAACTCATAGATACTGTCATGTGAGATTTTCAGATCCTGGGCTAGAATTACGGTTCATTCTGTGGCTGATATTATCAGGAGTTGGAGGTCTGGTGGCTTGATTGCAAAGGATGGGGCGGTGTGCTTTATTCCTGGTGAGTTCATGATGGTTCCGGGGATGACCTTGTGCCTTCCACAGTGCACACAAACCATCTATAGAAATACTCTTTCAAGAATCTTGTGGCAGGGCGACTGAGCCCGTGTGCCACAACTACTGAGTCTGCGCTCTAGAGCCTGCGAGCCACAAATACTGAGCCGATGCGCAGCAACTACTGAAGCCCACACGCTTTAGGGCCCGCATACTGCAACTACTGAGCCCATGAGCCACAATTACTGAGCCTGCACTCTAGAGCCTGTGACCCACAACTACTGAGCCTGCGAGCCACAACTACTGAAGCCCGCTCACCTAGAGCCCGTGCTCCGCAACAAGAGAAGCCACTGCAATGAGAAGCCCATGCACTGCAACGAAGAGTAGCCCCCGCTCACCGCAACTAGAGAAAGCCCACGCAGAGAAACGAAGACCCAACGCAGCCAAAAATAAATAAACTTAAAAAAATAAATAAATCAAAAAAAGAAATACTGATATCCTTGTGATGAATGTGCCTTGCTTTGGACCAATTCCCACATTGCAGATTTTTATTTAGCAACATGTCTCTTCTATTCAAAGTGCTGATTTATGACAAATCTGAATAAATAATTAAATAGACAATACGTGTAAGGATGAAATTAGGGCTGCAAAGGAAGGGGAAGTTTGGAAAAGAATGACCACGTCTTTGAGATGTTGTAGGAATACTTGGCAATGTTGGAATCCCTGAGCTCACTGGCAAAACCATTCACCGAACCACTAATTAAAGCCAGGACGATCGACTTCACATTTCCAGGAGTCAGCGTTCTTCACAGTGGAAGTCTTCCAGTGACTTTAAACAGGCATTGACTTATTCACATGTGGCCATTAATTTGTAGCATTGGTGAGAGCTTTGGAAATGGATGTGGACATGTCAAAACTCGAAGTGACCCAGACAGGGGATACACCGTCCAGGCCAGAAGGCTGTCCCCATAAAAAGCACAAGCTAGCCATGGATACCCCTGTTCACAACACTTAATACATATAAAATTGTATATCATCATTTGTCATAATATATATGTCACCTTCACCCCTGAGGATACCAGATGGCTGAAGTTCAGCTTTCAGCTTTTTCATTTCATTTTCAGACCTTAGTCCCCATGTCTGGCATAATTTAGCCCCCCTCAGGACCCCAACTCGAGTTCACATCCTACTACCTAAGACTCAGGACTGGAGTGGTATTGAAAGATAGTATTTCAGGAAACTACTCCCATAGATAGGCAAATTCAACTATACATCAATAGAAGGGGAAAAAACAGCAAAGCTAATGTCACTAAGAGTCTTTAGATATTAATAATCATATTTATTTCAACTATGGTATATGGGAAATATATGTAATCCAGCTAATGGGCATCAAAAATGTTCGTGAAGATGTGTAATGATTCTTACAGGTGCACTGTCAAATAAAACTGATGGAGATTATGGGCTTGTAGATTTCTTTTAACATGGATGTGAGGACACAAGCCATTGTATTTTCCAGTGCGATTTGCCCATCAAGATTCTACTTCTCTTTAACTTAAAATAAGACGCTACACTCCATTCAGGGGAAAAATCAATGAAGAAACCTTCAGCAGTTTGAAAAGATCAAGGATGTATCAAAAGTACAAAAGAGACTGCATTTTAAAAAATAATGGGCTTGTGAATCCATCAAGGAGGTTTGACTAGCAAGAATTAACAATTTTAGGGAGAAACAATTTTTGGTTTGTACCAATAAGAATTGGAATACAGGACAAGAGATGTAGGAATACAGGATAAGAAATGTTACTACCATAGAGGAGATTTAGAATAAACATATTACTAATTAAAATAGAACACTCATTCATTGTAACAAATATTAATCACCTGCTAGTTGCCATAAAATGGCAATAAGAAAGGATATATAAATATAAATCTCATGCATTCTTAAGGAAATAATAACAAAGTGAGAAAATTAGCTGCAGCAGTTGAGGGAATTTTAAAGGCTATCAGAGTTTGTTTTGCTTTATTAATAGGGTTGTTACAGAGAAATATAACCTTCATCAATCAGCCAGTCAGTCAAATGATGTGGCCTGATCTTCTGTTACACTACATAATACTCAGACAGTGTTTAATAAATACTGCATTTCATCACAAATATCGCCCAGAGTTGGTGAGTCAATAGAAAAGTGATTCGTGAACTGAATAATGCAGATTGTTTGATTTTTAGGCAGAGTCCGTACAAATGTAAGGGATGGGGGGGGGTTGTGAACAAAGGTCAGGTGTGTGGACTTTTATATCCCAGTGTGTTGAAGTTTTGTTGGACTTGCAATACTGGTGAAAAGCCGAATGATACAGGGTGATGGCCAGACATTGGGATGCCAGGAATGGAAGGCATGGAGGTGATACAACTTTTCTAATGGCAGTCCAGGGTATGACCATGGCAGAGAGTCAATGAAAGCGAGGTCCTTGAGGCTAAGGGGAAAAACTCATGGGTATCAGCAAAAATAAAGGCAGAGGCCATGTTGGATGTGATGACAGCAAGCCAGAAGTTAACACAGTCAAGGAATTTGAGACAGAGACCTGGGTGTTGGTAGATGATTGTTCAAGGAAGATGGTGAGCCTGGTCTGCAGGTAGATGATTTATTAAGGATGATTCTGAGACCTGGTCTGCAGGTAGATGATTGTGCAAGGATGATGGTGAGCCTGGTCTGCAGGTAGATGATTGTACAAGGATGATTCTGAGACCTGGTCTGCAGGTAGATGATTCTACAAGGATGATGGTGAGCCTGGTCTGCAGGTAGATGATTTATTAAGGATGATTCTGAGACCTGGTCTGCAGGTAGATGATTGTACAAGGATGATTCTGAGACCTGGTCTGTATGTAGATGATTGTACAAGGATGATTCTGAGACCTGGTTTGCAGGTAGATGATTCTACAAGGATGATGGTGAGCCTGGTCTGCAGGTAGATGATTCTACAAGGATGATGGTGAACAGTTCAGGTTGTGGTGCTTAACGTTCAAAATTGGGTGTTTTCAGGTGGAGAAATGAAGAATAGTCAGGTAGCATCTCACGGGAACAAAGAGGACACATCCCCTCCTCATGGCTGGATAGAATGAGGGATGAGAAGAAAAATAAATACATGTCTTTCTAAGCCGCACCAAAGCATCCACAGACGTACAGCAGGCATTTGTAGGAAACTGGTCCTTTCTCCTCTGGATGGAGCCTGGGTGGCAGAAGGGACATGGTTATAGTAGGAACAGGATGGCACTGACATTTATTGGCCTTCGTAGTTCTGGAAATATCACAAAAATAGAATTTATATATTTAGGAATAACAGGTATCAGGCATTGGTCATTTATGGGCTGTGTGTTTGAACACACTGGCATTACCATCAAGAAAAGAAATTTGAACTCTTTTTTTCTTGACATTTTACAAGCCTCATGGAAATAAAAGCTTTCAAACGTAGATGATAGATAGCCTACCTATGTAGACATCCTACATATATATATATATATATGTATAGCTACATAGATATCCATAATGGATATATAATGTATATCTATATATGTGTGTGTATAAAATATATGTATCTCTTTATATATATAACTTACGTAGAGTACAGAGGGAACCAGATCCCTGAGTTCTGTACATGTGGTGGTCACGACCATGATAGGAAAAATGTATCTTTATTGTATAAAGCCAGTTAGAATTCAGGGTATATATCCACGTGCAGCTGCTGTTTATTCCAGCCAATACAGTGCTTTTCTATGTGTTCGAAAAATGTACTAATCTAGTAATGTTCTGGGTCCTTTTGTATTTATTTCATTAATTTTAAGTAAATTCTCAGAAGTTAAGGTACAATCAGATTGAATGTTATAAATCCATTCTAAAACAAAGGGTCATTGTTTTTCTCTGAATTATTTTGTAGTAGCCATATGGCTTCTTAGCATCCACAAATCAATATCATTCTTAAAACATCAACAGTGTTTGCGATATTTGTCATTGCCATAGTTGATTTCACCACCCTAAATAAGTTACATCGCAATTGTGGTAGAAGAAAACACGGTTTGTAAAGTACATCTGGGGATTCTTTGCTAAGTCTTGAACAATGGATTAAAGACAAAAAATAATGAAATATATAAGCCCAGTTTTAGAATCTCCAATATACATGTCAGCAAATTCATTTAACAAGTTTATTTTCTTTAGCGCTATATAATCTTCTGATGATATACTGACTTCTGACTTGAAAGCCAATCCTTGGGCAAGGAAATGGATCAAGTGAATATGTTACTTAACTAAACATCCACTGATGAGATGAATAACAAAAACCAATTTAAAATGGAAAGTTCACACATATTCAAATGCCCAGAAAATTAAAAAAAAAGGGATTATGCATTTAAAGGTATTTTACGGGATAATTATTTTCTAAAGCTTTATTTCTCTCCTGCCCTATTTTAATGAAGAAATAAGTTCTGTCCTTGAAACTTGGTGTTTCATGAATATTCTTCAACTCTTAACTACTGAGAACTCCTTAAATTGAGAATTCTATGAACTATAGTTGAAATCACATATTCAAACAGAACAACCACTAATTCTTTTAATTGTTTATATTGACCTTGCTTTTCCAAGAAACATGCTTACGTAGTATGCACACAGTAATCTCTCCTTAACTATAGAAGACTCAGATTTCATTTGTTCAATAAGCATGATAAACAGAATATAATTTGCCTTACAAAAAGGGAAGCTTCATTATGGTTCCTTTTGGTAGTGTTAGAAAACCTCACCTTGCATTCTATCTGAGGGCAAAGATCAACATGCAAGTTGTTGTACTTGAGAATGTAATTATTGACTTGGATATTTTTGGCCACTTCTGAAAACAGGTAACAGCATGGGCAGTCTTCAGTAGAATCAACAAAAATTTATGGTGTAGTAAACTTGGACTTGACATTTTTTCAGTGTATCTAATTAGACAATCATGTATCTTTCAACACTCTGACAATAGATTAGCATTCCATGAAGATGTGAGGCTAGAACACAAGGAAAGTTTCTAATCAGTGAATCATTTTGAAGAAGAGTGAACTCTGCCTTCTGCAAAAGCATACTCTAAAAAAAAATTTTCTTCTTCAGTTCAAATTATCTTACAGAGCAAGCTGACACCTTAAAAAAATAACCTTATGAACAAATTATGTACCTACTTACTGATTTACAACAGTCAGTGAGAGTGTTTTTCACTATTGTGATGAGTGAAAAGAATCAGAGCATCATGTAGAAAAAATGGAGAAAAAGAAATCAGTGTATAGAAAACTAGTCATCCATTCTGCAAAATTACTTATTATACACTGCAACGGGATGAAACAGAAAGGAACCCCAAAGGCGATTATTGAGTTTGTGGCCTTTTGACACACATGCCGTGATCTTAAACAAGATAAATTTGAGAAACCTCTGTCTTGAAAATATATATTCAATATACTTTGAATTTTTACAGATGGTAAGGTGGTCAGTTAGATACGCCATTAATTGAAGATGTGTGTTTGCAGTAGTAGCCTGTGAAATATGACTTAAATATTCCAAGGAATTCTACAGTGCTGGGAGAAATTAAACATTGGTGTACAGTTATTCTTAGATTAAGTATTTGACCATGTGCATTTACTATAAATAACAGAACACATCAGGTATCTATACTCTAATTTTTTAAAATTAAAAGGGTTAGACCCACAAAGCCATAATCTTAACTTATTACTGTTTACTAACAATTGTAATCAAGTGTTAAACCTTCAAAGTTCGAGAAATCAATAATTCATGATATGTTTTGCCCATTTGGAAAACAGTTGGACTGTATCAAATTGAAACATATACTAATCACATGATCCTGTAATTCCACTCACAGGTATCTATCAGAGACATGAAAATGTGTCCACACAAAGACTCGAACATGAATTCATAGTATCTTTATTTAAAATAGAAAAGAAAAACTGGAAACACCATATATTCATCAAATTCTGAATGGATCAACTCTGTTCACCCATTCGTACAGAGAATAGTATTCATCAGTCAAAAGGAACAAAGCATTAATACATGCAACAACATAGATGAATTTCAAAAAACTCTATGCTAAGTCAAGGAATCCAGACCCCAAGAGCCATTTATATGAAATTCTAGAAAAGACAAAGCCGGGGGCACAGTGAATGAATCCATGCTTGCCTGGGGCTGGGAGTAAGAAAGTCAGGCCGCAAAGGGGTTGGAGAAGCTTGTGAGGATGTTCCCAGGGGTTTATATCTTGATCGTGGCAATGATTACACAAAATAATTCAATCAACAAAACTCACGAACTTTACACTTCAAAAAGATGGGTGTCGGGCTTCCCCTGGTGGCGCAGTGGTTGAGACTCCGCCTGCCGATGCAGGGGACAGGGGTTCGTGCCCCGGTCCGGGAAGATCCCACATGCCGCAGAGCAACTAGGCCCATGAGCCATGGCCACTGAGCCTGCGCGTCCGGAGCCTGTGCTCCGCAACAGGAGAGGCCACAACAGTGAGAGGCCCGCATAATGCAAAAAAAAAAAAAAAAAGATGGGTGTTACTGTATGTAAATTGTACCTCAATAGCGCTGGAAAATACATTACGTTTTACACTAAACCTTCATGGTTAACTTTATGGATTCTATCTCTCTCTCTCTACCTATCTAATCATCTATCGTTTATCTATCATTTATCTCTGTATCTATCAATATTATCTAGCTAGCTATCGATCTGTCATCTATCTCTCTGTAACTACATATCTATGTCTGTCTATCTACTATCTTACCTATCTATCTATCTATCTGTCACTGTTCAGTTGAGTGTCACGATACATAAAAGGATTCTGCTTTACCCTCATACCAAAGAGATTCAGGCAGTTTTCAGGCAAGAGCCTGGGCAGTCTTGACTCCGACCTTTATCTATTTAAAACTTCCCAGAACAAATACACTAAGTCACCTCCTTGGCTTGTCCAGTTAGTTGCTTGCGTGTTCTCTGAAACGTCTCTTCATATAGTAGAGTTCAAGGAAGGATTGAGGCTCCTGACATACACGCTTGGAGTATTCATGACGACCAGTTTTCCAGAGAGGACATATCTCCTTCACCTCGTGATTCTTGACCAGATACGAGCCTTGCCGCTGAGCTCTGCAATGCACATATTTATCCAATGTACCTTATTTCTCTTTTATACATGAAGAAAGATGCTCGAGGAACCTGAGGTACATGCCTACCATCACTTAGCTAGCGATAGTCAGGACCCCGTTGAATTAAACCACTGTGCCTTCCCCGGCTCGATAAGCTGAGATGTAAAATTGCACGCGTGACATAACCCACAGATGCGGCAAAATGCATTCCAGGTGTCCATTTCACGCCTATATCTGCCTACTGCTAGCCAACATTTTATTCAGTCAGAGACCATGGTTGATATTTATTTGCAGTCTCTCCTCTTCAAAAATGCACTGTTTCCATCTAGAGTATGAAAAAAAATGCTATTAAAAATGGATGCTATCTTAGACTAAAATTTTATTCCACACTCAAGGTCTGTTGGTCTCACCATAACTGTCTAGGTGTATGGGGTTGTTTTTATTTATTTATTTTTTTGTAATGCAAAGGTTTTACTGATGGCTTCTGAAGCTTGCTGGTATGAAACTGCATTTCTACAGAAAATCAGGGATAAAATCCATTTTCTCTAAATTTTTATCACCACCCAAATTCTATCCAGGGGTTCTGAACTAAACTGTACAGGTAGGACATAAACCTGAGATATGATTTGTATAGGGATATATTAGATACATTTCAATAAAGAGAATCACTGTTTAATTATTCCACATTGATCTATGTCTTCCCACAAATAGGGTTTAAACGGGCCAGCAGATTTAATCAAATATTGATCAAAACTTGAATTGACTCTCTTAATTAAGGCAAAGGCTTTTTGTACATTCTAATAGACCTTGAGATCATTCCTCAAAATCTTTCAAGCACCCATCTTTTCATTTTAACCTGAAATTTAACTATGGTTATTTAGTAGGAAGGGATTATGTCGTGTTAATAGGCAAATAATTAAACGGGCAGATTTTTAAACTTAATATTTCTATTCATTAATTCATAACATCACTATTTTAAAAATAAATTTATTTGTTTTTGGTGCGTTGAGCCTTCGTTGCTGCGTGCGGGCTTTTCTGTAGCTGCGGCGACCAGGGGCTACTTCTGTTGCGGTGCGCGGGCTTCTCTTTGTGGTGGCTTTTCGTTGCAGAGCACGGGCTCTGGGTGGACAGGCTCAGTAGTTGTGGCACGTGGGCTTCGGTAGTTGTGGCTCGCGAGCTCTAGAGCGCAGGCTCAGTAGTTGTGGCGCACGGGTTTAGTTGCTCCGCGGCATGTGGGATCTTCCCGGACCAGGGCTCGAACTTGTGTCCCCTGCATTGGCAGGTGGATTCTTAACCACTGTGCCACCAGGGAAGTCCTATAATATCACTGTTTAATTTATTGTCAGTAGCTTAATTCATGGTTCAGCTTCAGGTTCTCCAGGAGTGAATTCTGGGCAGGAGTGAATTCTGCTTGGTGGAACCCAAAAGAAGCAGAAGCATCCTCAAAACATAAGACTGGTTACGACTCTTCACCTAAGTATGTGTTTGAGGCATTTCTCGGAGACGTGGCAAGGTATTACTGCACATCCTTGGGGAAAGTGATGTATTTGTCAGGTAGGCAAGGGGGATGCTATCGTAACCAACAACCCCCCATCACCGAAGCCTAAATCAACCCAGACGTATCTCATTTGTCCACCCTCCATTATGGGTTGACAGCTGGCAAAGAGACCGTTTATCTTGGTCACTTGAGGAATTCAGGGATACAGTGAAATAGCTGTAAACTCCCATAAGGTAGGTGCTGTCCATTTTCCAAAGGATTTTTCAAAAGACTAATGGTTGAAAACATGGAAGGCATTTTTTTCAATAGCTGCTCAGATAGAAGTCTGGAGAAGCAAGGGTGTGTAAGGAAAAGAACAAAAATTGACCTGTCTTTCAAGAAACAGAAAGGATGAGAGGAATTCTTTAAGGGCTCCTGGTGTGTGTACAGAGGTGGGGTTTGGGAGAACTGAGGAACCTTGAATAGATTTCATGTCCAAGTCACCAGGTTAACGGGAATTACAGTCTATTCGATTCCATATCTTCTTCCTTTTCCCTTCTTAACAATATTCTTGATTTTAACACAACAGGATTGAGGTTATTAGCAGAGACGGGCAGTTTTTTTTTATATTAAGTATCACTGTTTAAGTATTTTTGGTGTATAATGGTAAGCGAAGATTGGTGCAGAAACAACATCAACTTTATTTTTTCACTTTGTTATTTTCTGTGTTGATTGTGGTAGGTTCATTCGTTTTGTTAGAATTAGTCAACAAGAGACAGATGGGGCTTTTTTTTTCTTCCTATATTGGAAATTTCACTCATCGGTTGGATGAAGCTATTGCTAATTGCATGGCAGTGGTACCGTAGTTGCCTAAGGTATGTGGAATGTATATTATTGTGATGTTGTTTGTGTGTGTGTGTGTACATACTCAAGGCATTTATTGGAGCCACAGTGAGTGCTTGGAACGACTCCTGTTGAAATTTACAGGACTACATTTCATAACAGAAGGGCCAAGCCTTTATTTTCAGTGTTTCTTAAAGATTCCTTTTGTATTCATTTATAAGAGGTAGCCATCCAAATAAAATTTATTCCCAAGCATAAGTAGAGAAAAAAAATTCAAATGAATAGGACGAAAATCTTGGAAATACAAGGAAAAGGATACATTTGTCTAAATAGGTCCGTGGAATATAGTTTACTCAGTAATTATGTCTGTTACAGCAGTTAATGTTTTTTTTTATTTACTATATTTCTTCCTCTTATACCCGAAGCTCAAAGTCTGGCAAAGGGAAAGTTAACTTCTGGTCCATAAATTATATGAACAGGAGTGATGAAAACGGATCATAAGTGACGAGGTTTTCCTTCTTTTCCTGGGAGTCCTACAAGTGATCCTTATCTGTGTCCTGCAGAGCTTCAGAGCTGGAGATTTGGTGTGTTGTGGTTGATCACGTGGGTAGAACATTCAGTGGCATCTGAAGAACGTCAAAGTGTGTGAAGCTCTGCAGGAGTGACGTTCTTTGAAGGTGGCTCCAGTCTGAGATGGAGATGCAGAGATAGAAAGAGACAGAGAGACTTGGATATAGGGAAGTATGTAGACAAGTCTAAGTGTCCATACTGATGTGTGTCTACATCTGTGTCTATACGTACATCATCTACATCCAGGTATCTGTATCTATATTATACCATCCACATCTACACCTATATCTGCCTCCATATAACTTATCTGTGTCATCTGCATCTACTTATGTGTCATCATCTATACCTGCATCTACATCCATGTATCTGTATCTGTCTTATGTCTATCTATATCATCTACATCTACTTGCAGTTATCTGTATCTATATAGCTCTACCTATATCATCTACATCTGTATTTACATATTTTATCTGTATCTATGTCTATATTAGCGACATCCACTTCTACATCTATATCATCATCTAAATCTGCATCTATGTATATGTATCTATGTTTATATCTATGTATCTATCATCTATCTATTATCTGTCATCTATCTATCAATCTATCGTCTCTACCATCTATCTTTTCATCTGTCACCTATCTATATTATCTATCTGTATCTATCATCTATCTATCTATCCATCATCTATCTATGTATCTATCATCTGTCTATCCATCAACCCATCACCTCTGTCTATCTATCTGTCTCATCAGCATCTGCATCCCTACATCCGCATCTATATCATCTACATCTACCTGTGCATCTGTGTCATCGTCTACATCTGTACTTGCATCCATATATCCCTGTGTCCGTCATCTTCATCTACATCTATATCTGTGCCATGTACCATCCATGGATGAACACTGGATGTGCTAAGACTCTCTAGTGAGATGCTGTTGCCGCCACAGGGGCAGGCTTCTAATTCTTTCCTTATGGAGTTTTTGTGTTTTCCCCACTTTGAGTCTTTCATAACAATACTTCAGGTAGTGTCAACAATGAAGATATTTCCTCTAACAAGGAATTAACTAGGACCATTCATTAATAATGGACATTGTTAATAAGTGTGTTGGGAGCAGTGCTCTTCAAACGTTGCTGTGTGTGAATGCACGTCTGTGCAAGATGCATGTGTGCGTGCGCTTGTTCATCATACACTGGGGCCACGAAGAATACCTAACCTTACGGCTCCTGCCTCTTACAAGATGACAGGGCATAACAGAATGGTTAGCAATGCATTTAAGATGTTCGTTTGGACCTCTTGTTGCAATACAGCTTCTGCTTCCGCATGTCTCGGTGGGACTGTGGTCCTCGTCATCTCCCAAGGCTGCCGAAGCTGTGTGGCAAGGAAAGCATGGCCCAGCGAATACAACCCATAGACCAACTCTGCTTCACCCGATGTCTTTCTAAATAAAGTTTTACTGACACACGGTCACGGCATTCATTTACATTTGGTCCATGGGTGCTTTCTCGCTACAGTAGCAGGGTTCAGTATTTGCAACAGAGACCTTGTGGTCTGTGAAGTCAAAATATTTGTTCTCTAGTGTTCACAGAAAAATTTTCACGACCCCTGGATTAGAAGATTCATTTCTTTATTAAAGCAAGGGATGAACTTCCTTAGAGTACCTTCCACATCCTTTACACGTTCTATTTTATTTTGCGAGGGCACAGAATGGAAATGGAATGTTGCAAACAGGGAATTGTTTTAGCCGACAGATCAGCGTGGGTATATGTGCATGTACTCTCTTGCACACACACACACACACACACACACACACACACACACACACCCGTCTTTCTCTCACATCTTGGAGGAAGAATTCTATTTCCATTCTATCTCATTTTGTCTCAGTCTCTATGCGTTTATAAGACCAGGGCATTTTAGAGTATTGAACGGCTGTTCTAATAATAGAAATTTTGTGATTCTATATCTTTTGTCCCTGTATTGCATACATAGTTGATATTCTTCATGCAGTTATTCTAGTATCCATAGTGTGGCTGTTTAGTTTTTCTTGACTTACTGTGACAAATGATTTTTGGTTGAAAACTCTTACTTGGTGGATCTTAATTTTTGGAATTTCTGGAGACCTAAATCGGAGAGGTATTCCTACAGCAGCAAATGTGTGATTGCTTGAGGCTAAAACAAGGGCTGCCACACACCAGTTTTTTTCTCCTGTCTCCTTTGGGTGTTCCATTTCTGTTTCATGCGGCAATCCTTTGATAAGTTCTGCCATCTTGCGCTGGTTCATGGTATAGGCTCTGAATCACACCTCTCTTAGGGGCATTTCAACTCTTAACAACCTTGCATTTTATCTTTAGTAAGTCTTGCTGATCCCCGTTCACCAAGGTTTTTCTTTGTTCTTTAGTTTTACCACTGCATTAAATCTAATCTGTCATTTTTTTTTTTTTGGTAACTGTTCTTGTTTCATGATCACCTACTCTTGTTTCTCACTTTGACTCTATTAAACAAACTTAAATATAATTTTGTTCCCTTGATTAACTCTTCACTTGGATGGGGTTCTTGGCTTTTTCAAATGGATTGTTTCTTTTATGTGCTTTATTCTCAAGTGCTTACTGATCCTTACATCCACATTCATCAGTTTGATTTCTACCTCTTGAATACCTGCTTAATCAGATGAGTTGATGCTTGAGTATCCATTCGTCGGATAGAGCCTTTGTTTAGTCTGCTGGCTAGGAGTGTGCATTTAGCTCTTGATAGGTTAAATACTGTTTTCCACGTCAGTGGGGATGGATGTTACCCTCCAGAGTCTTCATTTCTCTTAGTAGCTGCGAAGTCTTCAAGTCAGTTTTCCATGCTTGCTGTTCTCACCTGGAGACAACCGCTTCCAACACTGCTGACCCATCTCATTCATCCATGGGAATGAATTTGATTGGGGATCTACGGCCCCAGATTTTCCTCGTAATAGTCCGAGCCCCCACACCCAGCATCTTATTTTCTCCGTTAGAATTGCTTTGTGCTCTGGGACTTCCTGGGTGGCGCAGTGGTGAAGAATCTGCCTGCCAATGCAGGGGACACGGGTTCGAGCCCTGGTCTGGGAAGATCCCACATGCTGCAGAGCAACTAAACCCGTGCGCCACAGCTACTGAGCCTGCACTCTAGAGCTTGTGAGCCACAACTGCTGAGCCCGCATGCCACAACTACTGAAGCCCACGTGCCTAGAACCCGTGCTTTGCAACAAGAGAAGCCACCGCAACCAAGAGTAGCCCCCATTCGCTGCAACTAGAGAAAGCCCGCGCGCAGCAGCGAAGACCCAACACAGCCAAAAAAAAAAAAAGAATTGTCTTGTGCTCTATTCCCAATGGCTGGTCCTTTACCCTTCACCTTCAGAAGTCTCTGCACTGGGTGCCTCTTCTGATGTCTGCCTTCAGTTGCTTCCTGTCTGGTGTTAGTGTTTACCCTTGTGTCTGGTCTCCTGAGAAATCCCCATACTGACTGCAGGTATTACCATAGGCACACATGCATGTATATATTTGTTTGTTTTAAATCATTTCTACATCTTTACTGCAAGTAGATATAAAATGTACCACGTGCTGAGTTTCCCATTAGGACATCTGGGTGGAACATTTCTTCATTCCTGATCTTCCTCCTGAAATTAAGAACAAATGCATTCCTGCTTGGACAGAATCAACAGTATTTAAATATAGTTATCAGGTTTGCCTCTAATCCTAGTCATATCTTCTAGGTGGAAAATCCTTTGGGATTGTTTTACATGGATGGCTCAATAATGCAACAAAATAGCTTAAAGAAATCTTTCCACCCCTGTTAACTGAAACACTACCATACGGCAGTTCCTTGTCTCCCCCAAAATCTCTAGGTGCCCCGTGAAGGTTAAATCTTATGAGCGTTATGCGCTTCTCAGCGCATCTAAATTAATGGGGCATTCGGAGTTTTCTGCCTGACTCATCCGTGTGCATTTATTTATTGGCCCACAACAATTGCTGTTGATTTGGTGTAAAGGCGTAAGTCTTTACTGAAACAGGAGGGCAGGTCACCAACGTAAACACAAACCATGGGCAGATTTTATGAGGGGGAAGACAGTCTATTCCAGGCAGGTATCTTCACAGATTTAAACCAAGAGTTTCTGTCCACAGGGACTACAGTGAAATCTCTTTTTTCCAAATGTTTTCTCCAAGGTTGGAGCAGTGTCCTTGTTTATATCACCCCACTCAGGTGGGATGTATTTCTCCTCCTCCTGTTTTGTTGTATATGTTTCCCTTTACCATTCTTGTTCTTGTTTCTTTGCCTTCTTAGAGGTTGTTCTATAAATAGCCTCTTTTACAAATATTCACGTCATTTAATTCATATTCTCCTTTGTAACAAAATCACTTGGGGGTCTCTATGGATTCACACTTGATGGAGACCCAAGAGGTGGTACCCACAGCCGTGGATGTGTCTTCAGAAGGTTTGAGGTGGAGACCTTTAGGAGGACACGTGCCTTTTATGTCTACTTCTCAGTTCTGTAGTGAGGAAATCTGAGAGGTTGCCTCCTTAGATTCTGCATGAGTATAAAAGTGTTATACAAAGTCAGGGACCTCTTTTTTTCTTTTAATTTTATTAAAAAAATTTTTTTTAGGGACCTCTTTTTAAAAGAAGTACTTCGTAATTGAATGGAGCAGCTAGGTCCTTGAGGCTTCTTGACAGATAGTAAAATTACCCAGAAAATCTAGTCTCTCAGTGTTGTATCCCGGATAGCCCACAGACTTAAATTGTATGATAAAAAGACCATTTTAAATGAAAAGCACACTTTGCTCGAAATATTAATGTCATCCAGAATGGAACAAGCTTTGTCCCAGCAGTCTCTTCAGATATGTTTTTTCTTGTCTTCCATGGGTGATTTGAGACTTACACTCTTAGAACTGACTGCCTTGAATTTCTGTAATGAATTTGTTCTCCCAATGAAATTTTTTCTTTTTTTTACTTGGGGAGGGTGAAGTAGAAAACAGACATATATATACACACTGCTTCAGATAGAGGGAATTTTTCAACTGAATCAGGGTGTTGAGAACTAAAGAAAAGTAAGGACTGTTTTCTGTTTAAGGAATATTTTTGAAATGATTTCCAGAGTAGACTATAGAGTTGTATTCCTCATTAATTTCTTGAAATGAAGTTCTGCTGGATTTAGGGTGAGGAAGCCTTCATGGAGTAGAAATGAGCAGAAGGGAAGTCTTCCGAAGTTGTGTCCCACCTTGATGGTTTCCACCTGTTTTCCCACGTAAGCCCAACGCTCCCTCTCTTCATGACGCAAAGTAAGGAATAGGCCTGAAATGGTAGCTTCTGTTTTCACACTCAAATTAAGATGACATTAAAAAAAATTTATATATATATATATATATATATATATATATATATGTGTGTGTGTGTGTGTGTGTAACAGATGAACAACAGGGTCCTACTGTAGAGCACAGGGAACTATATTCCATATCCTGTGATAAACCAGCATGGGAAAGAATATGAAAAAGAACACATGTATATGTATACCTGAGTCACTTTGCTGTACAGCAGAAATGAACACGACATTGCAAATCAACTCGACTTGAATAAAATAAATTTTAAAAAAATGACAGAAGAGTTGCTACAGATAGTGACTGTTCAGTGGAGAGGGGATCCACCGTTTATTCTGAAATGGATTAAAACCCAAGACCCAGAAATATTAGATCATGGCTCGAAACACTTAAGACTTTGAGAGGAGGGTGGAATAAATCCTTTTCCAGCCTCCAGTAAATTTCCAAGACAACTTCTTTGTATCTAATCACGTCTTATTGTATCTGCCAACATTATCTGCAACACTGTAATCCTCCTTGATAATTTGGGGGAAAAGAACAAATTGAAAGACACACTGATTAGCGCTTGTTTTTTCCCTTAATTCAATCGGTTTCTGTGGAATATATATTAGTAATTCTATAAACACTTTCCAGAATTGTTGTGGTCTTGATTAACAAAGGCACCAGGTACGTATTTAAAAATGCACCTTGTCCCATGGACATTTTCAGTAATTTCGTTTCAGGATAATTGTTTGCAAAGTGTTTCAAATTACACTCTTGTAGAAAGGAGAATCAATTTCAATTTAAAGGAACGTTAAGAGTCGCAGGCTGTACCAAGACCTGGTGTTCATGTAATAAATCAAACCCCGTTTTCTGCTCAGAATGACTCATTTATTTTGCTCCAATCCTAATGGCTGTTTGATCACAAATAGAAATGAGTGTATAATAAGATATGCCTGCAGACGTGTTATTTTCAATTTTAGACATTTAACAGTTTTTTGTTGTTGTTGTTGTTTAACGTTGTTTAACCAATTCCCTTCCTTAACTATCCACAAAGCTTCTCTCAGGAGCTGCCTTTAAAGGGCTCTGGGATTTTACATGAAAAGTCTGCATTTTGCAGAATTTCATGTTGCTTGTCTTGACAATGTTAGAGCAGAAGGCATCTAAACCCTTTCCCTACCCTCTAAAAATGTTCCAAACAATCCAGCACCTCAAATACATTATCTAGAAATCGTTGATGGGAATGATTAACGTTTGGAAGAGTAGTGCATTGCATTCAAGAGTCTCTACCATTCTCAAGACCCTTCCTTGATATGAATTACATTATTTCACCCTAAATTATCACTTAACTGTGAAAACAGAAGGCTACGGATAATATTGAGCATTAATTGGGGGAAAATGCAATCTTGTGTCTTGAAAGTAGAGTGTTTTTCTTCTGCCATAGCAAATTATGTTCTCCTAATTCTGGGCATAAGTACACTGGCACGGCATCAAAGTAAACTACACATTTTTAGCTACTATTTGAAACAAAAGGTTTTCCTGGGTGAATTTCCCAGGTGTTGTAAGATAGCGCTGAACAAAGCAACAAAGACAACAAAGACATGTTATTTATTCACCTTTTCTTGAAAGAATAAAGAGGAGAGAGCACAGTTAGAGGAGGTTGAGGTTGAGGTGTGGACACGGGAGACTCTTGTACATAGAATATGAAAAAAGTATTCTGTGAGCTGCAAGGAGTAGGGATTCAGCGGGTCAAGGAAATCACCGTAGGGGAGAGAGGGAAGCTGAAAAATTCTAGAAGCAAAACCAGCAGAGGCTGGAGTCTTGCAGCTCTCTAGCTGTCACCCTGGCCTGGCAAGGATGCCTCAAGGTGGTGGCAAGCGGGATTTTCCGCATCGGCCCCTGGTGACCCCTCGCGGCGGCGGGGAAGTTGAAGACACACAGCGGCCGGAGCTTAGCCCACAGTTCTATTCTTCCAGGTTCTGATGCGCCATCTCCTTCCTCCTCGAAGCAACTTCTGCTTCTGGGTCGTCGGCCTCTGAGACGCATAACGACAAAGAGCCCTGAGTAGACACATAAGACGTTTGAAAACAGCCTTTCCCAACTTTGTCCTGGGAGGCAGATCTCATCAGTGTAATAGTCTGTAAGCGCTTAGGAAAAAACACAGCTTTACAAGGGTCTCTGTGACACCTACACACTTTTTTAGACCCTTCAGTGGGAAGGGTCATTTAGTACCACAAAGCTTATTGCTTTGGTGGTCAAGTCCATGTAGGATTTGAAGAGTAGTCTGTGGGTGTTTTACACAACAGCCTGCAAGGAGCCACAGTTTGGGGGTTTCAGGGGCTGGATTCTGCTTCTGCTGTGCCCCGTTCTTGGCTTTGTGCCGCGAGCGTGATGGCCCCGGAGAGTGTGGCTCGGATCTGTGTTCAGGGACTCACCACGCAGTTGTGAGGTGTGCCTCTGGTGGAGCGCTTCCAGCTTTAGGGCCTTTTGGATCTTGTCCCCGCTCGGGACTGAGCAAAACGGGGTTCTCAGCGAGTCTTCACAATGGGAGACCCCTCCAAGGGGCAGTCTTGCTTCAGAACCTGCCCTGGGCCGGCTATGCCCCAGTTAGATCAGCACGTCTGTCGGGTGCATCTTCTGTGCCATCTTGCTTCTCCCTCTACCCTTTGCCTTCATAGGTATCAGACCTGTGCCATATTCTGCAGAATCTTCCTGCCCGATTCTCCCCCAGCCTCTCACCCTGCAGAGGTGTTACCCCCACGTATCACTGGCCCTCGCAACTTCACCTCAGTGTACGTCTCCCGTACTATCCAACTGATCCTTAGGCAAGTTCAACCTCATTGGATCTTCATTTTTTCCCCTTGTTTAAGTAAAATCCCGTGCCTACCTTGTAAAGCTCATTTGAGATTTAAAACAAAACCACAGTACATGGGAGATACGGTACACGCAGAAATATTAGGAAAATGATAACAACCTAAATAAACTCATTCATTCGTCCAGTAATGAGGATGTTGTGTTAGATGCTGAAGATTCAAAAACAAAACATCAAGTAGTCTGGGAGGAAGAGGGTGTCTCTGTGACACTGAATTTATTGGGTCTGTTATATAATTGCTGTCACGTCTGGAGTTGGGTGTGTCAGGCAGACCAGCGGACATCTTTACATCTTCTAATTAAGGATGCCTCACAATCTCCTACTCTTTTTTCTCAGTTAGATGCTGTTTTTCATATATATTCTTCCCCAATTTTTGTTTCCCTAAATGATGGTGGAGTGTGTGTGTGTGTGTGTGTGTCCTTGGAGCTATATTACCTCATAAAGGCATAGATACAGTTCCTTTTTCATACAACAATTGAATTTAAAAACGATAAAACTTGGCACCTCAAAACCAAGAGAATTCTATATCAGGTTCATTCATCTGCCCTACAACATCATTCACTAGTCTCTCTGCATCTGACAAGCAGAACAGCACACAAAACGGACATTAAAATGGGCTCATGCATTTGCTAATGACAAAACAATAACCTCACACAGAGCAAAATGCCCCCTCATGGAAAGGAAACGCGTACTACCTGGCCATGACCTGCTTCCAAAACCTCAGTACAAATACATGCATCTATTTGAATAATGTTAGTCACCCAATGGAGCCTGATCAAGTTTTCCAGAACTGGCACCTCTGTGGAACACTCCCCTGATGGGGACTTGTGCCCGTGAGAGAGGACCTTCTCATTTCTGAGAAAGCATCTCAATCTTGGACAATGTACAACATCTTTCAAACCACAGTGTGTACTCTTGGCATACCACCCACTTGCTGGAATCCATCTCCTGAGTGGGACTCATGACCTGATGAATAATGCAAGAGATCCTGTCCATCGAAACTTCAGTATTAGTCCTATTCATGGCAGGAAATTGGGTAAGCTTTTTATTCAGATCCAGAACATCTCCCAATTACAGTCCCCTTTGTTTCCTTTTCTTAAATTGTTTTTAAAAATAAATTTTTCTAATTTTTAAAAATTGTTTTTAATTTAAAATTTTAAAAATTTATTTATTTATTTATTTATTTATTTATTTGTGGCCACACCACTGGACCACCAGGGAAGTCCCTTCTTTTAATTTTTTTTTTTTTTTTTTTTTACCGTCCGCTTTCATTGGGCCAACACTCCCCATCATTCTCCCCAACACCTCCATCCACCTACCCACCCAGCTGGGGGCTGAGCCAATGTCCTTGAATACTGAGAGCCAATTGTGGACTGTCCCAGGTGTGTGAGTCTTTGCGTGGATCTGAGGCACCCAGTGTGAACTGTGCCCGTCTCATCAGAATCCGGTTCATCTGGGAGTGCTTGTAGGAAATTATATATTTCTGGAACAGCCCTCCCTACCCCCCCATCACAGAACGATGTATTCTCTTGGAATAGAATGCAAATATCAGGGGTGGTTTTTTTTTTTTTTGGCTGCGTTGGGTCTTTGTTGCTGCGCGTGGGCTTTCTCTAGTTGCTGAGCAGGGGCTACTCTTCGTTGCGGTGCGCAGGCTTCTCATTGCGGTGGCTTCTCTTGTTGTGGAGCACGGGCTCTAGGCAGCGGGCTTCAGTAGTTGTGGCATGTGGGCTCAGTAGTTGTGGCGCGCGGGCTTCAGTAGTTGTGGCGCGCGGGCTTCAGTAGTTGTGGCGCGCGGGCTTCAGTAGTTGTGGCATGTGGGCTCGGTAGTTGTGGCTCACGGGCTCTAGAGCGCAGGCTCGGTAGTTGTGGCACCCGGGCTTAGTTGCTCCGCGGCATGTGGGATCTTCCCGGACCAGGGCTTGAACCCGTGTCCCCTGCATTGGCAGGCAGATTCTTAACCACTGCACCACCAGGGAAGCCCACGTATCAGTATTTTTAACTAGCTCCCCAAATGGGTGGTAGTTACTCTATTTTGAAAAACTTTTGTCAGAAGCAAATGCTCCATTTCCTATCTTTAACTAGCTAGTGTGTGTGCTCCAGGCTGCTGGTGGAAGTAGCAGAGGAGATGCACCTAAAATGAGCCTGCCTGGCGTCCCTTTTGCATCTTAGGAGTCTGTGATATACTCGTGATGACCCAGGGGGCTTCTAGCTCCAGTTTTCTACTTAAAACAGTTGTTCCTCTTGTAACCTTCTGAGTAGACCACTTGTATACCTTTCACTCCCAGCTGAGGCATGAAGTATGTTCCTTGACAGAGTTTAAGACTTGATACAAAGATATTTATGTGGATTTTTAAAAATTATTCTCTATTACCTTCTTTGATTTGACATATGCCTCCTTCACATTTTCCTTTTCTTCAAACTGCTACATTTTAAAAAGATTTGTGTTACATACTCAACTCAGGAGTTTGTTGAAAGATAGCACTGGTTTTATTTCATTTGCAGAAAACTTTGTGGAGACAATCCCACTGACTTTCCAAAGTCTGTATTGGTCTGTATTGGTTTCTAATTTCTAGATAGATTATTAATTAAATTAAATCATCCCTATTTTTAATGAACTTTCATGTACAAATATAAACATGCAGAAACCATAGACTTCGTATTCTTTGCTAGTTCTCGGTTTACAAGCCTGAGATGCATACCAACTTCAGAAAATATTCACCAACACCCAAGTTAAATATTGTGTTAACAAAATGTGGTTTCAGAATGATATGCTGGAAAAGCCTTTGGAAGAAATAACCTTGTTTTTTTTTTTTTTTTTTTTTCCAAAGATCTAGTTTTGGGTGGTTTTTTATAGCCATGTAAATACATACAGTATTGACTAGGCAACTTTTTCTTATTTTTTGAAACTGGTTTTCCCACGGATATACAGAGGAGGAAAAATAATAAAATACAACAGAGTGAGAGAGTTTACTATTCACCCCATGTAAATGCACGTCATGTCCATGCTGCGGGCACAGGGTAGGGCTAAGGACTGGCAGGCAACTCTCCCTTCCATTTCTTTTGTTGACAAGGGAAATTTCTCAATTCCTGAAGTCCAGTCATTCATCATTTCCGCTCTAACACGAGGAACAAAATGCTACATAGTGCAAGAATTTGCACTATTTAAAAAAAAAAAAAAAAAAAAAAGATTCACTGTTGTTCCCAGAGAATCGTTTTCAGGAACAGAATTCCTCATTTTGCTGGTTGTCTTCCATTCTCCTTCTGTCTGTTTTTCTAAGTATTCGCAGGTGACAGCATTAAGCTCCTGAACACACACACACACACACACACACACACAAACAAACACCATGTGCTTACAGACCCCTGCATATATCCTGCTGTGGGTACCTGACCACTTCCTCTGTGATGCTTGTCCTTCTGGAATGACCTTCTCCACAAATTCCCCCTGGCAGGCTGTTCTATTGGGTTTATATCTGCACCCTGGGGTGCAGAATTTGGTCCATCATCACAGCTGGGTCAGGCACCCCCCTCCTTGGCTCTTGCATGGTGAATTCTGTGTAGTTTTATCTACTTCGCTGTTTAATTAGGTATTGTAAACCGTGCAGTAACCATCCATAGCCTCACCACACCAAACAAAAGCCAGGACGGGGACAAAAAAAAAAATGAATGTATTCAGTGACCCCCTCTCCCCAGCCTGAGTTAAATGTCACTGGGAATCCTCCATTTAGGGTTTTCTTTATTTATTTAAATGAAGTCTGTTACATGGATATGCGTCCTTAAATGGTATATGTTTTTTTTGTTTGTTTGTTTTTTGTTTTGCGTTACGCGGGCCTCTCACTGTTGTGGCCTCTCCCTTTGTGGAGCACAGGCCCCGGACACGCAGGCTCAGCGACCATGGCTCACGGGCCCAGACGCTCCATGGCATGTGGAACTTCCCTGACCAGGGATCGAACCCGAGCCCCCTGCAGTGGAAGCACAGAGTCTTAACTACTGGACCTCCGGGGAAACCCTATTTTTATTTATTTATTTATTTATTTATTTATTTATTTATTTTGAGGTACGCGGGCCTCTCACTGTTGTGGCCTCCCCCGTTGCGGAGCACAGGCTCCGGACGCGCAGGCTCAGCGGCCACGGCTCACGGGCCCAGCTGCTCCACGGCATGTGGGGTCTTCCCGGACCGGGGCACAAACCCGCGTCCCCTGCATCGGCAGGTGGACTCTCAACCACTGCACCACCAGGGAAGCCCTGGATATATGTTTTTAATTTTCATTGCCTTTTACAAAGAAAGGGTTGCATGCCATCTGCAGTCTTGTTGGTGCTTTCACAGGGTTGTAGGTGCACCCAAGAGGATAATCGTCGGTTTGCAGTAGGCTGTGTCTGTGATCAGCTTTGGAAGGTCATGCTTTCCTAAGTGGGTTGACCCAAAATGCATGAGGGATGCTGAGGATTCACATCTGAACCTTTGCTTCATCTGAGCAGAGTCATTTATATTTGCCCAACTCAGGAGGGTCAAACATCACCTCAAGACATGTCTCCCCTTCTCATGTCTGATGTAAAGATGGCGCTTCCCCATCTACGGTGGTGTTCGCTGTATCATTTTTGTATATTGTTATCATCTCTTCAGTAATTTCCAGTGGATGCCTCATGCCAGTGTTCTGAGACACGAGAATCCAGTATTATCCCTGCGTTTTCTCCTTCCATTCCGATGCTGCTGCTTTTCCTCTCCAAATCCAACACTGGGAGAAATTGCATTTCTAGGCTTTCTAATAAAAAAAAAAACACTCTTGATACCTAGGGACATGCCCAAGGAGGTCGTGGTACACTCTTATTTTATCCACGGTGGAAGAATTGTGAATCATTTCTTTAGATATTTGAAACTAAATCTGTAAGTGCAATGGAATTTTGATTGGTTTCGTTTCTCACAGTCTCTTTGTCAAGGTTGAGTGTTGAGCTCACTCAGCCTTAAAGAGTGAGTTGGGGGCCATTCCATTTCCACTGTTTATTGGTTTTTGGGTGTTTTTGTTCCCATAAAACTAGTAGTATGATGTATTCTTGAACAGCCCACCGGAGTCTTCTGGGCCTGAAGTTTTAAACTCTGTGGGAAGGCTTATTATAGCCTCTACTGCAGGGTCTGTAACACATAGGATTTTCCATCTTTTTACTTCTTAGTAAACCAGCCCTAAAATGATTCTTAAACTTTGCCTTGACATTTGTCTCATATGGCAAAGTCTTTGAAGGCGTGATGGTATTCTCTTCTTCTTATCATCTCTACTTTACCTGTAGCTATGACTCCGTCTCCATTTATAATGTTGTTTTTTTGTGTTTCATCTCCTTATCTCTTAGTATTGTCAGAGGTGTGCATCTTTTTCCAGTTTTTTTTGTTTTTGTTTTTTTTCTTCCCCAAACAACAACTCCTGGTGGTGCAGAATTTCTCACTTGTCCCTTCCTACTCTGTACTGTTTATTTCTTCTCTTGTTTATGGTATTGCTTTCCTTTTACATTCTTGGGGTTTCTGCTGTTTGTTATTCTCTTTATATGAACGTTGCACATCATCACTTTTGAGATAGTTTATTTTTTAATTAAAAATTTTAAGCATGTAATTCCCTCCATGATCCAATTTTATATCAACATAGTATTTTGATAGGTAGTATTCCCATTATTCTTTAGTTCTAATCTTTAGAATTCTGGTGATGATGTCGTCTGTAACTCATGATTATTTACCTATGCACGTTTCTATATTTTATTAAATAGGCAAGAATTCATTATCTACCTTTTTATTAATTTACAAATTAATGTCAATCAGTGTTCACATAATATGAAGTAAGGGACAGAAAGTATGGTCTCTAGGATACTTTATCTTTGATCTTGGTTGAAATTTTTTATGACTTAATACATAATCAATTATTGTAATAGTCTGTAAGTGCTTAGGAAAAAATATAGCTTTACAATGGTCTCTGTGACACCTACACACTTCTTTAGACCCTTCAGAATCATTTAGTATCACCTGTTATGCTTATTGCTTTGGTGGTCAAGTCCATGTAGGATTTGAAGAGTAGAATGTGGGTATTTTAAACAGGAACTCACGGCGTTGTGGGTCAGTTATACTTCAAAGACAGACAAACTCACAGAAAAAGAGTTGAGATTTATGGTTACCAGGGACAGGGGTTGGGGGGAGGGGAACTGGATAAAGGTGCAGTCAAAAGGCACAAACTTCCAGTTACAAGACAAATAAGTACTAGGGATGTAATGTGCAAGGTGATGAATATAATTAGCACTGCTGATCATTTTATCTGAAAGTTGTTGAGAGTAAATCCTAAGAGCTCTCATCACAAGAACTTTTTTTCTGTTTCTTTACTTTTGTGTCTATACCATGTGATGGATGTTCACTAAACGTGTTGTAATCATCATTTCATGAGGTATGTAGGTCAGATCTTTATGCTGTACATCTTACACTGATACACTGCTGGAAGTCAATTATGTCTCAAACAACTGGATGAAAAAAGGAAAAAAAATAAACAGTACCTTTTCAAAACTGCAGACTTCTGCGACCTCTCAGGGCAAACAGGAGGGCGTCAAGGCATCTAGGGGGTCACATTTGGCAAATGCAGGATGGGGGCCAACACCCATGCCCTCCCCTTCCTCTTCTCATCCCCAAATGTGCAGTCATGAGACACAGTCAAGGCAGAGGGGATCCGCCCACCACCTGTCTTTCTCAGCTTCTCACAAACTCCAACTTCCCCGTGCTGCTGGTCGACTGAAAAAACTGCACCACCTAAAAGTTGAGAATTCTGTTTTATTTGGAGGACAAAACGGAGGACCTAAGTCTGGGAGGCAGCCTCTCAGGTAGCTCTGGGGGACAGCTCCATAGAGGTCTGGGAGGAGCCTGGATGTATAGAAGTTTTGGCAACAAAGACCAGAATGTCAAAAGATTCCTGTTAACTAAAAACCACATATCTCAAGTTAATGGATTTAGCACTTTCTATGCATGGGGAGATGCATTGAAATCATTCCTCTGATACGCATCTTAAGTCTCTGGGGCCAGGATCCTGTTTTTCTCCATCCTGAATCCCCTCAGGGCAAAAACACTGGGGCAGCTGCAGTGGCTGAGGGCTTGATGGCTGCAACATCCTTTGTTTACTGATAGGGCAGGTGACACGTTTTTTCATGCACACTGCCTTTGTTTGACTCAGGAGGCTGGGAGCCTCGAGAAGACAGGTGAAGGAGGAGGCCAGGGTGGCAGAGAAACAAAAGCAAAAGGCAATCTCTCCTCCTCTTTGTTTAGTCCCCGCAGACTTTCAGGGCTACCCCAGGCTAACCCCGCCATCAGCTTCTCCACGCACCCCATCAGCACTCCAGTTGCGGCGGCCCCAGGCAAACGTGGGCTTGCTGTCTCTGTCTTTTCCTTCTTGTCCTTCGTGTTATCCAGGGCTTGATCTTGGGAAAGGCAGCCAGCAGCTTCAGGAGACCCCGTCTTGTTCGCACACCCACTGTTCTCTGAATGTGTGATTCTTCTCTTCTGCGGCTTCGTGTACCTGGTGTGCAGTTTATCTTCCTGGTGTGGCCACCTGCCAAAGACCCCTTAGCGGCTCTCCCAGAAAGCCCTCTTCCCCAGGGACCTAACTGGTCCCTCCTCTCTGCAGCCTCGGGTTGATTCTGTTGCTTCGTGTACCGCAGAGTATGTATTTTCATACACCATCTTCTGTTCTAGAATATAATGGCATTTATTTAATCCCTGCCATCAGAAGATGTATTCAGACGCTTTGTGCTCTATGTTGCAGTGACAGTGAGAAGCATCTCTCAAAGGGGAAACAAAACAAAACTCAACAGAAGAAAACAAGAAGATGCCCAAATGCTCCCCCCTGCCCATTCCATGGCAGTGATTTGGGGGGAAAAATGCCCACACTGATTCACAAGCATTGTATGGTCAGAATTTAGTTCGTTTGTCACGAATAGACAGTCTGTCGCCCTGAAAATTAAAGTGATTACTTTCCAGACTTGAGAAAACAAACTCTCCCCTTGATGATGTGCCCTTTTCGTTTTCCAGGGGCCGTGTGTGTAATCAGTGGGCAAAGTTATGAGGAACTTAGATTGTTTTAACCTTTTCTTTTTCGCCCTTTCTCTGACTTTTAAACATGCTTTTTCTTTTAAATATCTAAAGCCAGAAAAAGTCATCTCCTTTAGGGAAGCCTAATAGAATCCAAACAGTGTAGGAGCACGTAATCTGATGGCCTCAGAAAAAAAAAAAATTATGAGTAAATTTATTCTAATATTTTTATAATTAAGAAAGAAGCCAAAGATTAGTGACTATAAAATCCATTCCAGATAATTATTTGCAAGCCTATAGTACGAACATATATGTAAATTACTGTGATTTTTCCAGCCTGTAGGAGGAATGCAACATTTACTATTTGAGCAGCAGTGGAACAAGATGAAGTATAGAAATGACTCAGACAAGATTGTATATGGGAACCAGGTTTTTTTTTAATTCCAAATTTGTCTTGCTTCTGGTTGGACTGTATCCTGCACGGTCCACCTCTGAAACTGGCTCAGTGATTTCAGAGTTGAACTCTCCAGAGGTAAGGTCTCCGTTGCCACTTTGACTGGAGAAGTAATTTATTCATTTTCATTTTTTCTGCATATAAATAATGTTTTTTCAGGTTTTTATTTTTATTTTATATTTGAGTATAGTTGATTTACAATGTTGTGTTAGTTTCCAGTGTACAGCAAGGTGATTCAGTTATACATGTATCTATTCTTTTTCAAATTCTTTTCCCATTTAGGTTATTATAGAATATTGAGCAGAGTTCCCTGTGCTATACAGCAGGTCCTCGTTGATTATCTATTTTACATATAGTAGTGTGTGTCTGTTAATCCAAACTCCTAATTTATCCCTCCCCATCCTTTCCCCTTTGGTAACCGTAAGCTTGTTTTCTTTGTCTCTGAGTCTGTTTCTGTTTTGTAAGTAAGTTCATTTGTATCCTTTTCTTAGATTTCACCTGTAAGTGATATCATATGTATTTGTCTTTCTCTGTCTGACTTACTTCACTTAGTATGATCATCTCTAGGTCCATCCATGTTGCTGCAAATGGCATTATTTCATTCTTTTTTATGGCTGAGTAGTATTCCATTGTATATATGTACCACATCTTCTTTATCCATTCACCTGTTGATGGACATTTAGGTGGCTTCCATTTCTTGACTATAGTGCTGCAGTGAGCATTGGGGTGCATGTATCTTTTAGAATTATAGTTTTGTCTGAATATACGCCCAGGAGTGGGATTGCTGGGTCATATGGTAGCTCTGTTTTTAGTTTTTAAGGAACCTCCATCCTGTTCTCCATCGTGGCTGCACCAACTTACATTCCCACCAACAGTGCCACAGGGTTCCCTTTTCTCCACACCCTCTCCAGCATTTACTGTTTGTACACTTTTTGATGATGGCCATCCTGACTGGTATGTGGTGACACCTCATTGTGGTTTTGATTTGCATTTTCTCTAATAATTAATGATGTTGAGCATCTTTTCATGTGCCTGTTGGCCACCTGTATGTCTTCATTGGAGAAATGTCTTTTCGGTCTTCTTTTGCTTTATTTTAAATGCAAAATCGGATTTCCGTCTATCCTTCATGGAAAATTGCATTGGAAACTACGGATCCTCAAAAACAGATGCTAGCTTAGTTTGCTTTAAAAAGAAAAGACGGCTCTTCCTATTTTGATACGTCTTTCCTGTTTCCCACCTTCCCTTTGGAGAGGGGAAGGGGAAGGATTTTTGAGGGGTGGGACTGAAAGGCTGATAACACTAAAATATGCAGCTAAGCATCACCCAAATATTTTAAACTTGCTGGGGGTAGGGTGGGGGAGGGATGTGACATACTTATTCAATATCCATATATTTTCTAAGTAGCGAGTAGATTGATTACAGCTTCTCAGGGAAGCTGTTTCAATTACTTGCCTCTTTTAGTAGCATGTTTCCTGTTATCTGATTAATTGCCTGACTTCTGCAGGTCATCTGGCCACTATCATCTAAATCAGTTGCAACAGATGCCTGACACCTTGACAGGGAAAGTGATGGGAGCCCTGGCAAAGCTTATTGGAAGTCTCGTCCATGTGCAATTATAAAAAGAAAAAAATTAAAAGGGATTGTTGGGCTTCGCTGGTGGCGCAGTGGTTGAGAGTCCGCCTGCCGATGCAGGGGACACGGGTTCGTGCCCCGGTCCGGGAAGATCCCACATGCCACAGAGCGGCTGGGCCCGTGAGCCATGGCCGCTGAGCCTGCGCGTCCGGAGCCTGTGCTCCGCAACGGGAGAGGCCACAACAGTGAGAGGCCCGCGTACCGCAAAAAAAAAAAAAAAAAAAAAAAAGGGATTGCTGAGCCATACCCTGACGACAGAGTTATGTTGACTTGCTGTTTCCTTTCCTTTGACATACATGATCTAAAGTCCCACGATTTTCTTCAGTATTTGCAACAGTTACCTTAAAGATGTTGGAGAAAGTGCATATTCACGGGGAGACAGAAACGCCTGCGTGTCTACTCTCTCCCCGAAACACCAGAAGAGGTAGTTTGGGAATACGTGGGGTACCTTGGAGACCCTGGTTCAGGAGGAGGTCTAGACTGACCAACAGGATTGGATATGTTTCTAAAAGCTCCATAGACGTATCTGATCAGTCCCCTGAGCTCAGGAACTCTTGTCTTAGGTCCGTATTTCCCAAAATGAGATTTTCCATGAAGGTGTTTGGGCAGGTTTTGAGGTTAAATATGCTTGAGAAGCTATTTTCTTTTAACTCACCTTCCTGGAGGTTGGTCAGTTAATACCCTGAAGCCCCGGGTAGAGGGGAAATGGGAACAAATTAAGTTTGTTTGAACCAGTATTTCTCGTGGTTAAGACCACAGTGCAACACCACTTGGAGAAAATCTCCTTAGGCAACCACTTCCCTGACCTGCAGACCCCAGTGGTTAGGACAAGCGTGGACCTAGAGATTGTCATACTGAGTGAAATAAGTCAGACAGAGAAAGAGAGATATCGTTTGATACTGCTTACATGTGGACTCTATAAAGAACTGATACAAAAGAACTTATTCACAAAACAGAAACAGACTCACAGACTTAGAGAACGAAGTCTCTATGGCTGGGGGTGGGGAAGGGTGGAGCAAGGGATAGATTGGGAGTTTGGAATTGATATATACACACTACTGTATGTAAAATAGACAACTAATAAGGACCTACTGTAGAGCACAGGGAACTCTGCTCAGTATTATGTAACAAGCTAAAAGGGAAAAGAATTTGAAAAAGAATAGATACATGTCTATGTACAACTGAATCACTTTGCTGTACAGCTGAAACTAACACACCATGGTTACTCAACTATACTCCAATATAAAATAAAAAGTTAACAAATAAAAAGAAAAGTAACAAAGAATAAACCAAAAGTGTGCATGTGCCTTCATAAAGCATGTAACACCACCGCCCCAAAGATCACAATTCTCATTGTGGGGGGTACCCAGTGTTTAACTGGTGTAGATTTCATGACAGTCACAGGAGTTAAACTTCTTGTATTTGGGTTTTCTTTGCTTCTAATTTGTGGTGGTGGTTGTTTGGTTTTTGGTTATGATACTTCCCTACGTAGCCACTGATTTAGTGGCTTTTAGCTAGCAGGTAGCTCTATTCACTCCTGATCAGTAGATGATAGAGCTTACGTCCCTGGGTTTCAAGTCCTAACTGTGGTGTTTGTTCTAGTTTTCCAGCTTTATTGAGGTCTGATTGACTTTGAGTTATAACATGAATACGCTGTGAGCATCTGATACACAGACGGGTGACTGTAGTTACCAGGAGTGTATATTATACTAGGAATTTGTGATGTTTGTTGTATAAACCTTGAGATGCTTCCTGCATTGCACCCAAGTGTCAGATGGGCCCCTCTGGAGACAAGGATCAGCCCATAAATACATTTTCTTCCCTCAGTTCATTCCTGAATGCATTGCTCCCCAGACACATGTCACAGTGATGAAAGATAGAGTTGATTCGCAGGCAGACTGGAAAAGCTGTCTCTCTTTCTCTGATTTTTGCACAAGGGCGGTGGGATTTTGTGACGTGTGATTAAAGTCCGAAATTCCCGTGGTGATCCCAAGACTCAAGTTTCTTTACCGATGGTGTGTCGCTGGCCTTACTGGTTACGTGGTGTGGCTTGGTTGCAAAAGGGGATTCAAAGCTTGCTGGGAAGTTCTGCTGTGACTCTTACCAAGAAAGGATGAAGGTTCCCCTACAGGCGTGGGAGGTCCAGTTCTGAGATGGAGCACAGGACATGGAAAAATAAAACCCCAGGGAGCTGGTGCCTGGGATGTCTTTTGGACCCTGGGGTTTGCCTGCTGCATCTCTGTCTCTCTTAGTCTCTATCTCTTGCCCTCTCTGTGTATCTCTCTTCTCTCCATCTCTGTCCTCTCGCTCCCCCTCTCCCTCCCTTCTTTTTTCTTTGCCTTTAAATAAAACCTCTATCTACTAAGCTCCATAGAGCCCGGTTAAGTCCTTTCAAATACCCAGCGGCTGGGAGATCTTTGCAAATAGATAAACGCTTTTTGAAATTTTCATCACCTTGTCTAACTTTCACGCACAACACCTGTTCTGAAAAGAAAAACATATCTAAAACTGAATCATTTGAGGGACAAGAGTTCTTCCTCAGGCTTGTGTACGCTTGTTTTATACCCCCAATTGGTCCACCTGAGTCAACACATGTTAACAGAATGCTCACTCCTACACTCTCGTCCATATTGAGCTGACAAAAGCAATTTACAGCATGGAACTAAAATAAGATTACATTTTAGGAACACATTACATTGGTCTCAGGTAGAAAAGTGGTGGTTTTGCTGTGTAGCATACCTTGGGAATGATCTAGTTAAAATTATCTAGGCTGACAGGAAAAAAAATTCATGTGTTCTGATTTTAATTTTATTTACATCTTTTTAAAAAAAATTATTGACGTACAGTTGATTTACAATGTTGTGTTTCTGTACGGCAAAGTGATTCAGTTATACATATATATATATACACATATGTACATATATATTATACATATATATGCTTTTCCATTATGGTTTATCATAGGATACTATACATAGTTCCCTGAGCTATACAGTACGACCTTGTTGTTTATCCATCCTATATGTTATAGTTTGCATCTGCTGACCCCAACCTCCCACTCCATCCCTTTCCCCACCCCTTGGCAACCACAAGTCTGTTCTCTGTGTCTGTGCATCAGTTTCTGTTTTATAAATAAGTTCATTTATATCATATTTCAGATTCCACATGTAAGTGATATCCTATGGTATTTGTCTTCCTCTGACTTTCTTCACTTAGAATGATCATCTCCAGATCCATCCATGTTGCTGCAAATGGTACAGTAGCTTCATCCTCAATTCTGTCTACATCTTTAACCCACTCACCAGCAGTGAAGATGTCCTCCTCCTACTCTCAGCCCAGAAGCTACCATTAATTCCTACTCATATCTTTCCTTCTCACACTCCCGAGAAGTTGAAGCTGTAAAATGTGCAGGTCGTATTGGCTACTGAACCCCACAGGATGCGATTAATGCAGGAACCGTAGACCAATAACCTCCTTGAGATTCAGTTTTGCGCGTGCCTCATTAAGGGCTCTTTATAAAGTCTCAAGAAGGTCCACATCTAGGAGGTTACTCGTGATATATATGTATCTTCATCCTTTAAGCAGCTGCTCTATACTTTGCTTCATCCTCTTACTCACCGTGTTCTTCATGTCAGAATGTATACGGAATTTCTCTGCTCTCTTAATGTACAATTCTCTGCACCCTAAGGTCAAACCCGGTTCTTTTAATACTGGAGCAAAGCTTCTTTTCAGGCTCTTTTGAAGGCATAGTTATCAACCCTCTGATAGCGTTCTGTCATGCTTGAAATTTCACATGAAACTCCTCAGAATGCTGTATTTGAAGAAGAAAAATAAAGAGTCCTTGGATTTCTTAAGAAATGGAATACTAGTGTGCAAAAATTTGACAGCTGTGAACACCCATGCATTTCACTAGATTGTTGTCCTGAGGTACTAATTTATACTTACTACATAAAAGGAAATAATATTCCAGAATTATTTAATATATAACTTTAATTTTTTCAAATGATTAGTATTATAAGTATAAAATTAAGTATAGAAAACAAAGACAGAGAGTCAAGCACCCTCTGTACTAATTTAAAAGGTAACTAATATTTCCCTTTACCCTTCCAGTAGGTTCCAGAAATCTCTTGTTAAAAATAAAATGATAAGTCAACTCTACATCTGTTTTTTTAAATGTGAACTAAAAAATTAAAATTAAAAAAATGTTCTAAGTCTTCTAATTTATACAGAAACAAATCTAGGGAACATGTGTGGAAATGGATATTAGGGGATTAGGATCATAGTAGAAAGAACATAAAGTTGAATCAGGCCTTTGGACTTAAAAAAAAAATGTTCTAGATAGGACCAGAGTCATTTTAAATTTATTAAGAAAAGTACTGTGGTTCAGAATACAGTCTAACATACTAAATGTGTTCTCTTGAAACTAATGCCTCTTTGGCTATTCTGTTCTTTTTCTTTTTAATTGTAATATATTTTTAAGTTAACATTTTAGGATTAAATGCAGTGGGTAAAATTTCAGAGCAATAGCTTGTAAATACTTTTTTGTGTGTGGGTTTTTTTTTGAGAATACTGAATTTTTTATTGTAGTATAGCTGATTTACAATGTTATTTGGTTGTTCTTGGGTGGACAGTTCTATAGCAATTAGGACAGGTTGTTGGACATGTTGAACAAATCTCTCATATCCTTACTAATTCTGTCTCGTTTTTCTATCAGTTATTAAGAAAGAGTACTTAAATCTTAACTTGATTAAATTAATTTAACTTAAATTGTGAGTTTCTCTGGCTGTCCATGCATATCTACCAGTTTTGGTCTATGGCCTTTTTGAGGAGCCTGTTATTAGGTGTATAAGCGTCTTGGTAAATAGACATCTTTGTCTTAGTAAATTGACATTTTTATTGTCAAGAAGTAACTCTTGGGACTTCCCTGGTGGCGCAGCGGTTAAGAATCCACCTGCCAGTGCAGGGCACACGGGTTCGAGCCCTGGTCCAGGAAGATCCCACATGCCACGGAGCAACTAAGCCTGTGCACCGCAACTACTGGGCCTGCGCTCTAGAGCCCGCGAGCCACAACTGCTGAGCCCGCGTGCCCTAGAGCCCGTGTGCTGCAACTACTGAGCCTGTGTGCTAAAACTACTGAGGCCACAAGCCACAACTACTGAGCCCGGGTGCCACAACTACTGAGCCCACATGCCTAGAGCCCGTGCTCCGCAACAAGAGAAGCCCGCGCACTGCAACCAAGAGTAGCCCCCGCTTGTCGCAACTAGAAAAGGCCTGCACACAGCAATGAAGACCCAATGCAGCTAAAAATAAAAATAAATATTTTATTTTTTTAAGTAGTAACTCCTTTTTGTGATGGAAATACAGCCACACCAAGTTGCATTTGATTGAGGTAGCACGGTATAACTTTTCTCTGTCAAGTTCCTTTTAACCTCCTTACATGTTTATATTTAAAGGGAGTTTTAAAGAAACATTAATAGTTGTCAGCATATCATGTAGTTTGGGTCTTGCCTTTTGTCCAATTTGGCAGGCTCTGTTCTTAATTAGGGATTTAAGACCATTTGCATTTAATGTTATTGTTGACATGGCAAGGTTTGAAATATCTGCTATTCGTTTTCTATATTTTGGTCTCATTTTTTTTTGTTCTCTTTTTCCTGTTTCTCACTTGTTCTGTATTGATTGAATTTTGTTTATGATTCCATTTTTAAATTTTTTTATTATTATTATTTTTTGCGGTACGCGGGCCTCTCACTGTTGCGGCCTCTCCCGTTGCAGAGCACAGGCAGGCTCTGGACGTGCAGGCTCAGCGGCCATGGCTCACGGGCCCAGCCACTCTGCGGCATGTGGGATCTTCCTGGACCGGGGCACAAACCCGTGTCCCCTGCATCGGCAGGCAGACTCTCAACCACTGTGCCACCAGGGAAGCCCTATGATTCCATTTTATTTCCTGTGTAAATTTGTTAACTGTAACTCTTCATTTTGTTATTTTGCTGGTTGCTTCAGGATTCATAGTATGTATTATTCACATCACAATCTACATTCAAGTGACAATGTATTTCACACAGAACTTCAGAATATTTCCAGGCTGTACTTATGTTTCTCTCCTTCTGAACTTTGTGCTAATGTTGTCCTTCATTTTACATTTACATATGTTATAATACCCCTAAGCAGGTCCTATTTGCTTAAAGAATCAATTAGTTTAAAGAGATTTAAATAATAAGAAAAATATTTACCCATGTAATTATAATTTCCACATTGTTATCATATTTGTTTCAGTAATCAGTTATCTTTAAAGAGATTTAAATAATAATAAAAATTTTTACACATTTTCAATGTAGTTACAATTTCCAATTTCCTTTATTCCATTGTATAAATACATTCCAAAATCACACCTTTCTCTTGAAGGGTGCCCATAACGTTTCTTGTAGTGTAGTCTGTGTTAATGAATTCTTTCTGCTTTTGTATGTCTGAAGATGTCTACATCATCTTTAATTTTCAAATATATTTTTGCTGGTGGTATGATTTTTTTTGAGCTTTTATTTTTTAATTTTTTACTATTTTTCTTTTTAAATTGAAGTATAGTTGATGTACAATGTTGTGTTAGTTTCAGGTGTACAGCATAGTGATTCATTCATATATATATTCATATAAATACATAGTTTTTTCCATTGTAGGTTATTACAAGATACTGAATATAGTTTCCTGTGCCATGCAGTAGGTCCTTGTTGTTTACGTATTTTATATATAGTAGTGTGTTTATGTAACCCAAACTCCCAATTTATCCGTTCCCCCATTTCCCCTTTGGTAACCATAAGATTGTTTTCAAAGTGTGTGAGTCTATTTCTGTTTTGGAAATAAGTTCATTTGTATCAATTTTTTTTAGATTCTACATATAAGTGATATCACATGATATTTGTCTTTCTCTGACTTCACTTAGTATGATAATCTCTAGGTCCATCCATGTTGCTGCACATTACATTATTTCATTCTTTTTTATGGCTGAGTCATATTCCGTTGTATATATGTAGCACATCTTCTTTATCCATTTCTCTGTCGATGGATATTTAGCTTGCTTCCATGTCTTGGCTTTTGTAAATAACGCTGCTATGAACATAGGGGTTGCATGTATCTTTTCTAATCTTGATTGACCTTCTTCCCCCTCAGTTCCTTAAAGATGTTATGCCATTGCCTTCTTGCTTGCATAGTTTTTCAGAAGAAATCTGCATTCATTTTTCTCTTTCCTTCATGGTATGCAAGCTAACTTTTATTTCTGGGTGCTGTCAGATTTTCTCTTAATCACTACTTTACAGCAATTTTTTAATGGGGTGCTATGTAGTTTACCCAAATACTGCTTTAGCATCATCTTATGATTTTGATAAATCATAGTTTAATTCATAATTTTTGTGCTTGCATTGACTGAGTTTCTTGGAGCTTGGTATTATAAGTTTTACATCAAATATGGAACGTGATTTCTCATTATTTCTTCAAATATTTTTTGTGATTCCCTTTATCAGGAAATTCAATTACATGGATATTAAGGTGCTTAACATTTTCTCACAGAAGTTTTGTGCATTTTTAAAAGTATGTTTTCTGTGTTTTAATGTGTAGAGTTTTTATTGTCATGTCTGCACGTTCATGAGTCATTTGTCCTCCGAAGTCTAATTTACTGTTATTGCACTCAGTGGATTTGTCATTTCACCCAGTGTAGTTCTCATATCTAGATGTTGGATTTAGATCTTTTTATGCCTTACATATCTCTAACTTTGTGCACCTATAAAATACAGTTATAGTAACTCTTTAAAGTTACTCTCTGTATATTGTACCCTCTGGGTCATTTGTGCGTCCATGTTGATTGCTTTATTTTATTCTTTGCTATGTCAGGTGTACTTTCCAGCTGCTTCCCATGCTTGGCAATTTTTGTTTGTATGGTGGACATTGTAAAATTTACCTTGTTGGGTGTTGAATCTTTATCCTGGAAGTATTATTGAGCTTACTTCTAAGATGCATACGGGCATATCTCAAAGATATTTCAGAACCAATTCCAGACCACTGCAATAAAGCAAGTCACACAAATTTTTTGGTTTCTCAGTGCACATAAAAGTTATGTTTATACTATACTGTCATCTATTAAGTGTGCAATAGCATTATGTCTAAAAATACAACATACATACCGAAATTAAAAAACACTTATTGTTAACAAATGCTAACCATCCTCCGACAATGCAAGGTTGCTAGGAACTTTCAATTTGTGAAAAATATAATCTGTAAAATGCAGCAAAGCACAAAAAAACATGGTATCCCTGTATAAATCATCATATAGACAAAGAATGTTTACCAAGTTAGATCATAGTCTGGGCCTAAAAATAAGTCGCAATCACATTTTAAAAAATCCATTCAACACAATGTATGTTTTTTAACCACAGCGGCATTAAATTATAATCAATAATCGAAACCTGTCCAGAAAATCCACAAATACTGGAAACTAAAAAACACACTTCTTTGTCATCAATGGATCAAAATAAAAAGGGAAATCGGAAAGTACCTTGAGCAAAATGAAAAAAGTACAATTTGTTATGTGTAGGATGACACAAAAGCAGTATTTAGCAGAAATCTATGGCTTTAAATGACTATACTGGAAAAGAATGAAGGTCTTAAGTCCATGACCTCAGCTTCCATTTTAAGAAATTGTTAAAAAGAACAAGTTAAACCCAAAGTTGGCAGGAAAAAAAGGAAATAATGTAAGGGCATTAGAAGGAAATAGTGTAGCCAAGGTACAAATAGAAAAATTAGAATAAAGAATTTTTAAAAAGGGTGATTACCTTCCCTAATAACGAGAGAAATACTATTTCAAACAATAATAACAGAACTTTTCATGTCATTGAGTTTCCAAATATCAAGTAAGATTGCCAAACTCAAAGTTTTCTTTTTTCTCCTCCCCCATGCCTTTTTTTTTTTTTTTTTTTTGCGGTACGTGGGCCTCTCACTGTTGTGGCCTCTCCCGTTGCGGAGCACAGGCTCCGGACGCACAGGCTCAGCGGCCATGGCTCACGGGCCCAGCCGCTCCGCGGCATGTGGGATCTTCCCGGACCGGGGCACGAACTCACGTCCCCTGCATCGGCAGGCGGACTCTCAACCACTGCGCCACCGGGGAAGCCCCCCCCCCCCACCATGCCTTTTTACAGTAGAATTTCACTCTCCTTCCTCCACATCAGGCTGTTGTACTGTCCTCTTTCTGACCCATCATTTCAGATGGCTTTTTCACTGGCTTGTTATTCAGCTTCCTTTCTGCTACTACATTCCCACAAGTATATACCTCATTTCTTCTCCAGACTGTCTCAGTGAACAAATGAACTCAAGGATCACCTCTTTGGGGTTATTCCCACTTTATATCAGATTCCCAGCATCTTCCCCCATATTTTGATTCACTCCAAATTTCATCCAGGGTCAAATCTCTGTGTCTGCACATGACCTCATGCAACATGTATATCATCATATTCACAGTTTCTTTATTGGTTAAAACCCCACAATATTTTCCCAGAATCAACCTTCACTCAGTGCGAAAAATTATACAAATATAAATAATCCTTAGGTCCTAGCCTATTACTAATAAAGGCATCTGGCATTTTGGGTATGAACAAAAGTTCATGTAATCATTTCTACTGTGGCTAAGAACTATGTAGAATTGCATATTTTTCACTGACTGCATATCGGGATGAGTCTGTGTATAAATAAATACGTGTATACCTCTGTATGCATGTATTTATTGCATGTATAGTGCAATATATGTAAATTATATACATATATTATAAACACCTAAATATATATGAGCTATATGTGCATAATATCTCTATGTGCATGTATAGCAATATATATGTAACAATAAAACAATCCCAGTACTGAGTAGCAATAAACAGCTTCATCTGTAACATCTGCATTAAAAAAAAATTTTCCTAACCAAGGAAATAAATTCTTGATAATTGAAGTGAAAATGAGAACAAAACAAACACGCAGAAGGTGACTTCAATTATGTAAAATAATCCCCACCAAGTGTGTGGATAGAATATTTATCGAAGCAGAGAAGGATTCGTTTCAGACTTAAAAAGTTTATAAATGCACCGCATGTTCCTGTTTTCTTTCTCATTCCGGAAATTTGCATGGCCTTTCAGAACCTTCCTATGCGTTCTGCATTTTTATGTCTCCTTTGATTTCCACTTCTCAATGAATAATCCTATTTTTACCTAGTTGGTTTGTTATTAGTGGCTTGTGAGGTTTGTCAGTGCAGGTAAGGATGCCTGCCAGAGGGCACCTGTGGGGATGTTTTTAACATTAAACCCACATTATTGCTATCAATGTGATAGCATTTAATTTATGATTTCCTAAAAAAAAACGGGTGGGGCGGTGCTTCATGCATAAAATCAGGAACGCCAAAGAGTTTCCTTTAATACACATTTTAGTTCAAAGCCTTGAGTAGATAGCTGCCATAGAAACTGAGGTCACATTGTCAGTTAGGTTTCTAATTGTTTTCACCTGCATCGGGAAGGCAGCAATGCAGTCCTATTTTACCACATTCTTGAAGTTTCCAGATAATTTTGGGGAGCAGAAGTATCCCCTGCAGGAAGGTTCTGCTAAATTTAATTTAACGGTCTTTGTGGTATCTCTTCTATGTGCTAATTTGTATTCACTCACCGCATTAAGAGCCGTTGTGTCTAGAGATTTAGAAAGAGGGGTTTACAGCAGTGGTTTGTGAATTACAACCATGTTCTCGGCTCCTAAAAGGATGCCACAGTTTTGTCAAAGGATTTGGAAGCACGGGCTGAAATGGATACGGGAATTTCTTCCTCTTTGTGGTTTTTTATTGAGACTACCTTCTTAAACAAAGTGTCTCTGTCTTTTGGGATTGTAAAATTTAACCCCAGAAATGTAGTTCATTTTTTTAAAAAAAAAAGAAGGTCAGGGGGCAGCCTATTACTCTTTTTATTTCTTTGCTGGCAAAAAGGCAGTCTTTCCCTAAAGTGGGATGAGGCTAATAACGGAGCCAAACACCATGGTCCAAAACTGTGTGTGTGGTGGGTTCGTGTGTATGAGGTTTTATGTGTGTGGGAGTGTGTGTCCTCTTTCCCCTGCAGACATGATCTGCTGTTACATGGGGCATCACCCTATAGAGGGAATCAGCAGGTGTATTAGTTTCCTAGGGCTGCCATTATGAAGGACTGCAGACTGGGGGTCTTAAACAATAGAGACTTATTTCTCCCAGTCCTGGAGGTGAGAAATTCAAAGTTAAGGTGTCAGCAGAGCTGGTTCCTCCCGAGGCCTCTCTCGTTGGTGCGTAGACGGCCATCTCCTCCCTGTGTCCTCATGTGGTCGTCCCTCCTTGTGTGTCTGTGTCCTGATCTCCCCTTTTTATAAGGACACCTTGGACTAGGAACACCCTCATAAAAATAGGTTGTTCATTTAAACTCAATGACCTCTGTAAAGTCCCCAATTCCAAAGGTCACATCCACAGGTACTGGGGAGGTAGGACTTCAGTATATAAATATTCATTTGTAAAAATAAATATATATTGAAGTGGTACAGTTCAACCCTTATCAGCAGGATTTAAGGAAAGACTAGATTTTCACCCTTAGGCTGTGTTGATTTAGGGAAAACAGACTGATCTTGAAACCAAGGTCCTTTAATGATCTGGTGGACATGCGTAAAACTCTTCAGCAAATATAAGCCAAAAATAAAAAGTAAACGAAAACTCTAGCTGGTTTCCTTTGCTTTCAAGGCATGTTTGATGATCTACGTAAAAACAGTGAATATATCCCACACCCCGATCTACTGGGCTTCTCCCCAAAGACGCAGCAGCCCGAAGGGTCACTAAGCAGCTGGAATGTCTGCATGTCTTAGGTGTGCATGTATTCCACAATGGCTTTTACGTGTTACATTTTGCTCTAAAACACAATCCTCTGCAGTTCCACAAATCAAGCTACTCTAAAAAGTCATCCACCCTCCCAGGTTACATTATTTTGCAGTGATAGAATGAAAATATTTCCCAGATAATTCTCCTGTGTTTCTGTAATACATGGGATCTTTGGAGGAAATCTGTGCTGCAAGAATAAGAGAGAAGACACTCAATTCACGCCTCTGTTGTAAATGTTTGTTTGCTCCGTGCAACACACCTCTGTGATGAGGCTGATGAGAACACAGAGGAGAAAATATTTTCAGAAAAATATCCCATGGTTATTTCGTGGATCATGTCATCTAAATCATTCCTGGTGCTCTAGGTCTGCACAGGTGGGGACCAGGGTCGTTGGGAACCGGTATAAATGCAAGAAATTCCTTTCTGAGGTCTGTACATACAGGCAGACCTCGTTGCATTGTGCTTCACAGATACCGCCTTTTTAAAAAATTGAATGTTTGCGGCAACCCTGCGTCCAACAAGTCCACTGGGGCCATTTTCCCAACAGCACTTGATCACTTGGTGTCTCTGTGTCACATTTGGGTCATTCTCGAAATATTTCAGACCAGGGAAAAGATCACGGCTCACTGAAGGTTAAGATGGTGACTAGCACTGGCTAGTGATAAAGGATGTTTTAATTAAGGTAATTGTTGTTTTTTAGATAATGCTATTGCACACTTAACAGATGACAGTCTAGTGGCAATATCACTTTGCACTAGGAAACCAAACACAAAATGTGTGGGACAATATTTGCTTTATTAGGGTGGTCTGGAACCAAAGCAGCAGTATCTCCGGGTCATGCCTGTATAAGCATATTTTGTAGGTTTATGGTGATAGCCCAGCTGAGCAAGTAAAATTATCAATGGTTCAGGTAAACTTTGGGTTGCCGGTTAAACAAGGGGCTGGAGATATTTGCTTTTATTTTTTAACCCCCTTGCTGTTTCTCTCACCGTCTTCTTTATTTTATTGTTATTATTTCTTTAACCAGGTGTGGGTCTGGGGTGGGGTTTCCCATGACAGAGGTCTCTGCTTTGGGACGGATAGAACAGGCGGAATTACTCTAATACAAAATAGTCACAAATTCTTAGTCAGACGTCCCTGTCAGCTCCATACCCTTGGTGTCTGTCAGCACCTAACTGATGTCTTATCTCCCAGACATTTGACCCTTCAGTGTAAATTCGGCGCAGATCCTTGCAAAAGGAAATTGCAGGTCTTATCACAGATGTGGCATTTCAGAAAGCCCCCAAATATGAATATTGAGGACCAAATCGAATCCCTGACAAATGTGGACCTGGCCGTGTCAACAGGTCAAGAAACATTGTAGAAATTCAGTTTTATTTTTCAAGTGAAGGTCCCAGCGAGGCCCTTTCTTTACTCTTTAACTCTGAAATTTCAGCTCTGGTTTTAACTCCACCAAATTTCACTTTGTGGGATTTTGGGGGTTTTTTAAAAATTATTCTCAAATAACGTGGACCTCCTCAAAATCCTTTTTTTTAATCATTCTAAGTGAATTAAGAAAAAAATACTTCGACTGCAGCTCAGGAGACTTAGAAACTCGAGAAGTTTTCAAGGCAGTGCAGAGCAGCTGATGTCTGCAAGGACACCTAGCTTGTGGGTCACAGAGGGTCAAAGCTAAAGTCTCCACTTGTGTTTGTGTTTTCTTCTAGTTTTTCCATGACTGCTCCCCAAGTTTGCTCACAGCCAACTAATTCCACTGTTAGAACCAGCCATGGCATTTCCTACATTTCCACACACGGCTGTCTGAGAAAAGCAACTGTTTCTTAGATGGTACTTCATCTCCGTTCAGAATATTACAGCGGTTTTCTCCTGGCTTCTCCCTAAACCATTGTAACCGTCATAGGTTTTAAGGTTCACCAACTGCTCTCTTTTGCTACCTTTTTGGTACCTTGAGCTCAGACAATTTGATCCCCCCCCGGGAGAGAACTCAGGCTTTTTCTTTTGCAGAATCCCATCTTAACATCCCATGTCCTGTGTGTCCGTAGGGTATATTTCTTCCCTTCTTTGGGGCACCATGAAGATGGCAGATAAGAAAGCAAGACTTCCAGCTTGGGTCAAGTTCACAACCACCGTGATTCCTTTGGTTACTCATGAAAATGGTCCTCTTTCTCTCCTTCCCTCCCTCCCTCCCTCCCTCCCCCCTCCCCCCCTTCCCTTCCTCCACCACATTTTAAGGATCTACACACCATCTCTGTCATCTGTAGAGTGAGGGCAATGTATACTATCCCCACCTCCTTGCTTTATGTAGGAGCCAAACTTGCAAGATGCCCTAACTAACGTCCAACTTATTTTTCCAGTGGTCGGCAAACACAAAGCACTCACCACAAACCCTGACAAGTAGTAAATACTTGAACAGGGAGCATCATCCTTCGATGAACCCGATAGACACAGACGGCCTCAAAGCCTGCAGGCAGAGGGAAGTCCCCCCACAAAACCAAAAGCCCTCCCATTCAGGAGATGCAAGATGCATAAACCTGCAGATCCATTGTCACCAAATAGGAACTGATTCAGTCCATAGCCGGTTCTCGGTATCCATTTGCAAATACCCTTCTCCGTCTTACGGATTTCTTCAGGAGTGTTTGTTTCCTGGCGAAATTGGCATCCTGCTTTCCCTCTACCTCAACTGATAGTATTTTTTACTGGGAAATACTGTTCATTTCAGTGTCCTTGCTTATCCTGCTTTTCATTCATCTTCTGGATTTAGCTGATCAAACTCTTCTATCCCCAGAACACCCTGGGCCTTGACGCTATAGAATCTGGGTGGTTATCGTTTCTATATTTTTCTCTACCACCATTGCCATGTTAAGAGTAGCCTTAACTCATATCTTGAATTTGTTCTGAAGAATTTCTAATAAGGTAAATGCTAAAAAACAATTCTGGGTAAATGGAGTCTGGCTTAAAGAAAACGTGTGGCTAGGATGCCACTGACAGATTCTCCCTACATGCTTGGGATGGCGCCCAGCAGAGTGCTGATGAGCAAGAATTAATCTGACTCTCCTCCAAGGGGAAGAGAAAAGTTACCTTGGGGGAGCCTTTCACAGAGCACCCTTGTAACATCCGGCAAGATACAATTACAGGTTTTTGCTCTCTGAGTAACTAGCCCTTCCCGGGAAGAGGTGGCTGTGTACTTAGGTGTCTCCTGGAGCTGTCGGAATTTTATCTTATAGAAAAGTCGATGATTAATTATCACGGTCTCTGCAAATCATTGACGCACGGCTTGCAGAGTTGATTGAAAGCCCGTGTCTGATGCAGTTACCAGCCTGTCCACCAGACCTCTCAAAATAGAACCTGGAGCCTCGCAAGGGGCGGGTTAAACTATTTATACCGGCATCAATTGTGATTGCCACCGTTGACAGCACACATCCAAAGAGAAATCCGTTTTAATGTTTCCTCAAGAATTCCATGATGGCATTAACGTAAAAAATATATTTTTAGGGTTTGCTTCCATATCTTGGCAATTGTAAATAATGCTGCTATGAACACTGGGGTGCGTGCCTCTTTTCAAATTGAAGTGATCATACAAATTAAAACTAAACACCCGCTTTCTGTTTAAATTACGTTCAGTCAAAATATACAATAGAGGCACCTAATGGCAAAAATTTAAAGCAGTTCTGTGTTTAATTGGAAAGCTTATACACAGATAAGTTATGACACAGATGAAATCATTTCTGTATGCATAAGCAAAGTGTAAGGTGAGAAAGTTAAAAAATATGAAACATATGCATAGTGGCAATGAGTTGAATTTGGAGAATTTTAACTAATTTTGCAAGTCAGACTAAAATAGTAAGTATACCATCCTTTGATTCTACAAGTGTGTATATATATGATGTCAGTGTGATAATACACAGAAGGACGAAAAAAGGACCTAAGAGATGAATCTACACACACACACACACACACACACACGCATGCACAAGCTGGAGGTTAAAACTTTACCCCAAATTGCTCTTTGTTTAGACAGTTTTTTTCTATAACACTTCCAATCCATAAGCTGTCAGAAATTATAGTGCCACACTTTTCAGAATTCAATCTACTAGAGAATTACACAATATGAGGGCCTTCTTGACATCAGAATTTCCACCACTTAATGGTTTTAATCCTTGTAGAAACTCCCTTTCAATTTGAACTCATTGCATGGACACAAGTTAAAAATATCTCTTGATTTCTGGCATACTCTCATTATTGGCCCACGAATTGCTCCCTCTTTTTTCCCCTCGCCCCCCACTCCCTTCCTTCCGTTACCTTCAGTCTGTACCTTTTATTGCCTCATATGGGTTGTATGTATGTATTCTTTAAGACAATATCTTAAGTTTTAAATGAAAGTGTATTGTACTCTGTAACAGGTTAGGACTCACTTGTTTCATCTCAGATATTGCAACGTTTCATATATATTATGAGTCTTTGTCCTGACTGATTTCTTTCAATCGCTATATAATATTTTGTTGCGCTAAAATTTTAAATTACTACAAATTTCACTTACAATATGTATTTAGCTCCAGTTAATTACTTTTGACCACTGTATATGTCACTGTAGGAATATACTAATACGGCCTTAGGGGAGAATTAGTGCCCCATAAGTTGAAAAGCAAATGAAGTCTTTGTGTAGTCTGGACCAAAGCATTCTATCAGCAACACATATAAGGGGATAAAGATCTTTTTTTTCCTCAGAAGGTCACCTGGCTTACACTGGAGATAAGCAAGGCAATAATGACAAAAAGCAGATAAAAAATAAAGTTAACAGATTAAACCCAGCTTTTGAAATATAAAATCAGTGGAATATGGAGGACACAAGAGCAGTTCCCTCTCTTTGAATGTAAAGAAAAATAAGACTAATAAGAATAAAATATAAATGTGATCCCGTCACCAATTTATTGTAGCTTCTGCTGCAGCAATAATAGTAAGGGGTCTCAAAAGGCACTTTCATTAGCATCAAAACTCATCAGCAATTCCTGATTACCTACCAGAAGCCAAGAACTATATCAGATGCATCACAAGTCCAGTTAGCCTTTACATCTAACCAATGCACTGGGCATCCCTGTCCCTGGCACCTAGAACAGGTCTAGGCACTTGTGCGTGCTTTATATATATATATATATATTTTTTTTTTTAACATGAGAAATGCCTTACTATCTATTACGAAGTGAAGTCATCTTTTTCACGGAATACAGGCACGCTTCTTTCCACTGTGCTTCACAGATATTGGGCTTTTCACAAATTGAGCATTTGTGGCAACCCTGCCCTGAGCAAGTCTGTCTGCTCCATTTTTCCAACAGCAGTGGCTTACTTGGTGACTCTGGCTCACACTTTGGTCATGCTTGTGATACTTCAGACTTGTGCATTATGATTATTTTTGTTATGGTATCTGTGATCGGTGAGCTTCAACGCTAATACTACAACTGGCTAAAGGCTCAGAGGATCGTGAGCATTTTTTAGAATAAAGTATGAATGAAGATATGTACATTGTTTTTGAAGACAATGCTGTTGCACACTAAATAGACTACAGTCCAGTGGAAACATAACTTTGATATGCACTGGGAAACCAAAAAGTTTGCGGGACTTGATGCAGTACTCCCTTTATCGTGTGATCTGGAACCAAACCCGCAGTATCTCCAAGGTGCGCTTGTAATAACATTGTGTAGTTTGGACCAAAGCGTATTAGGCCTTCCATCACTGGATAAACTTAACTGAGAAGACAGTCATTCGTCAACATGTTTAATAGTATTAATTCCCTCTTCGTGGCTTCCTTCCTGGAGGGCATATGTCTCTTTGGTGCAGAAAATGAGATCAACTATGTAAAAGATGAACGGAGTCGGCGCGGTCGATGAACACACAGTGTGGCTCTAGAGAGTAAAGATGGAAGAATGTAGCACTTGCCTCTTTGTAAAGGTCGTTTTCCAGATTTCCCATATGAACATGCATCATTTTATTGATGGACAAATATGAGCAGTATTGAAAAAATCACTTGCTGTGGAACCAGGATGTATAAAATAATAGCCCCTGTGGTGGGTGTGGCCTGTAGGATTAAAGGGAAGCTGGTCACATATATGTGCACAATATGAGTCCAGAATCTCCCTATGGCAAAAGTAATTCTAAAAAAAGTCAGCTCCCCAGGGACTCAACTGTTGGGGCCACGCAATACATAGACTGTTACAGTTGACATGCAAGAGAGGACAGTTGACAGGCAGTACCTAGAATAGGACAGTTGACATGATTTCCTTCACTCTTAATTCAATTACAAGCCCATTGGACACGACTAGATGATGAATATTTGCTAATTAAATCTACTCCAATTTTTTGGATTAGAATTTTAGCTGTTGAGGTCAGTGACCAAAACTTGCTTCTATTTCTCTTCTGGAGACTTACCATCTACAAGGCACTTGAAAGTTATGTACTAACAGTAAATAGCAAGTAATAAAGAGAAAAGGCACAATGGCTGGAGTTGGTGGCATTTAAATCCCTTAAAAATGTTAGCATCCATCATTGAGTGCCTACAGTATTGTCGACACCATGCTAAGGATTTTCCGTTCGTGGGTTCATGACATCATGACAGTGACATAGTGAACAGATGCTTCTTATGCCCATTTTCCTTATCGGAGAAAGAACGTCCAGAGAGATTACGGCACTTTGCTTAGGATGGTATATAATGGAGCCTTGATTGGGATGGAGGGTCCCACAGCTTTGCCTTTGATCACAGTCAGAGCCGAATCCTGGCGAGGTGTGACTCAGTGCCTTTATGGGCATGCAAATCCTTCCTAGCACCTGTCCCTCTTGTGTTTAGGACTCAGGGGTGGGTGTAAAGAGAGCATGATGTGTTTCCTCCAAAGGACTGTACGTCCAGAGTTGCTGGGAGAGGCAGTGTGACTTGCGAACAGTAGGCATCCCCATATCGCTTGGATTGACGTGGCCTCCATAGGAAGCTACCGGTGTCTGGGTGGACATGTCTGGACTCATGCTGACCTCTGGTCCCCTGTAACTATCCCTCGAAGACATCCATACCCTAATCTCTGATACCCGTGAGCACGTCAGCCTATGTGGCAAAGCAGCTTGGAAGACATGATTAAGGGTCTTGAGATGACTAGATGATCTTGGGTTGTCTCAGTGGACCACTGTTATCACAAGCCTTCTTGTAAGAGGGTCAGAAGAATGTCAAGGCAGTGGGAAGGAGATGTGGTGGAAGCAGAGATGGGAGTGATGTGTTTTGAAGATGGAGGACGTAACCACTACAAATGTGGCTTCTAGAAGCTAGAAAGGGCAAGGAACCGGTCCTCCCCTTAGAATCTCCAGAAGGAACCATCCCTGCTAGACACCTTGAAATTACCCCTTTAAGACTCATTTTGGACGTCTACCCTCCAGAACTGTAAAAGGATACATGTGTGTTCTTTTAAGCCACCAAGGCTGTGGCGGTTTGTTCCAGCAGCAGCAAGAACCTCATACACCCTCACACCATGGCCACCCTGGTTCATGGTGGAGGAATTCGGCAATTATTTTTTACATTACTCATTCGGACAGTCATCCATCTTAGGGAGGCACGTCAGGGTCTACCATCCCTCCCAGAAGGACTAGATGAGAAATATTCCTAATTTTTTCAAATCAGCATATCCAGCAGTCAAAGACAACTCCAATGCAAGTCAGGATGCTTAGAATCCTGAAAGTCTTGTGATTCTATACTTTATAGATGAGGAAAGCAAAACACAGTGAGTTATAAGTTGGAGACGTCATTTTAGCCAGTTTCCATCCAATATTGATACATGTGACTAAAGGGTAACAGGCAGCCCTGATATTTTGTGAGGATTGAGAGGATTTTCCTTCTTCTCGGTCAGCCGTCTCTCCCTTTAAAGCACGAGTGTGGAGAGCTATGAAGGATGATGCTAATCCAGTGGCTCTCAAACTTGAGGGATCGTCAGAGCCACCTGGAGGGAAGTGAAAACATAGACTGCTGACCCCATAGCCGAGATTCTGATCATGTAGGTCTGAGGTGGGACCTGAGAATTCAAAACTCCAGGAATTCTCAGAGTGTGATGATGCTTCTGGTCTCGGGAAGATACCTTGAGAATTACTGTTTTAGTCTACTTGAAAAATCCAGTGCAGCGACTCTCAACGTGGAATACTTTAGCCCCCATTAGATGCTTGTCAATGTCTGGAGACATCCCAGTTGTCACATCTTTGGGGGAAGGTCGGGTGCTTCTGGCATCTAGTAGGTGGAGACCAGGGATGCTGCAAAACTTCCCATACTGCACAGCACAGCCCCACCCTGAGGAATGGTCTGGTCCAGAATGTCAATGGCTTTGTTTTGTGTTAGAAAGCCCATGTGACATAAATTGAGATCCTCACATGCTATAGTTTTGTGTGTCCTTGGGCAATTTACCGAGTGTCTCTAGGCCTTAATTTGTCAACAAACAAAAAAGAAAATGTTAATAAAGTTATAAAAACGATAAGATGAGATAATGCAACAATCTAGCAGATTGTAAAGTCACAATGAAAATGTACTGATATAACATGTAGCTCTTCACTTTGATGATATATCTTTTCCTGGTCAGGAAAGGCGTGTATTCAGAATCACAGTGGGCTGTGAGGGTGGGATTGTGGCTGACCAATCTCCTGTGACATCAAAGTAATCACCCTTTTGAAATGATTATTCACCCATCCTGGAAAGAGAAATTTTCAGAGTTCAGAGAACAGCTTGTCTTCTTCTTTATCCCCGCAATGAAACTTTCTTCTCCTCATACTGAGAAGTATTCAGAACTAAGTAACCAGAATTAAGATCAGACTTCCAGAAATGAGCTCTGTTTTCCATTTAGCCAACTCAGCACAGCCTGACTTATGTATAACCCTCTACTGTATGAATTAATTTGCAAATGAGCCCACCAGGATAAAGAGGAAAGATGCAGAAGTCTTTTACGAAAGTCTGCTTTGGTTTTACAAAGGAAAATATTAACCTTTGTGAAGCATCTCAAAGCATTATTAAAGAGGGTGTATGTGTGATTTAAAAGCTTTTACTTAAACAAACAAAAAACCTCTTGATATTACAAAATGTATGTTTTTTTCCAAATGGTATCCTCCAAAATCATGATCTCCAGGGCCTGCTGTTTTGATATTTAATACATGAGATGTCAGAGGGAAGGTTGAGGAAGAAGAATGTCTATCAAAATTACAAATAATTTAGAGCCACTCTACTGGGGAACATTTCAAAGAGAGAAGAAGAAGGGATGAGAAGCTTCAGCTTGGCTCTGGCATTCCTCTCTGCTCCCGAGTCTTTTTTCTTTTTAATTTTTATTGGAGTATAGTTGATTTATGATGCTGTGTTTCTGCTGTACAGCAAAGTGATTCAGTTATGCATATACACATATCCACTCTTTTTTAGATTCTTTTCCCATATAGGTAATTACAGAGTATAGAGTTCCCTGTGCTATACAGTAGGTCTTCGTTAGTCATGTGTTTTATACATAGTAGTGTGTATAGGTTGATCCCAATCTCCCAATTCATCCCATACCCCCCTTTTCCCCCTGAAGACCATAAGTTTGTTTTCTACATCTGAGAGTCTATTTCTGTTTCATAGATAAGTTCATTTGTATCATATTTTAGATTCCACATATAAGCGATATCATATGATATTTGTCTTTCTCTGTCTGACTTACTTAGTATAATCTCTAGTTGCATCCATGTTGCTGCAGATGGCATTATTTCATTCTTTGTATGGCTGAGTAATATTCCATCGTATATTTGTACCACATCTTTATCCATTCATCTGTCGATGGACATTTAGGTTGCTTCCATGTCCTGACTATTGTAAATAGGGCTGCTATGAACATTGGGGTGCATGTATCTTTTCAGATTATGGTTTTCTCTGGATATATGCCCAGGAGTTGGATTGCTGGATCACATGGTAGCTCTATTTTTAGTTTTGTAAGGAACCTCCATACTGTTCTCCATAGTGGCTGCACCAATTTACGTTGCCACCAACTCCTGGATCTTAATTGCTGGTGGACGCTTCTGCAAATGAGCACCCTGGCGGCTGCGTGTCCAGAGCTTTGTGGACAGAGTAAACAGGCTTTATTTTTGCATAAGAGCCCTTGAACGCAACATTTATAAATAGAGGAAACAACGTGCAGGGCCAAGAAGCTGGTCCTGCCTGCTAAGGGGTGGACCCTATTCTAAGCGCTCGTGTCTCTGTCATGTTGAGGAAAGGTGACCAAGCTGGGCTCCTGCAGGGACCTGCCTGCTGGGTGTGGGGAAGGGGCACTGCATCTGCTGAACAATATGTATTCGGATGACTGGATCATAGTCGGTGTCTTTCTGAGGCAGGTGTGGGCTCTTAAAAAGCCTGTTGGGTTTCATTGCTATTATGGAATATGGCAGGGACAGGGGCCCTAGGAAGTGATTATTCCGAAACTTCTGCACTTGTGTGTGCGTGTGTGTGTGTGTGTATTTTTATTTTTTATTTTTTTTAATAAGCTCAGCTTTTGAATGGGTGCTGCTAAGGACGGGGGGTTGATTGCTTAGATTTCTGGAAAAGTGTACTAAACTTCACTGGGACAGTCTGTGTTTCCCCGAGAGCTGTTTTCTCTCCTCTCCTGACTCTGAAAGCAATATTACCACAGTTGCGGGGAATGTCCTCTGCAACCAACTTTTTCCTGGTTATCCTTCTACTCAGATGAAGTACCTTTTACTCCTTGTCACGTGGACGTATCCCGTGAGGCATAGAATCATGCCATCCATCTCGTTTTCACACTTTTCATGAAGAATAAAACACTCGCCTTGATGATGGAAACCAAAGCAGACCTCATGCTCTTGATCTTTCACTTTTCTCTACCTGGTCCAGACCCTCTCCTACTCTTCTCAGCTAAACCACATGGGAAACGGGTGCGGAGCAAATGATCCTACTTTCCAACGGGTTCTCCAATCAGCTGACAGTGGTCTGGTAGCCTCCTGAAATGACTGAAACTGTTCTAGCCCCAATTTTTGTAAATAAAAAAGAAAGATCTTCTTTGCCACACCAAGTGGGTTATTTTCACTCCTTATCTGTCATTCTGTGACTGGACACATTGGGAATGTTCACCCACCCCTTTTCTTGAAAGTCTACGCGTTAATCCTTCCTACCTTGACCTGTCGCCTACATTTTCCATGTCCTGACCCAGTTGTGCACAGTATTTTATGAGAATTCCTCTTGTTCAAAAAAAAAAAAAAATCCCCAACTCAATTTATTGTTCTACTCACTGTATTGTGTGGAATTACCTCTTGACTCTTTAGTTTGAACGACTGCATTTTCCCTCTCTTTACACACACATACATACACATACATATACAAGCTTCTCTGTTCCCTCTCAGAGATGTTGGGAATATCTTCTGGTCATTTCTTTTTTTTTTTTTTTAATTTATTTTTGGCTGTGTTGGGTCTTTGTTGCTGTGTGCGGGCTTTCTCTAGTTGTGGCGATTGGGTTCTACTCTTCATTGCAGTGCGCTGGCTTCTCATTGCGGTGGCTTCTCTTGTTGCGGAGCATGGGCTCTAGGCGCACGGGCTTCAGTAGTTGTGGCGCACGGGCTCAGTAGTTGTGGCTCATGGGCTCTAGAGTGCAGTGAAGAGTAGCCCCCGCTCGCTGCAACTAGAGAAAGCCCGCATGCAGCAACGAGGACCCAACGCAGCCAAAACTAAATAAATAAAGCAAATAAATTAATTTTTTTTAAAAAAGACCTTTCCTTCACCAGCATTGTTTAGGATAAGGTGCAAGCTCATTGGCATGACCTGAAAGACCCTCCGTAAATCTGCTCCCTGCCTGCCCACCCTCTAGCTGAACTGAATTACCATGCCCATCTCATTCCCTTCATTCATGAAACACTTACCATGCACCAGATGTTTGCCAGAACGGGTATTAGATGCCAGGTTTCATAGGTTGTGCCCATGATACAGGACTCCACACTGAATGTTGGCTCCATATAAGTTTCCTGAATGAAATGTTGAACTTGGAAGAGTAGATTCTCATGGAGAAGGCATCTATTTCTCTTCATGGACATGGTGAAAGATAGATGGGTCACCACTGGTGACCAAGGTATAAGGATATAGTTTCTTGACTTGCTCTTGTTCCATGCTTTCCGAATTATCTTGACTATGACTTTGGTTATTATGAGAGTAAGCCCTGAAGTCAAGCACTGCTCTCTGTTCTCTTGGTTCTTAGATTTATTGTTGTATAATAATAAATGCACCATGCATGGGGGTGATCACTTGCTGTGATCTAAGTGTTTGTGTGTCTCCACCCTCCACTCCCAGGATTCATATGTTGAAATCTGAACGCCCATGGGATGGTGTTAGGAGATGGTGCCTTCGGGAGGTGAGGAGGTTATGAGGGTGGAGCCCCCATGAATGGGATTAGTGCCCTTATAACAGAGACTCCAGGGAGCTTCCTTGCTATGAAGACACAGCAAAATGTCTGAAACTCAGAAGACCATACTGACACCCTGATTTGGAATTCCACCCCCCAAAACTGTGAGAACTAAATGTTTGTTCCCTGTAAGCCACCCAGTCTGGGGTACTCTGTTATAACCCCCTGAAGGGACTAAGATATCATGTGATCTAACAGCTCATGGCGTAGTGAGAGGTGAGAACTGAGGCAAAGAAAGTTGAATGAACAAGCCCAGTATCACGGATAGATGCGCAAATCAAGATGGACAGTTTCCTGCACTTTAAATTGCAGTAGGAGGATAGATCTTGTGTTAAGTGTTCTTCCCCCAAGAAAAGAACACAGTAGAATTTTTGGAGGTGATAGATGTGTTGAATGTTCTGATTATAGTGGTGGTATCAGAACTGTATGCATCGCTCCAAACTCATCAAGATGTCTGCATTAAGTGTGTGCAATTTTTAAAATCAATTATAAACCAATAAAGCTTAAAATAAGAGGAATAGAGAGATGATAGATAGACCCAAAATATTCTAGTCTAGGTGGGCTAATTCATTCACTTACTCATGTATTTTTTTCTATGCTCATTTCTGTTGGCCCAGTCGGGATCAGTACTAATACAAGGGCTGTGTAATCCAGACATGGAAGAAATGGAGAAAATGGTCCAATAGAAATTGGTGGGCAGTTCTCTCCATATCTTAAAGCTCCAGATCACGGGTGTTCAGTGGAAATATCCAGGAGGAAACAAGAGCAGCCTTTGTAAGTCAAGAAAGCAGCCCGTAGTGAGATGCAGATGAGGTGGCATCTGTACGTCTTTCCATCTTTCTTTTTCAATGAGAGCAGATGCCCTCTGGCGCTTGGTATGAGATGCCGGCAGACAGACGAAACCTTCAGGAAGCTCATCACAGAGAAATTCACCTTGAATCATCACAGGGCACCCGAGAAATATTATGTCTCCTCCTAACATGATATGACCTTTCAGCCACACGGATTTATTTTATTGAGAAAAAAGTTTAAGGCAAAAATCATATCTGAATCACATTAAGGGCCAGAGGGAAAACTCTCAAAATGACACAGATTTTTTTTTTCTTCTTTTCACAGTCAAAAGAAAAATTGAAATGTGGATTATGCACTCAGTAATTTCAACTTCCAGAGTTCCATTCTTCTGGAACACTTTATCTGTCTTTCAATCCATCCATCCATCCACCCACCCACTTATCATCTACCTATCATCTGTGTATATACATGTCTGTCTTATCCATTCATCCGTCATTCCATCATTCTGTCTATCTATCATCTATATCTATCTATCGATCTATCATCTATCATCTACCTACCTATTTATCATCTATGCATCTATCTATCATTTGTCTATCATCTACCTGTGTATCATCTATTTATCGATCCATTCATCCATCCTGTATCTATTCATCTGTCTTTCTATCTGTAGCGATATTTATTTTATTTTAAGCTAATTGAGACACAAAAAATGAATACATTTAATGCATACCCCTGATTCCATCATCATAATCCAAACACTAAACATATCTATCACCTCCAAAAAACTGTACTGTGTTCTTGCATCAGAGTTCAGTTCTTCTAGGACACTGCGTCGGGGTCTCACAGCCTCCAGAGTTCTCCACAGGGAGATGCAACGCACCACTTTGTGCTTCTGAGAACACAAGCCATCACCACCATCCCCTGCCTCCCTTTCCTCCTCCCACTCTGTACCGAAAACATCTCACGTTAAGCTGTGACTTGCTTTTCTGTAGTGATTACCGTTCCCCATGCCCTCTCCAGAGCTTTGAAGATCCCCCGGTATTCGTGGTCAGCTAAAGATGAAAGGCTCCAACAAGTCAGCCTCTGCGCTGTCAAGCGCCAAGTTTGGAGAAACCACTTTAGAAATCCAAGAGGTCCCACTGTGTGTCGGTGGAGTCACCCCACACCCCATCAGTAGATGCTCCGTTTCCCATACAGCCTCACGCTCCATTCATACAGGCGCTAGATGTAAAGGACACAGAGAGGGCAGGATATAGGATAGACTTGCACTTGGCCTCGTCAGGGGCTGGCATGTGTTCAGAGGGCAAGCGTGCCCTGACCCACATTCTACAGTGCAGAGTTGAACGTAGCACCACAAACATGTAAGGGATTACGTTTCTCCTTGTTGAGAACATTTCTACCACACCTGCCTAGCTGACACATTTACACGTACATCAGGGGCACATCTGTCAGTGCGAACATACTGTGATTTTTATATGTTATTATTCATGGCCATCACTTTTGTTAACTGTCAGGTCCTTCATGATGGGTAGGTGTAATGCGTCTTGCCAAGTCATCATACTCTTTACATCTTGGAAAATGTTACGTAATTACTAATGTCTAATTTTTTATTAAAATCACACATACACACTTGGAATGTTGCGATAAAGCTGTACATCTGACTTGTGTGATCATATTTCATGGGGGTAGGGGGGAGGCGTCCCGGCAGTGTTTATTCATTTACTGTGACTTATTCTGGTGTACACAACCGGCAGCGGCAAAGATACATCATTTCCAGATACTTTGTTATACTTTTTCTTACTTTGTAATGTTCTTCCAGATACTTTGTTACACTTTTTCTTACTCTGTAATGTTCTTTTGGAATTGATCTTCCTTTTGGAACCTCTGTTGCTAAGTAAGCTTTAGGGAGTAAAATCGTGCTTAAAGGTTGACAGCCAGGAGGTGGGAAGCAGAACAGAGCAAAAAGAAAGTGGGATGGGTGGTTTTCACAGGTATAACATTTTAATCACCTTTCTTTTTTTTTTCAATATTTTAATTTTATTGGAGTGTAGTTGATTTACAAGTTTCAAGTGTACAGCAAAGTCTTTCGGTGGTACGTATACATATATTCGTTCTTTTTTAGATGCTTTTCTCATATAGCTTATCACAGAATATTGAGTAGAGTTCCCTGTGCTATACAGTTGGTCCTTGGTGATGATATATCTTACATATAGTAGTGTGTGTATGTTAATCCCAAACTCCTAATTTATTCCTCCCCCAACCCTTCCCCTTTGCTAAACATAAGTTCCTTCCCTAAGTCTGTGAGTCTGTTTCTGTTTTGTAAATAAGTTCATTTGTATCATATTTTAAATTCCCCATATAAGTGATATCATACGATATTTTTCTTTCTCTGGCTTGCTTCAGATAGTATGACAATCTCTAGGTCCATCCATGTTGCTGCAAATGGCATGATTTCATTATTTTTTATGGCTGAGAAATATTCCATTGTATATATGTACCACATCTTCTTTATCCATTCCTCTGTTGATGGACTTTTAAGTTGCTTCCATGTCTTGGCTGTTGTAAATGGTTTTGCAGTGAACATGAGGGTGCGTGTATCCTTTTGGATTATGATTGTCTCCGGATATAGGCCTAGGAGTGGGATTGCTGGGTCACATGGTAGTTCTATTTTTAGTTTTTGAAGGAACCTCCGTCCTGTTCTCCGTAGTGGCTGCACCAATTTACATTCCCACCAACAGTGTAGGAAGGTTCCCTTTTCTCCACACCCTCTCCAGCATTTATTGTTTGTAGATTTTTTTGATAATGGCCATTCTGACCAGTGTGAGGTGATACCTCACTGTAGTTTTGATTTGCATTTCTCTGATAACTAATGATGCTGAGCAACGTTTCATGTGTTTGTTGGCCATCTGTGTGTCTTCTTTGGAGCAATATCTATTTAGGTCTTCTGCCCATTTTTGGATTGGGTTGGTTTTTGATTTAATCACACTTCTTTCCTGGGAGGAATCAGGACTGTCCTTCAGGCAGCAGAGATGCAGGGAGAGATGGTCTACACCATCCTATTTCACGTGTACCTTGCAATGCTTGTGACCACTCTTATGCTGAAATCAAGGTGGCATGAAGAATCCAAGGTGACAGATGTAGAACATGAGTTGCTGCAAAAGCAGAGATGACCCATTTCCTACAAACGCCAAGTGACGGGGTACCCATTTATTTCATTTAACAAGATACTCAGAGGTTCATTTTTCCTGATTTGCTGTAGTTGCTCTGAGATAGCTTCAGGGATATTTTGGGGGGGGGGTAGAATATAATTATATTTATTTTAAATTTTTTTTGGTTTTATTCAGATATAATTGACATACAGCACTGTGCATCTGTAAGGTGCACAGCATGATTTCATTTACATCCGTCATGAAATCATGACCACAATAAGTTTAGTGACCTTCCATCATCTCATATAGACACAACATAAAAGAAATTGAAAAAAAACTTTTTCCTTCTGTAGATCTTAGGATGTTACTCTCAACTTTGATTTATAAGGTACGATAGTGTTAAGTACCTTTATCAGATTGTACCTTACATCCTTAGTAATTATTTATCTTCTAACTGGAAGTTTGTACGTTTTGACCACCTTCAAACAATTCCCCCTCCCCAGCTCCCTGCTCTGGTAAAAGATCACAAATTTGATCTCTTTTTCTATGAGTTTGTTCGTTTTTTAAAAATTTTTATTGGAGTATGGTTGTTTACAATGTTGTGTTAGCCTGCACTGCACAACAAAATGAATCAGCCGTACACATACAGATATCCCGTCCCTTTTGGACTTCCCTCGCATTTAGGTTACCTTTAGGTTACCACACGTTTATTTGTTTTTGAAGTATAATTGACCTACAACACTATGTTAGTTCCTTTATCCCACCTGGTCTTAGGTCTATGATGTTCTGTTCACAAAACAGCTGTCAAATATCCCCTGCACACAGCCTTGCAAATCTGCATCCCGGTCTGTAATGAAAGGTTGGATTCCATTTTATTCAATGGGCAGCTTCCATTTTATTCCTGACAGCTTTGAAGCTTCATGCCTTCTTTGTCCCTTTCTGCTCATCATCAGGGAAAACTAATTTAAAAAAAAAGCTTGGTGCTCTTTCCTTGTATGCCAGCAGGAAGTTCGCCCCAGCACCAGGACTGAACCCAATAAAAACCCCACCCTCGTCTTCTTTCTCTGTTCTGTCTAGACATTTTCGGATGAGCTAGAAAGCGTCCTGCTTGGCCCTCCCCAAAAAGTCGCACTGTGTGAACCATAAACTTTTCATACTCTTATGTGTGTGTGTGTGTGCGCGCGCGCGCGGGCATCAGTCTCAAAAACCAAACCAAATTTGGGGGTGAAGCTCCACCACCGCCCCCAGCTCTGAGGGGTGACCACACCAAGGACATTACCTTTGTCAATGCAAAGAGCCACATTCTTTCAAAGTGCTTCTGCCTTCCAACTTTCTTCTATGTCTCTGAAAAGAAGTACACAACCAAAGGGACAATGGAAGTCTGTTGTTTGACCAACATGAATGAACCTTACGCTGTGTTGTTCAAACAGTGTCTGCCTTGGAAAAATTTTAAAAGGAGAAAGAGATGTCCATTAGCTGGACAGCTGTAAGCATCTGTGCCTAGCCAAATGCCATCGTGCCCGTGGAGAGAAATTTATCCAAACATCTATGTGTGTTCAGCAGTTTTCCCTTCCTCCTGTTCCAGTCCTCGGCCAGCAGTGAACAGCATTTTTAAATTTTACATTGTGAAGATAAAAACAAATAAGCTACCAGTACACATGCTCTATGAAAACAGGCTGCAAGGAATCATGCGTATCTTAAACCCAGGCATGAGCTGCTTATGTATGTTGATGAGTTTTTTAAGGACCTAGGATAGTATAGAAGTGCACAGGGAGAAACATCCAAATAATTGTGGCTAGGAGAAACTTGAGCTGTTTGTAATGGTGTGGAAAATTAATTAGAAGGAGATAACAACAGCTTTTTAAAATAGAACACTTCATTTAAAAATTCATTAATTAAAAAAAATTCATTAATTTACGGATAAATAACCATCTTTAATGTAGTCAGTGTTTTTCAGCATGCAATTATTTGCGGAAGAGCCATAAAAATTCTCTAATCTTGCATATACCCAAATGGCTTCATGTGATTTCTGAACAACCAAAGGACTAATTCGTAAAATAAAACAGAATCTTTTTAAAAAACGGCGCCCGAGGTTGTCATCGAAATCTGTCATAATATTTTAAGCCTGTTAAAGGCAATCTCCAGCAGAATGTTCATCAGTATTGAAAAGAAAATGAGTGTGGCCAGGTTTTATAAAATAGAGTTTAAAACATTTTCTTCGTTGTTTGAATTTAAGCTTGAACTAATGCGGAGTTTAACGGAGAAATATTATCTGAGACAGGAGAATTCTGAGATACACCTACAGAAGCCCACAGTCTGGCCCTGTTTGGCTGGTCCATCACTCACGAGCCTTACAGGGTTCAGAGTTTAATAAATGTTTACGTGTAGTGCCTGCAAGGTTCCACAGTGAGTCATTTGTTTGGGAGAAAATAAAAGCATTTGTTTCTGCAAAACAATATTAATAATAAGTTTCCCAAACAAGGGCACCAAAAACTTATCTAGCCTTCCCCAGGAAATATTAAATCCTGAACCCCTTGAATTTACAAGAAGAGAATATACCATCCTGACAGTCATAGCTAAACAAAATGGATTAAGCATTTAGGGGTTTGGGGTTTTTTTCTTTTTAAAAATTATTTATTTATTTTTGGCTGTGTTGGGTCTTTGTTGCTGTGTGCAGGCTTTCTCTAGTTGCGGCGAGCGGGGGCTACTCTTAATTGCGGTGTGCGGGCTTCTCATTGCAGTGGCTTCTCTTGTTGCGGAGCACAGGCTCTAGGTGCACGGGCTTCAGTAGTTGTGGCACGTGGGCTCAGCAGTTGTGGCTCGCGGGCTCTAGAGCACAGGCTCAGTAGTTGTGACGCACGTGCTTAGTTGCTCTGCGGCATGTGGGATCTTCCCGGACCGGGGCATGAACCCGTGTCCCCTGCATTGGCAGACGGACCCTCAACCACTGCACCACCAGGGAAGTTCCTGAGCATTTAGTTTTAAAAAATAACATTTAAAAAATTCTGTTAAATGTTAGCACGTAAAAGGAATCCATTTGATTTTGAGGATGAGGAAGTGTTGGATGTAGCACTTTGTGGGCATTCTGCAGACGTACCCTGGGACCTTTGAAGGCTTTGTTGCATTCGATTTCTTAAGGGGGTGGCCAGAATTGTGGGTTGACCAGAAGGAGAGCATATGGGCAAACATTCCTTGAGGCACAAAGAGTAGCTGTCAGCGTGATAAACCAAGAAAGGTCCAGACGGGGCTTGAGGAATCACCCTTGTGTAACTGACAAAGATGGTGCAGAAAGTACCCTGGGTGAAAGAATTCTGAGACGGAGTCTGACTGCGCCTTGGAGAGTGTAGTTAACAAATCACTGGGCTGAGTTCATTCAAGGTCGCTAAGAAGGGAGCCTGTCCCTACAAAACCCCCATGTTCACACCATTTGAGATTCCAAGCTCAATTTTAAAAATGCAGACCTTAAGTGTGGGGTCCATTTTTCCTGGTTTGCTCATCTCTTTACCTGAGTGAAATATTTCTAAGAGGAATCTCAATTTCCACAGTGACCAGAATATTTTCATAGATATCCAAACAATTTTCGGATATGCCAAAGTAACTTAAAACCAATTCCATCCAATGAGCAATGATCTTATTCAATTTAAAATACAGAATTTGCTGTTAAAAAGAAACTGTATCAGGACTTCCCTGGTGGCCCAGTGTTTAAGAATCCACCTGCCAATGCAGGGGACAGGGGTTCGAGCCCTGGTCCCAGAAGATCACATGCCGCGGAGCAACTAAGCCCATGCACCACAACTACTGAAGCCCACGCGCCTAGAGCCCGTGCTCTGCAACAAGAGAAGCCACCGCAATGAGAAGCCTGCCACTGCAACGATGACCCAATACAGCCATAAATAAATAAATTTATTTTAAAAAAACTGTATCAGGGGCTTCCCTGGTGGCGTAGTGGTTGAGAGTCCGCCTGCCGATGCAGGGGACATGGGTTCGTGCCCCGGTCCGGGAAGATCCCACATGTTGCGGAGCGGCTGGGCCCGTCAGCCATGGCCGCTGAGCCTGCGCGTCCGGAGCCCGTGCTCCGCAACAGGAGAGGCCACAACAGTGAGAGGCCCGCATACCGCAAAAAAAACAAAAAACAAACAAACAAAAAAAACTATCATTTCCATTTATTTCTTGTGCATTGGAAGTGAAAACTTCTGAGATTTAAATTCATCTCCCATCCTTGTCTTGTCTCCCCATATGAGCCACCTCTAAAAGGGGGATTTCATAGAATTTACTAGGCTATTTATCAAATGCCTTGTCTTTCCACTTGTGGTTTCTGACTTAACATATTTGTGAGTCAGTTGAATGAAGCCAGGTTTTGGTCTTGTAGAGTTTTCTTCAGAGGTTTTAATTGGGCTGTTATTTGAAACAATCGTGCATATTTTGTTTTATAATTTCCTTCTTCCAAAAACTGTCTAACTGACTTTCTTGAGCCATAATGTTCTTTTTTCTTTTTTTTTTTTAACCACCAAAGCTCCTTTTTGATATTGATCATAATCAATGCCTTATCATGTGGAAAACCTTTGTGAGCATAGCATACATTTCCTAGTATGACAACTGGTCATTTCATAATTCCTAATGCAAATTTAAGTCTTTCGTCAGCCTGCAATCTGAATACTAGATTTCTTTGTTTTCTCAGCTACAAAATAAAACTCAGTTCTTTTCCATGGCTTTTATTTTTGTGAAAATGATAGGAGAATAAAGTTTTAATGCTTTCAGCTTGAGTGGACATAATTATTTTCTACAGCGATATTTGCACAATGTCAGTGAAACTGCTTTATCCGACACGCAGTTTTACATTTTTAAAATCAACGTACAATAGGAATTACCCATTCCAGAAAAATTTGAAAACAGAGTTCATGGAAATGAAGACCATATTCCATGTTCTTTTTAACTTTAAGGTGTTCCTGAGGATTAAGATAATGCTTAGAACATTCAAGTTTTTCACATATTATATGATATTCATTATAAACAACCACAAACTCTTTTTACTGAAGTAGAGGTGATTTACAATGTCGTGTTAGTTTCCGGTGTACAGCATAGTGATTCAGTTATACATATACACACATATTCTTTTTCATGTTCTTTTCCATTATGGTTTATTGTAAGATACTGTATATAGTTCCCTATGCTCTACAGTAAGACCTTGTTGTTTATCTATTGTATATATATAGTCATGTGTATCTGTTAATTCCAAACTCCTAACTTATCCCCCACCCCCTTGCGCTTTCCCCTTTGGTAACCATACATTTGTTTCCTATGTTTGTGACTCTATTTCTGTATTGTAAATACATTCGTGTCGTTTTTTTTAGATTCCACATACAAGTAATATATCATATTTGTCTTCCTCTGACTTACTTCACTTAGTATGATCATCTCTAGGTCCATCCATGTTGCTGCAAATGGCATTATTTCCTTCTCTTTTATGGCTGAGTGATATTCTGTTGTATATATGTACCACATCTTCTTTATCCATTCCTCTGTTGATGGACATTTAGGTTGCTTCCATGATCTGATTGTAAATAGTACTGCTGTGAATATAGGGGGGCATGTGTCTTTTTGAATTAGAGTTTTCTCTGAATATATGCCCAGGAGTCGGATCACTGGATCATATGGTAGCTCTATTTTTCGTTTTTTGAGGAACCTCCATCCTGTTCTCCCTAGTGGCTGCACCAGTTTACATTCCCACCAACAGTGCAAGAGGGTTCCCTTTCTCCACACCCTCTCCAGCATTTTTTATTTCTAGACTTTTTGATAATGGCCATTCTGACCAGTGTGAGGTGATAACCTCATTGTAGTTTTTGCATATCTCTGATAATTAGTGATGATGAGGATCTTTTCATATGCCTGTTGGCCATCTCGACATTTGTCTTCTTTGGAGAAATGTCTATTTAGGTCTTTTGCCCATTTTTTGATTGAGTTGTTTGTTTTTTCATTATTGAGTTGTATGAGATGTCTGTATATTTGGAAATTAAGTCATTGTCGGTTGCATTGTTTGCAAATATTTCCTCCCAGTCCATAGGTTGTCTTTATTTTGTGTATGGTTTCCTTTGCTGTGCAAAAGCTTGTGAGTTTCATTAGGTCCCATTTGTTTATTTTTGCTTTTATTTCTATTGCCTTGGGAGAATGACCTAAGAAAACACTGGTCCAACTCATGTCACAGAATGTTTTGCCTATGTTCTCTTCTAGGCGTTTTATGGTGTTATGTCTTATATTTAAGTCTTTAAACCATTTTGAGTTTATTTTTTACAAACTCTAAATATGTATTAAGTTCTTGCCAAAAGTGGAGTAATTCATTTTGCTGGTCTAACCTTAAATTTTTAAAAATATAAATATTTTTTACTTATAAATATTTATAAATGTTATATTTACATAAAATACAAATAATATATAAGCACAAGAGACTTGAAAACCTGTCAAGTGTGGGAGGTGAGGTCAGAGTCAGACAGTGACTTTTGCCCCCAAATTGTGTATTTGTTTCAAAAGGATGGAGGTTAGGACCTTGGGCAGAAATAATGCAAAAAAAAAAAAAAAAAAAAAAAGATCAACCCTGAGGATTTGAGGGGGATTTTTTGGCTGGCATACTTTTTTTTTTTTTTAAGAAGATGTTGGGGGTAGGAGTTTATTAATTAATTAATTTATTTTTGCTGTGTTGGGTCTTCGTTTCTGTGCGAGGGCTTTCTCTAGCTGCGGCGAGCAGGGGCCGCTCTTCATCGTGGTGCGCAGGCCTCTCACTATCGCGGCCTCTCTTGTTGTGGAGCACAGGCTCCAGATGTGCAGGCTCAGTAGTTGTGGCTCACGGGTCCAGTTGCTCCGCGGCATGTGGGATCCTCCCAGACCAGGGCTCAAACCCGTGTCCCCTGCATTAGCAGGCAGATTCTCAACCACTGCGCCACCAGGGAAGCCCATGGCATACCTTTTGAATTGGGACAATTATGGGTACCTTTGTTTGAAATAATGTGTAATGTCTAAGAAAGATGTGTGTGTGTGTGTGTGTGTTGGAATGACACACATGGTATCAATTAACAAAATTTTTATTTTTACCTCTTGGAAGAACATGAAGATATCAGCAAGAATATTGATAATATTACAGGGCATTCAGATCTGAGAAGTAGAACGTAACTCAGGGTCTTTGGAACAAGGGTTTTATTTTAGATACTATATCCTGCTGTCCCCAGGAGACGGTGACCCTCTCATGGGTAAAATAGGGTTTATTTATCTTTTTATTCTCAATGATGAGTACCTTACACACACTAGGAATGTAGTTGCCTAAAGTAAATAAAGAAGCAAGCAGAACACCTAAACAAAGCAGTTAGGACTTCAAAAAAAAATCCCAATTTAACACCAGTTATAAATTTTAAATTGTCACTTGAAAATGAGCATGTTTGAGATAAATGTGTCAGTATTTGGGGCAGAGTTTGAAGGTTCCATCCATTTTATAGGGAAGATTATTTATCAGGGCAGTACCTGTGGTTCTCTATTCCTGAAATATGTGGTTTCAATTTCCAACCGAAGGCTCTTTTTTCAGGGATATCTCATGAGACCCACCTGAGTGGCCTTAGATAAATCATCCAACCTCAGGGTGCTTGATGTCCAGTGATAAAATGGAGACCCAAAGAGAATGTACAATGTGTGATGCACATATTCATTGGTTTAGGCAAAGGCTCGTAATTTTAATCAGATGCTCAGAGGCTCTGTGACCCCAAAATATTAATAACTGCCAACAATTCCTTGTAGCCTGTTCTTTTCTCATGTCTAAAATGATGGAGTGAGCATATGTTGACTTGAAGGTCAGTTTTCACTATGTTACTGTATGCATCTATGAATTTTATAAAACTTCTTAAAGCCAAACTCTTCTTTCCGTTTCCTTGGGGTCCTGTCTCGGTGTACAGCCTTTTAACAACTCCATGGGGAAATAAATCATTTTGACCCAAAGCAGATCAGCGCTGCGACAGAATTCCATTTGTCAGTGCCCACAGATTCAAGATTCTGCTTGAAGAATGTGTCAGAAGCCTTGGTGTATTGTATCACAGGGAAGTATTATTTAGAAATAATCGAAACTACTACCTAAGCCATAGGAAAGTGTCTTTACCACCCCTTTCCAAAATGGTGCCAGATAATGACATATCGTTACAATGCCATTTTGTTCAAGGAATCAACAATCTGCAATGTATCCATCAGCATAACCATTTTCCACAAATAACAATACAGCACATGTATGCACCGCTTTTTCTTTTACAATGAGTGTTTACCTACTTTAAAATCATTTAGTCTTTATTTAGCATTGGGGGCAAAAAAATACATATATCCAAAGCCATAGGATATTAGGAAGGTCAGTGCAGTATGGCACAGACAAGAATGGTTAGAAAGAAGTGCCCATCAGAGATTCAGGACAGCGGAAGGAAAAAATAAAACATGAGCAGAAACACACCTGCAACAAAAACAATGACCAAAAACACACCCCTTGTTATAGCAAGGGAACCAAGTATGAATAAACTTGTAATCAGTTGACGCTAAGACTTGCCTTCAGAAATTACATCAATAGATGCTTAGGGTCACCCCTCCCCCGACCCTGGAGTTGCTGGCTTCAGTATGGATCCGTAATGCATGTATTTCCAAAAGTGGCTGTGTCCCATTGTGCCTGCCACCCATGGGGAAATCAGTTTTTCTTTTTCTTTTTAATTTTATTGGAGTCTAGTTGATTTACAATGTTGTGTTAGTTTCAGGTGTACAGTAAAGTGACTCAGCTATATATAGAGATATATTCATTCTTTTTCAGATACTTTTCTCATATAGGTTATTAGAAAATATTGAGTAGACTTCCCTGTGCTCTACAGTAGGTCCTAGTTGTTTATCTATTTTATATATAGTAGTGTGTGTGTATGTTAATACCAGCCTTCTGATTTATCCCTGCCCCTTTCCCCTTTGGCAACCCTAAGTTTGTTTTCTATGTTTGTAAGTCTGTTTCTGTTTTGTAAGTAAGTTCATTTGTATCATTTTTTAAACCAGATTCCACATATGAGTGATATCGTATGATAATTGTCTGTGTCTGATTTACTTCACGGTATGACAATCTCTGGGTCCATCCATGTTGCTGTAAATGGCATTACTTTATTCTTTTTTATGGCTGAGTACTATTCCGTTGTGTATATGTACCACATCTTCTTTATCCATTCATCTGTCGATAATATGAGGAATCCACAGCCAATCAGAAAAGAAAGCTGTGCAGACTTCCAATTCGAGACGGTGTGTTTAAAAAAGGTCCTGTCTCCAAAAATGGAGATTTGTTACTGCTCTTGGTGGTGGGTTTTTTTTTTAAATCTGTTTTTTAAAGGGCAGTTATTTCCTTCTGCCTTATTTATTATTTATTTTCATTTTTGCTGTGTTGGGTCTTCGTTTCTGTGCGAGGGCTTTCTCTCGTTGCGGCGAGCGGGGGCCACTCCTCATCGCGGTGCGCGGGCCTCATTCTCGCGGCCTCTCTCGTTGCGGAGCACAGGCTCCAGACGCGCCAGCTCAGTAGTTGTGGCTCACGGGCCCAGTTGCTCCATGGCATGTGGGATCCCCCCAGACCAGGACTCGGACCCGTGTCCCCTGCATTAGCAGGCAGATTCTCAACCACTGCGCCACCAGGGAAGCCCAAGGTGGTGTTTTTTGTTTTTTTTTTTTATGTAAAAGATTGGGAACCTAGGCAAGAGGTGATGCTGTGGACCAGAGACCATTCCCATTGAGTGAAGACATTCAGCAAAGATGCAGAGAAAACCCCAGATGCAAGGGGGATGGAATTCCAGAACACTGCTCCAGGAAGTCCCAAGGGAGACTGGAGGGTAGCAAGGCAGTGGGTGACACATGTTATTTATTTGCCACTTTGTACGCTGCCTTGCTCCTGCCGGGTTCCATGATTGGCCACCATCTTCCCCCTTTGTCACAGTCAATAAAAACAGGGGACAACCCCTCACTAAAGGGATGCCTGTCCCCCAGGTGGCATCAGCCATTGTCATCCGAGGAAACTATGATGGAGACAGAAGGGGTATGATATAGGTAGAGGTTGGACTTGGGGCCAAAGCAGGTGACACATCGATGGTCTGAGTTCACAGGTAGTTTTCATTTGGCCTGCAAATTGGATTTTTTAAAATATTGAACCTGCAGGTACTTGAGGCCCAACATACATCATCAGTATCCTATTGAACCTGCAGGTACTTGAGGCCCAACATACATCATCAGTATCCTACACTCCCCATCATATCCCTTATGATTAGCATTGGCCCTAAAGGAATTTTAATTTCCAAGCACTGTAATGGATCGAGTGGTCTGACACTTGGTACTTTTGTAAATCTAAGTTTACTTCATGGAGACAAAGCAAGACAGCAGAGACACGGCCAATTAAATAGTGGCATTGTGGTTTCCATCTTCAGTAGAGTTAATGCATATCTGGTTTAACTCCGAGTGTAAATCATCACCTGGTTAGTTCTTTTTTTTTTTTTTTTAATAAGACAACTGAGTGATTTAAATATCCAATTTTCTTCTTTAGGGCTTCATCTATTTGTCATTTATTTCTAAATGGAAAACAGGCAAGCATAAACTATTGGTTATAAACTTAGCATATCGAAAAAGCCCCCGTGAAGAGCTCCTTAACAATATAAGGGAGAGCGGAATGTGTTATTAGCCTGAAATAAATTTTCATTAGGAAGGGTCAGGGTCTCCAGCAGCTGAATTCTGATGTGAGATGGTTTACCTTGAATATCCTTCAATCCTGCTGCGGCAAGAACCAACAATTTAATAAGTTATTAGATTAAATTCCTTCTTTGAAAACAGTGACAGAATTACATGGGCTCTGATCGTAATCATCCCTTTAAAAGACATGTCAGGGTAACCGGCTACCTTCAGAAAATGTGGGATTTGAGGCAGTGAAGTTCTGTTATAGAAAGGTTGACTGTGGCCACAGCAGAAGTGAGTCCTCTTGGACTAAGAAAAAGCACTTAAGATGGCACCTTGTACCTTGGAAAAATGAGCTGGGTTGCTTTTAGCAATCTAACTGTAGGTAGGCATGGCTGTCTGGTGTTCTCTGAAGCTTCTGAACCTCTACAGAAGACAAACTAGAGAGGAATTTGGAATAAATATGTATTTTTTATTTTTAAAGAAGTAAACAACTTAGGATATAAGTATGGACAAAGAATGTCACCTGCCATATCAGTAAACAAAGGATGTGGAGGCCATCAAGCCCTCAGGCACTGCATCACCCCAAATGTGCACCCTGAGGGGATTCAGGATGGAGAAAAGCAGGATGCTGGCCCTAGGTAGCTAAGGTGCATGTCAAAGGAATGGTTTTAATGAGGCCAGATTCTTGCATTTTCCCATACATCTTTAACTTGAGGTGTTTGTTTTTTCTTTAATTAACAGTAATCTTTTGACGTTCCTACTACCTGGTTTTTGTTGCAAAACCTCGTATATATCCAGGCTCCTCCCCTACCTCTTGGGAGCTGTCCCCCAGAGCTGCCTGAGAGACTGTCTCCTGGGCTTAAGGCCTCAGGATGTCTGCCGAACGAAACATAATTCTCAACTTCTGTAGTGTGCATTTCTTTTTCAATTGGCATAAGGAAATGATAAAAAAATTAGTAAGCCCAGCGATCTGTGAATACGTTACATTCCACGGTAAAAGGGAAATGGCAGATGGAATTAAATTTCAGAATCTTACATAGGGAGAGAGTCCTAGATTATTTAGGTAAATCCAGTCTGATCCCATGAGGTCTTAAAAGCAGAGAACTATCTTGGTTTATAGGGTAGAGATACGGTGACAGGAAAAAAAATAAGTGTGAGCGATTCATAGCATCAGAAGGGTTCAACCTGCCATTTCTTCAGAGTGAGAAAGGCGTGAGGACAGCCTCAAGCAGCAAAGGGCAGGCACAGAGCTGACAGCCGGGACTTCTGTTGTACAACCGTGTGGCAGTGAATTCAGACAATAATGAATGAACTCGGAAGCCAGACTTCCCCAGAGCCTGTGTGAGGGATCACAGCCCTGCTGACGCCTTGATGTTGACCCTGTGAGACTCTAAACAGAGGACACATCCCATCCACGCAGGGCCCAGACTTCTATTTTTTTATTTTAACTTTATTGGAGTACAGTTGATTGACAATGTTGTGTTACTTTCAGGTGTACAGCACAGTGATTCCGTTATACAAGTACATACATTCATTCTTTTTTAGGTTCTTTTCTCATGTAGGTTATCACAGAATATCGGGTGGAGTTCCCTGTGCTATACAGCAGGTCCTTGTGGGTTATCTATCATACATAGTAGACTGCCCAATCTCCCAATCTCCCATTTTATCCCTCCCCTCTCCCTACGCTTTCCCCTTTGGTAAACATACGTTCGTTCCCCAAGCCTGTGAGTCTGTTTCTATTTCCTAAGTAAGTTCATGTGTATCTTTTTTTTTTTAGATTCTTCATATAAGCAATATCATATGATATTTGTCTTTCTCTGTCTGACTTCACTTAGTATGGTCATCTCTAGGTCCATCCATGTTGCTGCAAATGACATTATTTCATTCTTTTTTCTGGCTGAGTAATATTCCATCGTATATATGTACCACATCTTCTTTATCCGTTCATCTGTCAGTGGACATTGAGGTGGCTTCCATGTCCTGACTAATGCAAATAGGGCTGCTATGAACATTGGGGTGCATGTACTTTTTCTAATTGTGGTTTTCTCTGTATATATGCCCAGGAGTGGGATTGCTGGATGGTATGGTAGTTCTATTTTTAGTTTTCTGAGGAACCTCCATACTGTTCTCCATAGTGGCTGTATCAGTTTACATTCCCACCAACAGTGCAGGAGGGCTCCCTTTTCTCCACACCCTCTCCAGCATTTATGGTTTGTAGACTTTTTGATGATGGCCATTCCGACCAGTGTGAGGTGATACCTCATTGTAGTTTTGATTCACATTTATCTGATAATTAGTGACAATGAACATCTTATTTTTTTACATCTTTATTGGAGTATAATTTCTTTACAATGGTGTGTTAGTTTCTGCTTTTTATAACAAAGTGAATCAGTTATACATATACATATGTTCCCATATGTCTTCCCTCTTGCGTCTCCCTCCCTCCCACCCTCCCCATCCCACCCCTCTAGGTGGTCACAAAGCACTGATCCAATCTCCCTGTGCCATGCGGCTGCTTCCCACTATCTATCTACCTTACGTTTGGTAGTGTATATATGTCCATGCCTCTCTTTCGCTTTGTCACAGCTTACCCTTCTCCCTCCCCATGTCATCAAGCCCATTCTCTAGTAGGTCTGTCTTTATTCCTGTCTTACCCCTAGGTTCTTCATGACATTTTTTCCCTTAAATTCCATATATATATGTGTTAGCATACGGTATTTGTCTTTCTCTTTCTGACTTACTTCACTCTGTATAACAGACTCTAGGTCCATCCACCTCATTACAAATAGCTCAATTTCGATTCTTTTTATGGCTGAGTAATATTCCATTCTATATATGTGCCACATCGTTTTTATCCATTCATCTGATGATGGACACTTAGGTTGTTTCCATCTCTGGGCTATTGTAAATAGAGCTGCGATGAACATTGTGTTACATGACTCTTTTTGAATTATGGTTTTCTCAGGGCATATGCCTAGTAGTGGGATTGCTGCGTCATATGGTAGCTCTATTTGTAGTTTTTTAAGGAACCTCCATACTGTCTCCATAGTGGCTGTATCAGTTTACATTCCCACCAGCAGTGCAAGAGAGTTCCCTTTTCTCCACACCCTCTCCAGCATTCATTGTTTCTAGATTTTTTGGTGATGGCCATTCTGCCTGGTGTGAGATGATATCTCATTGTAGTTTTGATTTGCATTTCTCTAATGATTACTGATGTTGGACATTCTTTCCTGTGTTTGTTGGCCACCTGTATATCTTCTTTGGAGAAATGTCTATTTAGGTCTTCTGCCCATTTTTGGATTGGGTTGTGTTTTTTTTTGTTTTTGTTTTTGTTTTTAACATCTTTATTGGAGTATAATTGCTTAACAATGGTGTGTTAGTTTCTGATTTATAACAGAGTGAATCAGCTATACATATACATATATCCCCATATCCCCTCCCTCTTGCGTCTCCCACCCACCCTCCCTATCCCACCCCTCCAGGCGGTCACAAAGCACCGAGGTGATCTCCCTGTGCTATGCGGCTGGATTGGGTAGGTTGCTTTTTTTGTTATTGAGCTACATGAGCTGCTTATAAATTTTGGAGATTAATCCTTTGTCAGTGGCTTCATTTGCAAATATTTTCTCCCATTCTGAGGGTTGTTTTTGGTCTTGTTTATGGTTTCCTTTGCTGTGCAAAAGCTTTGAAGTTTCATTAGGTCCCATTTGTTTATTTTTGTTTTTATTTCCATTTCTCTAGGAGGTGGGTCAAAAAGGATCTTGCTGTGATTTATGTCATAGAGTGTTCTGCCTATGTTTTTCCCCTAAGAGTTTGATAGTTTCTGGCCTTACATTTAGGTCTTTAGTCCATTTTGAGCTTATTTTTGTGTATGGTGTTAGGGAATGATCTAATCTCATACTTTTATATGTACCTGTCCAGTTTTCCCAGCACCACTTATTGAAGAGGCTGTCCTTTCTCCACTGTACATTCCTGCCTCCTTTGTCAAAGATAAGGTGACCACATGTATGTGGGTTTATCTCTGGGCTTTCTATCCTGTTCCATTGATCTATCTTTCTGTTTTTGTGCCAGTACCATACTGTCTTGATTACCTTAGCTTTGTAGTATAGTCTGAAGTCAGGGAGCCTGATTCCTCCAGCTCCGTTTTTCGTTCTCAAGATTGCTTTGGCTATTCGGGGTCTTTTGTTTTTCCAAACAAATTTTGAAATTTTTTGTTCTAGTTCTGTGAAAAATGCCAGTGGTAGTTTGATAGGGATTGCATTGAATCTGTAGATTGCTTTGGGTAGTAGAGTCATTTTCACAATAATGATTCTTCCAATCCAGGAGCATGGTATATCTCTCCATCTATTTGTATCATCTTTAATTTCTTTCATCAGTGTCTTATAATTTTCTGCATACAGGTATTTTGTCTCCTTAGGTAGGTTTATTCCTAGATATTTTATTCTTTTTGTTGCAATGGTAAATGGGAGTGTTTTCTTGATTTCATTTTCAGATTTTTCATCATTAGTGTACAGGAATGCCAGAGATTTCTGTGCATTAGTTTTGTATCCTGCTACTTTACCAAATTCATTGATTAGCTCTAGTCGGTTTCTGGTAGCATCTTTAGGATTCTCTATGTATAGTATCATGTCATCTGCAAACAGTGACAGCTTTACTTCTTCTTTTCCAATTTGGATTCCTTTTATTTCCTTTTCTTCTCTGATTGCTGTGGCTAAAACTTCCAAAACTATGTTGCATAAGAGTGGTGAGAGTGGGCAACCTTGTCTTGTTCCTGATCTTAGTGGAAATGCTTTCAATTTTTCACCATTGAGGATGATGTTGGCTGTGGGTTTGTCATATATGTGGCCTTTATTATGTTGAGGAAAGTTCCCTCTGTGCCTACTTTCTGCAGGGTTTTTATCATAAATGGGTGTTGAATTTTGTTGAAAGCTTTCTCTGCATCTATTGAGATGATCATATGGTTTTTCTCCTTCAATTTGTTAATATGGTGTATCACGTTGATTGATTTGCGTATATTGAAGATTCCTTGCATTCCTGGGATAAATCCCACTTGATCATGGTGTATGATCCTTTTAATGTGCTCTTGGATTCTGTTTGCTAGTATTTTGTTGAGGATTTTTGCATCTATGTTCATCAGTGATATTGGCCTGTAGTTTTCTTTCTTTGTGACATCCTTGTCTGGTTTTGGTATCAGGGTGATGGTGGCCTCATAGAATGAGTTTAGGAGTGTTCCTCCCTCTGCTAGATTTTGGAAGTTTGAGAAGGATAGGTGTTAGCTCTTCTCTAAATGCTTGATAGAATTTGCCTGTGAAGCCATCTGGTCCTGGGCTTTTGTTTGTTGGAAGATTTTTAATCACAGTTTCAATTTCAGTGCTTGTGATTGGTCTGTTCCTATTTTCTATTTCTTCCTGATTCAGTCTTGGCAGGTTGTGCATTTCTAAGAATTTGTCCATTTCTTCCAGGTTGTCCATTTTATTGGCATAGAGTTGCTTGTAGTAATCTCTCATGACCTTTTGTATTTCTGCAGTGTCAGTTGTTACTTCTCCTTTTTCATTTCTAATTCTATTGATTTGAGTCTTTCCCCTTTTTTTCTTGATGAGTCTGGCTAATGGTTTATCAATTTTGTTTATCTTCTCAAAGAACGAGCTTTTAGTTTTATTGATCTTTGCTATCGTTTCCTTCATTTCTTTTTCATTTATTTCTGATCTGATTTTTATGACTTCTTTCCTTCTGATAACTTTGGGGGTTTTTTGTTCTTCTTTCTCTATTTGCCTTAGGTGCAAGGTCAGGTTGTTTATTCGAGATATTTCCTGTTCCTTAAGGTGGAATTGTATTGCTATAAACTTCCCTCTTAGAACTGCTTTTGCTGCATCCCATAGGTTTTGGGTCGTCGTGTCTCCATTGTCATTTGTTTCTAGGTATATTTAAATTTCCTCTTTGATTTTCTTCAGTGATCACTTCACTATTAAGTAGTGAGTGTATTGTTTAGCCTCCATGTGTTTGTATTTTTTACAGATCTTTTCCTGTAATTGATATCTAGTCTCATAGCATTGTGGTCAGAAAAGATACTTGATACAATTTCAATTTTATTAAATTTACCAAGGCTTGATTTGTGACCCAAGATATGATCTATCCTGGAGAATGTTCCATGAGCACTTGAGAAGAATGTGTATTCTGTTGTTTTTGGATGGAATGTCCTATAAATGTCAATTAAGTCCATCTTGTTTAATGTATCATTTAAAGCTTGTGTTTCCTTATTTATTTTCATTTTGGATGATCTGTCCATTGGTGAAAGTGGGGTGTTAAAGTCCCCTACTATGAATGTGTTACTGTCGATTTCCCCTTTTATGGCTGTTAGTATTTGTCTTATGTATTGAGGTGCTCCTATGTTGGGTGCATAAATATTTACAATTGTTATATCTTCTTCTTGGATCGATCCCTTGATCATTATGTAGTGTCCTTCTTTGTCTCTTCTAGTAGTCTTTATTTTAAAGTCTATTTTCTCTGATATGAGAATTGCTACTCCAGCTTTCTTCTGGTTTCCATTTGCATGGAATATCTTTTTCCATCCCCTTACTTTCAGTCTGTATGTGTCTCTAGGTCTGAAGTGGGTCTCTTGTAGACAGCATATATATGGGTCTTGTTTTTGTATCCATTCAGCCAATCTGTGTCTTGGTGGGAGCATTTAGTCCATTTACATTTAAGGTAATTATCGATATGTATGTTCCTATTCCCATTTTCTTAATTGTTTTGGGTTCGTTATTGTAGGTCTTTTCCTTCTGTTGTGTTTCTTGCCTAGAGAAGTTCCTTTAGCATTTGTTGTAAAGCTGGTTTGGTGGTGCTGAACTCTCTCAGCTTTTGCTTGTCTGTAAAGGTTTTAATTTCTCCATCAAATCTGAATGAGATCCTTGCTGGGTAGAGTAATCTTGGTTGCAGGTTTTTCTCCTTCATCACTTTAAATATGTCCTGCCACTCCCTTCTGGCTTGCAGAGTTTCTGCTGAAAGATCAGCTGTTAACCTTATGGGGATTCCGTTTTTCCCTTCCCGCTTTTAATATGTTTTCTTTTTATTTAATTTTTGACAGATTAATATGTGTCTTGGCGTATTTCTCCTTGGATTTATTCTGTATGGGACTCTCTGTGCCTCCTGGACTTGATTAACTATTTCCTTTCCCATATTAGGGAAGTTTTCAACTGTAATCTCTTCAAATATTTTCTCAGTGCCTTTCATTTTCTCTTCTTCTTCTGGAACCCCTATAATTCGAATGTTGGTGTGTTTAATGTTGTCCCAGAGGTCTCTGAGACTGTCCTCTGTTTTTTTCATTCTTTTTTCTTTATTCTCCTCTGCAGTAGTTACTTCCACTATTTTATCTTCCAGGTCACTTATCTGTTCTTCTGCCTCAGTTATTCTGCTACTGATCCCATCTAGAGTATTTTTTATTTCATTTATTGTGTTGTTCATCATTGCTTGTTTCATCTTTAGTTCTTCTAGGTCCTTGTTAACTGTTTCTTGCATTTTGATATCTTTGTTTTTATTTGCATTTTTCAGATGAAAAACTAGAACAGAATCAGAGGATAAAATGACTTTCCTAAAGTTTCATAACCATTTAGAAATGAAGCCAAGACTGAATACCAGACCTGGCTCCCCACCAGGTTACAAAGCATGCACCTAACATGAAGTGAAGTTACGACGTTAGTTAAATTGCTGTGATGCAAGATGAAAACACTGGATTTACACAATATGGGAAATGAAACCCTCCTATAAAATAGTTTTATATTTTAAGTGTACTTCAAAATAATCCTTTACCATGAAAACAAAAGTACATTACCATCATTGAGGCAAAAAGGAATTAATGAATAGGCTTTCACAATTATGTTTCTGGAGCCTTGTTCAGTGCCTGGCACATAATGGAAGATACATAAATACCTTTGTTATTGTTACATGCAAAGGCATAATTGTGTATATAGGAATACATGTATGTATTTGTATCACAATTATTTAAGTAAGTTGATTTAAATACATCATTATTGTTACTTGCAAAGACAATTTTATACAATACGTATATGTATCACATTTAAATTATATCAGAATTTAGGTTAGCTAATTTATTTTTTCAATAGTGAGGTATTTTTTTAATAGAAGTATAGTTGATTTACAATGTTGCATTAGTTTCAGCAGTACAGCAAAGCAGTTCAGTTACACATATACACATATATTCATTCTTTTTCAGACTTTTTTCCATTATAGGTTATTACAGAATACTGAGTATAGTTCCCTGTGCTACACAGTAAGTCCTTGTTGTTTATGTATTTTATGTGTAGTAATGAGTCTCTCTATTAATCTCATACTCCTAATTATTCCCTCTGCCCTTTCCCCTTTGATAACCATAAGTTTGTTCTCTGTGTCTGTGTGTCTATTTCTGTTTTGTATAATTTCATTTGTATAATTTTTTTTAGATTCCACATATAAGTGATATCATGATATTTGTCTGGTTTGCTTCACTCAGTATGATAATCTCTAGGTTAGCTAAATAATCTCTAGGTTAGCTAATTTAAATATATGTTTTTGTTACATGCAGAAGTATAATTGCAGTTATAAGTACCTATACGCAATTATTCCTTTGCATGTAACAAGAATAAGCTTATATATATATGTATGCATTTATGTATATACACATGTGTATCACCTTTTTTTATTGGAGTATAATTGCTTTACAGTATTGTGTTAGTTTCTGCTGTACAGTGAAGTGATTCAGCTCTATGTATACATACATCCCCTCCCCCCCATTCCCCACCCATCCCACCCATCTAGGTCACCACAGAGCACTGAGCTGAGCTCACTGTGCTATACAGCAGGTTCCCACTAGTTATCTATTTTACACATGGTAGTTTATTTATGTCAAACCTATTCTCCCAATTCATCCCACCCTACCCTGCCCCCCATCCCCCTGCCATGTCCATACGTCTGTTTTCTATGTCTGTGTCTCTATTCCTGCCCTGGAAATAGGTTCATCTGTGCTATTTTTCTAGATTCCACATATATGTATTAATATGATATTTGTTTTTCTTTTTCTGACTTACTTCACTCTGTATGATATGACAGTCTCTTGGTCCATCCACATCTCTACAAATGACCCAGTTTTGTTCCTTTTTATGGCTGAGTAAGATTCCATTGTATATGTGTACCACATCTTCTTTATCCATTCATCTGTCGATGGGCATTTAGGTTGCTTCCATGACCTGGCTATTGTAAATAGTGCTGCAATGAACAATGGGGTATGTGTGTCTTTTTAAATTATGGTTTTCTCAGGGTATATGCTCAGTAGTGGGATTGCTGGGTCAGATGGTAGTTCTATTTTTAAAGTTTTTTAAGGAAGCTCCATACTGTTCTCCATAGTGGCCGCACCAGGCTACATTCCCACCAACAGTATAAGAGGATTCTCTTTTCTCCACACCCTCTCCAGCATTTATTGTTTCTAGATTTTTTGATAATGGCCATTCTGACCAGTGTGATGTGATACGTCATTGTAGTTTTGATTTGCATTTCTCTAATAATTAGTTATGTTGAGCATCTTTTCATGTGCCTCTTGGCCATCTGTATGTCTTCTCTGGAGAAATGTCTATTTAGGTCTTCTGCCCAATTTTTGATTGAATTGTTTGTTTTGATATTGAGCTGCCTGAGCTGTTTGTATATTCTGGAGGTTAATCTTTTGTCCCTTGCTTTGTTAGCAAATATTTTCTCCCATTCTGAGGGTTGTCTTTTCGTCTTGTTTATGGTTTCTTTTACTGTGCAAAAGCTTTTAAGTTTCACTTGTTTATTTTTGTTTTTATTTTCATTAGTAGGTGCGTCAAAAAAGATCTTGCTGTGACCTGTGTCAAAGAGTGTTCTTCCTATGTTTTCCTCTGAGTTTTATAGTGTCCTGTCTTACATTTAGGTCTTACATCCATTTTGAGTTTATTTTTGTGCATGAAGTTAGGGTGTGTTCTGATTTCATTCTTTTACATGTAGATGTCCAGTTTTCCCAGCACCACTTATTGAAGAGACTGTCTTTTCTCCATTGTATATTCTTATCTCCTTTGTCATAAGATGAGGTGACCATAGGTGCATGGGTTTCCCTCTGGGCTTTCTATCCTGTACCACTGACGTATAATTCTGTTTTTGTGCTGTGTATCACCTTTTTATAACCATATTACAATTGCAAATTTTTGAGGCTATGATTATATCATACATCAAGATATATATGTTAATTATAAATATGTAAGTATATATAACGCACATATAGTCTTTTATTTCCTTTCTGTCTACTCAGATTTAGTTAATATGAACATAAGCCATTCAGAACAGGAAAAGTTAAACCGTATTGAAGAGGTACCACCTGAAATACAGCCAAGTCTCTGTGTAAACTTTTACATCCACAAATCTACACCATGATTAGGATCATGCTTCGTTCCTACCTACAGGCAGAAGCACACTTACCTCAAGTAACTTGATCTTACACACCTGCTATCTTGCAGATGGTTACCGTGGGGTCACTGGGGTCTAGGGATTCATGAACCATGGCACAAATATCCTTCTGATAAGGCATTGTGCTGTGCAGATGTGGAAGAGGGCAGCTGGCTGAGTTCTGTGCAGTTGATCTAGGATTTGGCTAGAAGGCAGCGGCCCCAAGAGGGACACAGCTTGACAGGGTGAAGGAAAGGAAAGTCAGGCTCACAGCCAGCTGCGGTACCCTCTCCACAAGCAAGTTCATGGACAGACCAAGCAGGGGGAAAAGGCACCAGCACCCCTGGGACAGGGGCTTCTGAGAGCAGGAGGAACAGCTGCTGTGAAAGGGTTGCTGAAGATATAGGAAAAGATGGGCATTAGCCACTGCATCTGCTCTCTCAGGTCCAACCTTATCCAAAATATTCCCATCTTATTCCCACATGTATTTAGAGCCTTTTTAGGAAAATATTCCCTCTGCTTCCAGCTCCTCATAAAAGTGCTGACACATAAAAACATTTTTATGAAATTAATAAAGGAATAACCAAGTCTCCTCAGAATTAGATCAATGTAGGCTTGAATTAAGCTGTATGCCCTCTTTTTTTTAAAAGCAACTAGCCCCAATACACATTTATATGTATGAACTCCCCAACATTCGACCATTTTTGCTCTATAAAACGACACTTTCATCCCTGAACAAAATAGGTTCGTTTATGACAAAGGAAAATGGGGACTGGCTTTGAAGTGACTTTAATGAGTTAAGAAAAGAAAAGAGGCAACTATCTGGTTTAGACCTACTGTATAGCACAGGGAACTCTACTCAATACTCTGTAATGACTTACATGGGGAAGGAATCTAATAAACAGTGGATATAAGTATATGAATAACAGATTCACTTTGCTATACAGCAGAAACTAATACAACATTAAAAATCTACTCCAATAAAAATTATTTTTAAAAAATGCAGAGGGGATCATGGCACTATAGTATTTCACTGGCTAAACATTCCACACTTTCTTTCTTCATTCTACTCTTTATGGACTTGTGTTGTTTTGATTTTTAAAAATTTTACTCTTACAGTATTTCTATGAACGTTCGTATGTCATGCGTCCTAATGTACCAATGCAAGCAATTTTCTAATGTGCGTGTGTAGCATGCAGGTAATGACGGAGTATGAGGGTGGAAGTCAAATTTCATTTTCCTCATACGGATATCAAATTGTGTCAACCAGCCTTTCCCCACCCCCATGAGTGCCACATCTATGATACACCAAATATCATTTATGAATAAAAAAAAGGCAGAGGAGGAAAAAATCCTCCAGCAACTTAAGGACATGCCCACGTCCCTCTGTAGTTCTACAACTTTTTAAGGACTTGTGAAAGTGCAGCTAAGGCGAACCAAATGGGTTGTATGGTTATATTCTGTGTAATAATGGTTTCAATGTCTGCAAAGGTTTCCATTGCTATAAAGGTCTATCTAATTCTCCTTCCAGAAAATTCTTATAAGGAGTAAGGTATGGAGGTGTGTGTGCATGTTTCTGTGTATATATATCTAACGATTATATTTAATATGTGTAAGTCATTCGTTCACCAGTTTAATAGCTGCTATTAACAGAGGCATTTGGCATTCAAAGACTTGTAAGAAAGGTATATATACAACCCAACTCATTTATAATTATCACTTTTTAGACATGTAATTTAATGCACCTATTTTTAATAGCATTTAAAAATCAGTTTTAATATCATTGAATATTCAGAAAACGTAATACTGTATCATGTAACTATTTCTTGAGGGACACACCTTGCTAACACACACCCAAACCAGCTTGTCGGTATTAGCCGCAAAACCTTGACTCCTTGAGGGAAGGCTGTGTTTTTCCACTATGTGCCCCAAGACATAGAGGAGTTCTGGGCTTCTGGTAGACAAAGAAAAAGTCATTTTTGAATGAAGGGAAAAAGGAAGAAGAAAAGAATTGTGGGATCAGAGGAGATACCAACTCCCAAGGAAATGTCTCTGCCCGCATCATTTTCCCCTCCCCCTGCTCACCACAAAACACACTCCAGGAGATTGGAAACACCAAAAACATCACTCTGAGAAAAAAAAAAATCTATTCTTTCATGCTAAACTAACTTTTAAGCAAAACTCGATACCAAGTTTAATACATTGCTTTTCACATTGTCAGTGATCGGTAAACATTTTTCCACTTCTCTTCTACAAGTTTGCTTTTTTCACCATTTATTGACTAAGTCCATAGTTTCCCATATCCATTCAAGTCTAAACACTGTGAAAAAGTGGATCGTGCTTGCCCGGCGCTCGTACCGTACCTTTATCTGCTCCCTGGTACCTGTCCACTGATTTAGCCAGGGCTGATCCGTTAGTGATGGACCGTATCATCCGTGGCAGTGGCGTGAGTGCTGTGGATAAAGCAAAGGTCTGTTAGATGTGGCTTCATGTCTCAAGAAGGCTGTGGGGTAGAGTGGATATACCTCATAGAACTTACAGTTAATCGACTCTCTGGAACAAATGGTAGTGAACGCCCAAAGAAACACGGATCTTTGGTGAAAACAAAGCAAAACAACAGGAACCGATTGAGGGTTGTCCTCCTTCATGGAAGAGTTTCCGATTGTTTCCTACTTGTGTTGTAGTTGGGAACACACTGAGGGGACATCAACATCATCTTTGGTTCCTGCATACTATAAAACTGCTAGGGGAAAACACAGGCAGGACACTGTGACATAAAATGTAGCAATATTTTTTGGGGTCTGTCTCCTAAGGCTCAGAAAACAAAAGCAAAAATAAACAAATGGGACCTAATTAAACGTAAAGGTTTTGCACAGCAAAGGAAACCATTGGCAAAACGCAAAGACAACCTACTGATTGGGAGAAAATATTTGCAAATGATACAATCGATAAGGGGTTAATATCCAAAATATATAAACAGCTTATACAATATAAAAAACAAACAGTTCAATTAAAAAGTGGACAGAAGACCTGAATATTTTTAAAAAGTAAATGGATATCACTTCAGAAAGAGTTAAATCGTGTGTGTGTACGTGCGCATACGTGTGTCTTTATATACGTATATAGATACCTGCAACAGCAGACTATATGTACATATGTAAATGTATACGTGTGTACATATAGTATGTTGTTGCAGGTATCTATATGTGTGTTATATATGTGTTTGTATACATATGATGTTTTACTATGAAAAGCTACATATTCTAATGTCAGTAAAATCATGTTTAATGCATAAACCAAAATTTGCAAAGTGTTCCTATATGTATCACTCATGGTAATGTAAATGAATCAGTTGCAATCACCTCTAAAGACAGAAAGATAGTGATTTCACTTTAAAAATACTGATTAAATTCAGCCCCTAAGAATGCCTAGATAAAATAAATGATTCAGGAAGGTTAAAGGAAAACCAAGACCAGTTGTGGCTTGGAGCAATGCAGATCAAAAGGAAGCAGAGGGAATTACATTAATATTATGCAAAACAGAAGTTACAGAAAACACAGTAAATAAAAATGTATCCCATTTAAACACATGTTCCATTGAGAGTAAAGCTACTTATTGCCGTGAACCTTTGAGAAAGGAACTATTCATAAGTGGAAGAATGATGGAAAATCCTCTCTCAAAAGTTTAGTTTGTTTCAGACAAATGTTCATCAGACGCTCCACTCTCTTCCATAACTTACTGGTTGATTTTTCTATTCAACTTTTCCCAATTGGTTCATACATAGATATACATATCTATAGATCCTGCATTCTAATGTTTTGTCAATTAAAATGACTGCAAACGACTTCTATAAGTGTGTGACTTCTTTTCCATTTCCTTATGTCTTATGAATGTAGTCGAATTAGTTTCAAGATGTACCATTTCCAGCTTCATTCAGTTCCAATATTTTCTAATTTAAACCATCGTGCTGTCATGGTCCCACTGGTTACTGAGGAGAGAGGTGATTAATTTTCAAACTTTTGTGTAACTCGTCCTCACATTTCTTTAGACTGGCTTTATAATTTGCTATGTGTTCATCTGTTGTTAAAGTTCTATGGGACTCAAAGATGCATGTGGAGTCTCCAGTTTGGGGGGCAGTCGTGTTCTACATAGGCACCTTAGGAAATGTATTCATTGTGTGTTACCTGTACTATACAAATACTCTGTATTCTCTCTTGGTGTAGTCTGCTTAATGTACTAACTTTCCACGAGCAGAAAGTTAACTCACTGTGGTTATGGATTGGTCAATTTCTCATTGCTATACGACATGCGCTTTAAATATTGATGCACTGCTAATAAAGATACACAAGTTTAGACTTGGTGTATCTTCCTGGAGCAGTGAACTTCTTAACAATATGTAGTTACCCTGTATTTTCTTTTAATTGAATTTGATTTATAATATTGTGTTAGTTTCTGGAGTACAGCAAAGTGATTCAGTTATATATATATATTTTTTTCAGATTATTTTCCATTATAGGTTATTATAGGATACTGAGCACAGTTCCCTGTGCCACACAGTCAATCCTTGTTTATCTATTTTATGTATAGTCTTTTTTATCTGTTAATCCCAGACACCTAATTTACCCCTTTGCCTTCAGTAACCATAAGTTTGTTTTCTATGTCTATGGACCCTCTTTACATGGAATAATCCTTTGTGACTTCTAGTTCATTTTCTCCAATATCCAGAGTTACATCCATCTACGCTTGAGTAGCAGGTCTGTGACGTTTCTTTTTCCATCTAGTTGCTTCTTACATCTGTGTTCTCTGCAGGCAGCATACAGATGCATTTTTTGAAAACCCAATCCTCCGGTGGTTATCTTTGAAGAGGAAAATTGATTGAGCATTTGGTAGGATCTTGATGTATCTGTGTCCTTTCTACTTTCTTTCATCTGACACGGCTCCCTTTCCATAGCCATCCTCCTTCTTTGATTCTTTGGAACTAGCCCTCCAGTGTTTCCTGTTACATTTCCAGAAGTTACATACCCTCTGTGCATTATTTTAATGATTTCTCTAGATACTTTAATGCACATATTTAAGGCCTAAAGTAATCTGCTTTACCTCATTCATGTGTATCAACTCGAATCAAATCCCCAACTGTTAGGCTGCTGCAACCCATCATGTGTATTATTTTATACGATCTAAACTTTGTTTAGATTTTTCCCCATGTTTGGTTCTTTCCCCTCTCCCTCAGCATTTTCTGCATTTCTCTTTGAATATGTTCTTTCTTTAATGCATCCTTTATTGAATACGTTCTAATTATTTAATGCATCCTTTAGTCTTAAGAAAGCAGTGTTACAGGCAGACCTCTCCTTTTTGTTGTCTAAAAATACCTTTACTTCCTGTTTGCCTTAAAAGGAGCTTCTCTGGACCTACAATCCTAGGTTGACCATTATTTCCATTCAGAGTTTTGAAGGTACGTATCATTCCAGTGGCTACTCGTTTCCATGAGAAGTCAGAAGACCGTCTAGTTTTTTTCTACTAAAGGTAGAAATGTGGCTCTTCCCTCTACAGCTCCTTTAACATTTGTGTTCTGTGTTCTTTGCTTGTTTGACGACAACATACCTTGCCTTGGATTTTTTTTTTAATTTACACTCTCAGATAGGTTGTGCCTCCATCCAGGCAATGGTGTCTTGCTTCTGTTCTTGAAATTTCTTAATCATTATGCGTTTGATACTGCCTTCTTCCCAATCTCTCTATCCTGTCTTTGTAAAACTCTAATTACATGTAGGCAGTGACTTCTCACCCCCTTTGTTCTATGTCTTTTAATGCCTCTTTCCTACTTCCCCTTTTTTCTTGGGTCTTTTTTGCAACATTCTTTCTACTGTGCCCCAGTCTACCCTCTGGCTTACTAATTTTCTCTTCATTTGCTGTTTAAGTCAATCATTTTGCAAGTCGGCTGGCAAAATTGAGGATATAACCTTGTTTCTTCATCATATTTCCTATGCATATTTTATTTCTTCTGATATTTTACACATACTTCTTTTTCCTTTGGACTCTTAGGCGCCCGGTTGCTTTTGCATTTGCAGACCTCTTTCTGTGGGTTGTTGTTTCTTTCGTTTCTGCTTCTCTGCTGGTGCTTCTTTTCCTTGGATGATTTTTTGTTTTTTGTTTGTTTGTTTTTGTGGGGATGTTTAGATGAGTTGGTGTTCCCGGCACTGTATTTATAGGAGTTCTTTGAGGATTCCATTTGAAGTGCATCCCTCTAGAGAAAATGTCACTGTGTTTCTACCAAGCCTTTGGAGGTACATCCACTTTAGAACTATTTTAAGCTATGGTTTCAATTTAGGATCTTCAGGCAAACAAATGGAATGAATTCTGGTGGCGAAGACACACAGGTAAAGGATTTTGTTGGAAGTGTCGGGGGGGGGAGATTCTGTTTTTTTCTCATTCGTTCATTCATTCATTCATTTCTCTTCATCCACGCTGAGCTCAGATTGGGAAGTATACTCAACGATGTACTTTTTAACAAGACTTTCCTTGTATGATATCACTTATGTGTGGGATCAAAAAAATACAGCACACTAGTGAATATAACAAAAAGAAGCTGACTCACAGATCTAGAGAACAAACTAGTGGTTACCGGGGAGGAGGGGCATAAGAGGTACAAACTATTATGTTTAGAATAAGCTACAAGGACGTATTGTACAACATGAAGAATATAGCCCATATTTTATGATAACTATAAATGGAGTATAACCTTTAAAATCTGTGAATCACCATCTTGGACACCTGTAACTGATGTACTATTTGTACAGCAACTCTACCTCAATTTAAATCAAAAAGAAGATTTCCCTTATAAACTGTTCATTTTCTGCAAATGCACACTTCTTTTTTGGATCTTAGTCTTTGGGGGTTGTTTTTGAACGCCTGCCTAACCTTCTTGGACCAGAGGATATTTTCCATCCCTTTCTCCTGTGCTCACGTACAAACCAGCATTTATGTTACCAGGGTCGGCATGTGCATATACGAAAGAGAAAATTCCCAGTTCACAATTCCATTTCTTCTTTGGACTTTTGCTTCCTTTCCTTTCTCTCATCTCTGAGGAATATACTCCTCTTTCCAGCTGCTCCGTGATGATGTATTTATTTGTTTAAAAAATTTCCCCGCAGCGTGTTGACTCTGAGGGTTTATGCAAAACAGACTTTCTGCCCTGTTTGGGTGGCATATGCTCTTGTTTGGGTGGCATATGCTCTTTATACTCTGGCTATTTTGTCTGGCTTCTGCATAGCTTTCTTGGTATTAAGAAGTATCAAGAACATAATCCTTTTTATAGAAAGCATATTTTCTGTCAATTAACAATTTGGAATTTTGCTCAGTCCAACAGCATGATTTCTTTCATTTTATCTGTTGCAATGCACTATTCTTTTTTTTTTTTTTTTTTTTTTTTTTTGAGGTACGCAGGCCTCTCACTGTTGTGGCCTCTCCCGTTGCAGAGCACAGGCTCCGGACGTGCAGGTTCAGCGGCCATGGCTCACGGGCCCAGCCGCTCTGCAGCATGTGGGATCTTCCCGGACCGGGGCACGAACCCGTGTCCCCTGTATCGGCAGGCGGACTCTCAACCACTGCGCCACCAGGGAAGCCCTGCACTATTCTTGCATCTCACATTAAGAAATAAAGTATGGGGACCTCCCTGGTGGCGCAGTAGTTAAGAATCTGCCTGCTAATGCAGGGGACACAGGTTTGTGCCCTGGTCCGGGAAGATCCCACATGCCATGGAGCAGCTAAACCCATGCGTCACAACTACTGAAGCCCACGCTCCTAGAGCCCGTGCTCTGCAACGAGGGAAGCTACTGCCATGAGAAGCCCGTGTACTGCAAGGAAGAGCAGCCTCTGCTCACTGCAACTAGAGAAAGCCTGCGTGCAGCAACGGAGACCTAATGCAGCCAAAAATAAACAAACAAGTAAATAAAAATTTTTTTAAAAAGAAGAAATAAAGTATGTCTAGGGATGTTTTATTGCCTATTGTTGCTTCAGCTTGTTTCAAGTACAGGTCATACTCTGCACCAGGAAAAGTGCCTACCAGTTTCTTCTTTTACATCTTGTTGGCATACCCTTCTGTACTACTAAAATGTGAGGACTGATCCTGGGATCTCATTTTAATTCATGAGCCTTGCTAATGCCAGGATTACTCCCCAGCCCAGGGACAATATGCGTTTCCTCCTTGGACAGCAGATTCAAAGCTGAGGAAGGAACTTCATGAACAGCTTTATGAGCCCATCTCTCTCTTTTTACCTCACCCCTCTCCCCATCTCTGTCCTGCCCTCTGTACTACGCACGTATAATCTTTATTAAAATGTATGCATTTCAGACTGTTTATTGAGTTAAAATTTACATACTATGCAATTCACCCATTTAACGTGTCAATTCCATGGTTTTTTAATAGTCTCACAGATTTGTGCAGCTATCCCCATAATCCATTTTTAGAATATTTTTGTTACCTTAAAAAAAAACCCGCACTCCTTAACAATCACCTCCCAACACTAGGCAACCAACAGTCTACTTTCTGTCGCTATAGATTTACCTATTCTGCACACATCATATAAATGGAATCATATATTATACTATGTGATTTTTTATGTGGGGTTTATTTGACTTTACATCAGGTTTATGCACGTCCTAGCACATAGCATTACTTCATTTCTTTTAAGTGTTGAATGGAATTTCATTGTATGCATAGACCATATTTTTTCTATGTGTTTATCTGATGATGGACATTGGGGTTGTTTCTACTTTTTAAGCTGTAATGAATTAATGATGCTGTGGACATTCGTGTACAGATTTTTGTGTAGATGTGTTTTCGTTGCTCTTCTGTATATACCTAGGAATGGATCTGTAGGGTCATATGATCCCTCTGTATTTACTGGACACACTGCCAGATTGTTTCCCAAAACAGATGTAGCACTTTATGTTTTCACCAGCCATGGGCAACAGTTCCAATTTCCCTAAATCCTCTCCAACACTTGGTATTATCTTCTTGACTGGAGAGTGTGTGTGAAGTAGTATCTCATTGTGGTTTTGTGTTTCCCTGATGGCTTGCATGTATCATCTTTTTTAAAATTGATTTTTATTGGAACATAGTTGATTTACAATGTTGTGTTAGTTTCAGGTGTACAGCAAAGTGAATCAGTTATACATATACATATATCTACTCTTTTTTAGATTCTTTTCCCATATAGTTCATTACAGAGTATTGAGTAGAGTTCCCTGTGCTATACACTAGGTTTTTATTCGTTATCTATTTTATCTATAGTTGTGTGTATATGTCAACCCCAATCTCCCAATGTATCCCTCCCCTGCCATTTACCCCCTGGTAACCATGAATTTGTTTTCTACATCTGTGACTCTATTTCTGTTTTGTAAGTAGGTTCATTTGTACCATATTTTTAGGTTCCATATATAAGTGATATGATGTCTTTTTCTGACTTACTTCACTCAGTATAACAAACAAACCATCCATGTCCCTGCAAGTGGCATTATTTTGTTCTTTTTATGGCTGAGTAATATTCCATTGTATATATGTACCACGTCTTCTTTATCCATTGATGTGTTGATGGACATTTAGGTTGCTTCCATGTCTTTGCTATTGTAAATAGTGCTGCTGTGAACATTGGGGTGCATGTATCCTTTTGAATTATGGTTTTCTCCAGGAATATGCCCAGGAGTGGGATTGCTGGGTTGTATGGTAGTTCTATTTTTAGTTTTTTAAGGAACCTCCATACTGTTCTCCACAGTGGCTGCACCAACTTACATTCCCACCAACAGTGTAGGAGGGTTCCATTTTCTCCACACCCTCTCCAGCATTTGTTATTTGTAGATTTTTTGATGATAGCCATTCTGACTGGTGTGGTACCATTGTATTGGTAGTTTTGATTTGCATTTCTCTGATAATTAGTGATAGCATCTTTTCATGTGCCTCTTGGCCATCTGTATGTCCTCTTTGGAGAAATGTCTATTTAGATCTTCTGCCCATTTTTTTGATTGGGTTGTTTTTTTTGATATTGAGCTGCATGAGCTATTTATATATTTTGGAGATTAATCCCTTGTCAGTCGCTTTGTTTGGAAATATTGTCTCCCATTCTGTGGGTTGTCTTTTCATTCTGCTTATGGTCATATATCATCTTGATGGGGAATAATCCAGACATTTTAAAGCCTCTTCTCTATAAAACTTCCTATGGTGCTTCCCCTACATTTTTATTTATTATTTGTTTAATTTCTATAAGTCTTGACTGAGGAAGCTTTTGGAAGATATAATCCAACTCATTGTTTCCTTCTCAATTTTCAGTGGATTATAAAATCGTTGGTCAAATTTTAATGAAGATGGTCCTTACATAAATACATATATTTTCAGTATATTGGAGAAAATACCCACATTGATGAGAAATAAAAATGAATATTTTTCCTCATGAGAAAATAGTAAGTTCATGATGATGATCGTTGTGGTGATGATTTCTATTATTTCCATAGGTAACAAATATATTCATAGCCCTTCATTTCTTCTATAAGGTAACTGTGGGGGGGGTTTCTCCTCTTGTATCAGTGTATAGCAATAATTTACAATGTAGAACACTGAGTTTTCTGACCAGCGCTTGTTCTTGTGTCTCTTTGTAATTTTCATGTCTATTTCATCACCCAAGCATGGGGATAACTGCCAATCACATTTCACTATGACCAGCGAGGAATGCATTTGCTCACAGGCAAAATGTCTATTTTGTTGCAATTTATTCTAAAATACAACAAATTTTAATCTATGTTCTATCTTGATTAACAGAGTCAGTATGCATTCTAAAATGTATTCTAAAGTAGAAAGTATTCAACTTGGCCAAAAATTGTTATACCATCCGCCACTGGGCATGAAAACAAACTAAACCATAAACACTTTTGATTTGATTCTCCTTGGAGGAGCAATGCATAAACAGCTTCTCTATGGATTAGATAAGGTAGTTGATTTACTGAATTTAGTTAAAATGTTACATTCTAATGCATGTGTGACTTGAGATTAATCCTATTCTTTTTCTATGGAGGGAAGTCCTGCCTTTTCTTTGCTTAGAAACATCAGATAACCTTGGCCACAAGATCTACTCATGGAATGGTAAGTTACTGAAATATGATTATTATTTCTATTTATTTTTGCATGTAGGAGAGACTTAGAACGTTCACAGACTAATTCACAACTACATTCAAATACGCTTCCAATGAAGCCTACACGTATCAGACATCCTCTAAATGTGTGTGCCCTAGGCCTTTTAATCGTCAGAATCCTTGAATATATTTTCCTTTCATAAAAACTCCCCCAAAGGCAAGGGAGAAGGATTAACTCACAACTGGGATATATGTTCTGATCTTTTACTTTTAGTTATGTAGTTGTTGATTTTCATAAACGTGATTCCAAGGAAATGTGCCCTTTTTCCTCATTTTAAACAAAACTGCCATCACTTAATGTGTGTTTCTGAAAGGGAGGCATTCAGATGTAAAGAAACATTTGGAGAGTTTAATGGAGACTGAAAAATTAACACATGGTGTTCCAGATTGCGTTTCTTACCTGTGTTTTCGTTCTGTAGGTTGGCAGTGGTGTTCCAGATTGCGTTTCTTACCTGTGTTTTTGTTCTGTAGGTTGGCAGTGGTGTTCCAGATTGTGTTTCTTACCTGTGTTTTCATTCTGTAGGTTGGAAAGAAAACAGCATGGATTACTATTTATTTATCTTAAGATATTTAGTCAGCAAAATACACATATAAATTCAACTTTTCAAATTCATCTCACCACCCACTATGAGGATTTATTAAGAGAAACTCAACAGTTATATAACACTAGAGGGAATTAGGCATTCTTCTAAAGGGCACGAATTTTTCCAGTTAGGCATTTAAGTGGTGGATATGATTTTGGAAACCCAGAATCTCAAAATTTATAGTTATCATTACAGTAAGATTCTTAGGGTAAACCAACTCCCTCATTTCTAACAGCTGGCAAAAGTTTTCAATGAAATGATCCAACTTGTTGGGAGAAGTATCCCAAGGAGTCAGGTAATTTAACTTGATGGCACAATAACAGAAATTGAAACTCTCAGATTCATGGGAAATGTAGTAAAAAGTGCAATGAGCCTTAGGAGAGATGCAACCAGGAAAATAATTTCGTGTTCAAGATATTTTGAGTCATGGAGGTTATTGACACATAAGGCCCCTGTTCCTATTCTACATTGATTTTTAAAAAACCCTAATTAAATAGTACTAGGAAAAATTCTTTCAGAACGATCATTTCAATATATGTGAGAATCTCCACAATGATACGAAATGAAAAGCTCTTAACTTGTTTATAAACACTGCTTTTTTTGCCGAAAGTTTCCATGGATAACAAAATCTTTCTAGTGCTCCCATTCTTGGTTAATGGTTCTTTTTGCAGATGCAGGGTTTTCCTGCACCAGTCTCCCAAGATGACGGCAACAAGAATATGTCAAGAATGAAAAAGGTACACTCTGTTATAAGAGCTCTATACATAACATATACCATCAGAATACAGAAGTATCAAGGATACACTATTTTCTGATATCAGTTTCCATTTCTGATCAATAACCTATCTGTTAACCAACATGGAACTTTTATCTCTTGCACATCAATGTCTTAGCTGATGCGTATTTGAGGAGAATGGAAACTCTGTTTTTGGATTCATCCAAAATTATCCTGGATAGCTCTTGTTTCTCCACCATCTCCATAAAAGGTGACCTTGTCTAGATATTTTGCCACATCACGTCCATGTTCTAGCACACACAAGAGAAAAAGTCAACTGGAAGAGATGAGTGACTTAAATTTGCACCCAGTGCTTTCCATCCACATCCCATAAGCTAACACACAACTGTATAATGAAGTGGCTTTTCTCCATCTGGCACTGTGTTTGCTTCTGTAGATGCTGTGATGACAAAATATAGATGCGGAGATTGGATTAAGTATTTTGCAAACTGGTAGCAGTTTTCCTCTTTTTGAAAAGCATTCTGGCATATGAGAATGTAGTTTTTCTTTTTATTCTAGGAGCCATCTAAGATAAAGCCTGTCCCTCCCAACATACAAAAGTCTAATGTAGGAGAGGAATCAAGATGGCAGAATAGAAGGATGTGGAGCTCATCTCCTTCCGTAAGTACATCAAAAACACATCTACACGTGGAACAATTCTCACAAAATACCTACTGAATGCTGGCAGAAGATATCAGACACCGAAAACTGCAAGAAAGATCTCCATGTAATCAGGTAGGACAAAATGCAAAAAGAAAAAAAAAAGGAACTGGGACAGGACATAAGCCCATGGGAGGGAGCTGAAATGAGATTTGAGCCCCAGGGGCCATGACACTTAGGAAGCAGGGCTGAAATCTGAGCTGTCTCCCTGCTTCTGTGCAATCCACAGATTTACACTATCACTACCATCTTTGGAAACTCAGCACCTGTGGGACATCTGAGCATGGAGAACTGCTCCCATGCCTGGGACAGGTTCAGCCTTAGCAGCTGTGGGCTTTGTGGGTTCACAGATGCAGAGGTAGGGCCAGGGTCTGGGATGCTTCATACCTCACATAGTGGGTCCAGGTGCACAACTACTGTGGTCCTGGGACCTGACTTCAGTGGATCTATGCTGGTGGCTTTGTGAACACTGCGCCTGAGGGACACCATGGCTGATGGCATCCTCATTTTTGAGGCGGGGCAGAGGGCAGTGCCAACAAGTGTACTTTCTGTACCTGTACAACAGGTGACAGGCGATACCACAGAGCACAGTCCCTGGTGGGTGGACAGCTCTGGTGGGGGAATACTCAGTGGCTCCTCTCCCAGTGGAAATGCTCCAGTCCCACCTACCTCATACTACAGCTCAGAAACAGATCTGGGGGCTTCTACTGCAATAATTCAGAAGTAGGCCCTGCATCCTAACAGAGTGGTGACACTAACAGAATAACAAGGAGGGCCCCCTGGATAGCCAGGGCAGGCTCCCATCATCACAACACCTGTCACAGCCCCTATCAAGGGGACAACGGCCAGCACACAGTAAGAAAATACGCTGCAGGCAACCATACTAAAAAGAGCCCCTGGACCAAAGTAATAGACTGATGCAGGCCACACAGGGATGCTCCCACATAAAAACAGCCCTCAAATACCACACTAGATAACTGTTTCCCCTAAACTCACAGAATCAGAGAAATATATAAGTAAAATGAAGAAGCACAGGATCCACTCCCAATTAAAAGACCAAGAAAATTCCCCTGAAAGAAAAAACACTGAAATAGACCTCTTCTGTCTAATAGATACCAAGTTCAAAAAGGAGGCAATGAACATACTGAAGGAATTAAGAAAGGCTATCGACAGAAATGCAGAGTACTGTAAAAAGGGATACAAAATTAATACAGAGAAATCTCTGGCATTCCTATACATCAACAACAAAAGATCAGAAAGAAATTAAGGAAACAATCCCATCTACCATCACATCAAAAAGAATAAAATACCTAGGAATAAACCTACCTAAGGACATAAGAGACCTGTACTCTGAAAACTATAAGACGCTGATGAAAGAAATCGAACATGACACAAACAGATGGAGAGATACATCCTGTTTGGGATTGGAAGAATCAATATTGTCAAAATGAATATAATAGCCAAGGCAATTTACAGACTCAATGCAATCCCTACTAAAGTAGAAATGGCAATTTTCACAGAACCAGAACAAAAAAATTTTTAATTTCTATGGAAACACAAAAGACCTTGAATAGCAAAGCAATCCTGAGAAAGAAAAAAACACAGCTGGAGGAATCAGGCTCCCTGAATTCAGACTATACTACAAGCTACAGTAATCAAGACAGTATGGTACTGGCACAAAAACAGAAAGATAGATCAATGGAACAGGATGGAAAATGCAGAAATAAACCCACACACCTATGGTCAATTAATCTATGACAAAGGAGGCAAGAATATACAATGGAGAAAAGACAGTCTCTTTGATAAGTGGTGCTGGGAAAACTGGACAGCTACATGTAAAAGAATGAAATTAGGACACTTCCTAACACCATACACAAAAATAAACTCAAAATGGATTAAAGACCTAAATGTAAGACCAGACACTATAAAACTCTTAGAGGAAAACACAGGCAGAACACTCTCTGACATAAATCACAGCAAGATCCTTTTTGGATCCACCTACTACAGTAATGAAACAAAAATAAATGGGACCTAGTTAAGCTTGAAAGCTTTTGCACAGCAAAGGAAATGATAAACAAAATGAAAAGACAACCCACAGAATGGGAGACAATATTTCCAAACAAAGCAACTGAAAAGGGATTAATCTCCAAAATATACAAATTGCTCATGCAGCTCAATTATTAAAAAAACAAAACCCAATCAAAAATGGGCAGAAGATCTAAACAGACATGTCTCCAAAGAAGACATACAGATGGCCAAAAAGCACATGAAAAGATGCTCAACATCACTGATTATTACAGAAATGCAAACCAAAAACTACAAGGAGGTATCACCTCACACCGGTCAGAATAGCCTTCATCAAAAAGTCTACAAATAACAAATGCTGAAGAGGGTGCGGAGAAAAAGGGAACCCTCCTACACTGTTGAAGGGAATGTAAATTGGGGCACCCACTGGGGAGAAGAGTGTGGAGGTTCCTTAAAAAACTAAAAATAAAACTACTGTATAATCCAGCAATCCCACTCCTGCGAATATATCTGGAGTAAAACATGGTTCAGAAGTATTATACATGCACCCCAATGTTCACTGCAGCACTGTTTATCCAAGACATGGAAGCAACTTAAGTGTCCATCAACAGAAGAATGGAAAAAGATGTGGTCCATATATACAATGGAATACTACTCAGACATAATAAAGAACAAAATAATGCCATTTGCAGCAACATGGATGGACCTACAGATGATCATACTAAGTGAAGTAAGTCAGAGAAAGACAAACATCATATTACTTATATGTACAATCTAAAAAATGATACAAATGAACTGATCTACAAAAGAGAAACAGACTGAGACTTTGAAAACAAACTTATGATTCCCAAAGGGGAAAGGTGGAGGAAAGGATGAGTTTGGGATTAACATATATATACACACTACTATATATAAAATAGATTATCAGCAAGAACCTACTAGAACTCTACTCAATAATCTGTCATGTAAAAGAATCTGAAAAAAATGGATAAATGTATATCTATAACTGAATCACCTTTCTGTACACTCGAAACACAGTAGTGTAAATGCACTATAATGTAAAATAAAAATTAAATTAAAAAATAATGGCTATCAATAGGAATGCAGATTACTTAAAAAGGAACTACAAAATATAAACACAGGTCAAGGAAAATTAGAAAATTCACTTGCTGACACAGAAGCTGAGCTAAAGGCAATGATTAGTAGACTGAATAATACACAAGAATGAATATAAGTGATCTGGAAGATAAAATAATGGAAATCGACCAATCAGTACAGGAGAAAGATAGATTTTAAAAATGAAAGCAATATAAGAGACCTATGGTATAATATAAAGCATGCCAATCTATGTGTAATAGGGATTCCAGAAAGAAAAGGGGATCAAAAATGTATTTGCAGAAGTTCTGGCTGAAACCTTCCCAAACCTAAAGAAGGAAACATATACAAGTACAGGAAGAATAGAGGGTCTAAACAAGATGAGCCCAAACAGACCTATAACAAGACATATTATAATTAAAATGGCAGATGTTAAAGAGAGGATTCTAAAGGCAGCCAGAGACCAACAAAGAGTTAATTACAAGAGAACCCCCATAAGGCTATCAACTGATTTCTCTACAGAAACGTTGCAGGCCAGAAGGGAGTGGCAAAATATATTCAAATTCCTGAAAGGGAGAAATCTGCAGCCTAGTATATTCTACCTAGCAAGATTATCATTTAGAATAGAAGAGAGAAAAAATTTCTCAGACAAGCAAAAACTAAAAGAATACGGCAAAACCAAACGTATCCTAAAAGAAATATTGAAAGGTCTTCTCTAAATAAAGAAGCAGCAAAAATCCCTAGGAAAGAAAAATCGCAATTGGAAAGTAAATCCCTTAAATAAATAAGCTAGTATACAGATACTTTAAAAAGATTTATGACAGTGATGATAATCACAATGAACAGCAAAAGGATAAACATGGAGATGTAAACAATGACAGCAAAATCCTAAAATGTGTGACGAGAGAGTAAGAAAATGTAGATTTTTTTTAAAAGAATGTGCTTGAGCCTATATGACTAACCGTGTAAAACAAGTAATCACAAATCAAAAATATACAAAAGTTCCCAAAAACCAAACCGAAAAGAACATAAGCATAATACAAAAGGAAACCATCAAGCCACAATAGGAAAAAGAGGAAATACAAAATCAACTGGAAAATGTTTAAAATGGCAATAAATACATATCTGTCAATAACTCCCTTAAACGTCAACGGACTAAATGCTCCAATGAAAAGACAAGAGTCTACAATATGCTGCCTGCAAGAGACCCACTGTAGGTCAAAGGACACACAGACTGAAAGTGAAGCCACCATCACCCTAATACCAAAATCAGACAAAGAGACTACAACAAAAAGAAAATTACAGGCCAATATCTATGATGAATATAGATGCAAAAATTCTCAACAAAATAGTAGCAAACCAAATCCAACAACACATGAAAAGGATCATACATCATGATCAAGTTGGATTCACCCCAGGGTCACAAGGATAGTTCAACATAGGCAAATCAATCAATGTAATGCACCACAGAAATAAAAGACAAAAACCATATGATCATCTCAATAGTTGCAGAAGAAGCATTTGATAAAACTCACCATCCAGGGCTTCCCTGGTGGTGCAGTGGTTGAGAGTCTGCCTGCCGATGCAGGGGATGCAGGTTCATGCCCCGGTCTGGGAAGATCCCACATGCCTCGGAGTGGCTGGGCCCGTGAGCCATGGCTGCTGAGCTTGCATTTCTGGAGCCTGTGCTCCGCAACGGGAGAGGCCTGCATACTGCAAAAATAAAAAATAAAACAAAACTCACCATCCATTCATGATAAAAACTCTTACCAAAGTGTGTACAGAGGGAACATACTCAACATAATAAAAGCTGTTTATGACAAACCCATAGCCAATATAATACTCAACAGTGAAAAGCTGAAAGCCTTCCAACTAAAATCTGGAAGAAGATAAGGATGCCCATTCTCACCACTTAGATTCAGCATAGTATTGGAAGTCCTAGACACAGCACTGAGGCAATAAAAAGAAATAAAATGTATCCAAATTGGAAGGGAAGAGGTAAAATTGTCACCATATGCAGTTAACATGATACTATATACAGAAAACCCTAGAGACTCCACACATATCTACTAGATCTAATAAAGGAATTCACCAAAGTAGCAGGATCCAAGATTAACATTCAAAAATTGGTTGCATTTCTTTACACTAGCAATGAAACATCAGAGAGGGAATGTAAAAAAAACTGTGCCTATTAAAATCGCACCAAAAATGAAATAAAATACCTAGGAATAAACCTGACCAAGGAGGTGAAAGACTTATACACTGAGAACCATAAAGGAAACTGAAGACGTTTTAAAGAAATGGAAAAATATCCCATGCTCTTCATTGGCAGAATTAATGTTGTTAATACTATCTAAAGCAATCTACAGATTTAATGAGATCCCTAACAAATTATGCGTGGCATTTTTCACAGAACTAGAACAAATAATCCTAAAATTTATATGGAACCATAAAAGACCCAGAATGGGCAAAGCAGTTCTGAAGAAAAAGAACAAAGCAGGAGGCAGAACCCTCCCACACTTCAGACTACACTACAAAGCTACAGCATGGTATTGGCACAATAACAGACATATGGATCAATGGAACAGAATAGAGAGCCCAGAAATAAAGCCACACACCTACGGTCAATTAATCTTCAACAAGGGAGGCAAGAATATACAATGGGAAAAAGACAGTCTCTTCAGCAAGTGGTGTTTGGAAAGTTGGAAACCTGCACGTAAATCAATGAAGTTAGAACACTCCCTCACAGCATACACAAAAATAAACTCAAAATGGCTTAGAGACTTAAATATAAGACACAACACCATAAAACTCCTAGAAGAGAACATAGGCAAAACATTCTCTGACACAAATCATACCAATGTTTTCTTAGTTCAGTCTCCCAAGGCAATAGAAATAAAAGCAAAAATAGACAAATAGGATCTAATCAAATGTATAAGCATTTGCACAGTGAAGGAAACCATAAACAAACTGAAAAGATAACCTATGGACTAGGTGAAAAATATTTCCAAATGATGCGACTGGCAAGGGCTTAATTTCCAAAATAAACAGCTCACACTACTCAATAACAAAAAAACAAACCCAATCAAAAAATGGGCAGAAGACCTAAACAGACATTTCTCCAAAGAAGACTTACAGATGGCCAACAGACACATGAAATGATGCTCAACATCAATACTTACTAGAGAAATGAAAATCAAAACTATAATTAGGTACCAGCTCACACTGGTTAGTATGGCCATCAAAAAATCCACAAATACTTAATGCTGGAGAGGGTGTGGAGAAAAGGGAACCCTCCTACTCTGTTGATGGGAATGTAAATTGATACAGCCACTATGGAGAACAGTATGGAGGCTCCTCAAAAAACTAAAAACAGAACTACCATGTGATCCAGCAATCCCATTCCTGGGCATACACCCAAAGAAAACTGTAATTTGAAAAGAAACATACACCCCTACATTCATAGCAGCACTATTTACAATAGCCAGGACATGGAAGTAACCTAAGTGTCCATCCACAGATGAATGGACAAAGAAGATGTACATATATACAATGGAATATTACTCAGTCATAAAACAGAATGAAATAATTCCATTTGCAGCAACGTGGATGGACCTAGAGATGATCATACTAAGTGACGTAAGTCAGCCAGAGAAAGACAAATATATATCACCTATATGTGGAATCTAAAATACAACACAAATGAACTTATCTATGAAACAGAAACAGACTAGACCTGTGGTTGCCAAGGCGGGTGGGGCATTGATGGGGAGTTTGGGATTAGCAGATGCAAACTATTCCCCATAGGATGGATAAACAACAAAGTCCTACTGTAGAGCACAGGGAACTCTCTTCAATATCCTGTAATAAGCCATCATGGAAGACAATATGAAAAAGAATATATATATGTATAACTGAGTCACTTTGCTGTATACCAGAAACTAACACAACATTTTAAATCAACTGTATGTCAATAAAAAAGACTAATGAGAATAAAATGGAAACTAAAAGTTTGCTGAATTGGTTCATAGGGAAATAGAAAAATGTGTCAAGCTGTTTAAAATGTTCTCTCTTGAACGTAAGGTCTAGCAGATGAAAAGAACGCTTTCTAATATGTCCATTTTTTATGATGTGTCCTTTGATGTTCTTAATATTCCTTTGTAATGTCTGTCTGTATGGCCACAGTTGGTTTTTTTGAGGTAGCTTTACTTTATTCTCTTATCTACGAAGTCATTAAAGTTGTCAATATATTGCCAACCACTACCACCTACTTTATTATTTTAATAGATTTATTTACTTTATTTATTTTTGGCTGCGTTGGGTCTTCGTTGCTGAGTGCGGGCTTTCTCTAGTTGCGGTGAGCAGGGGCTACTCTTCATTGCGGTGCATGGGCTTCTCATTGCAGGAGCTTCTCTTGTTGCAGAGCACGGGCTCTAGGCATGCAGGCTTCAGTAGTTGTGGCATGTGGGCTCAGTAGTTGTGGCTCGCAGGCTCTAGAGTGCAGGCTCAGTAGTTTTGGTGCACGGGCTTACTGGCTCTGCGGCATGTGGGATCTTCCCGGACCAGGGCTCGAACCCATGTCCCCTGCACTGGCAGGCGGATTCTTAACCACTGCGCCACCAGGGAAACCCCCCCACCTACTTTATATATGTCTTTGTCCATTCAGGCTGCTGTTAACTGAAAACCACAGACTGGCAGGGGGGTGGGTGCAGGTGTTATAAAACACAGAGGCTAATTTCTCACAGTTCTGGAGGCTGTACATCCAACATCCAGGAGCTGGCAGATTCAGTGTCTCGTGAGGATCCTCTTCCTGGTTTGTAGACGGCATCTTCTTGCTGTGTCCTCACATGGAGGAAGGTGCATGGAAGCTCTGTGGCATCTTCTATAAGGACACTGATCCCATTCATGGGGGCTTCACCATCATGACCTCATCACCTTCCAAAGACCCCACCTCCTAACACCATCCTATTGGGTGGCAGGGGGAATGAAAACATCCAGTCTCTCTCTAGATAGATAGATAACTAGATAGATAGCTAGATATTATTATATATTATTAGGTTAAGAATATTCTTAAAGTAATTTGTTTTGAAACTACTCTTGTGTTTCTGATTCATTGAACCCCATGCCCTTTTAACATTGTCTTATTTTTTTTGTCATATATGATAATAAATGTTATTAATTTAAATTATTATAGACACAATAAATTGATTATGCATTATACATTACTATTTACATATAAAATATATCATTTATTAGTACATATTATATATGAGGGAGGGGATATGGGGATATATGTATATGTATAGCTGATTCACTTTGTTATACAGCAGAAACTGACACAACATTGTAAAGAAATTGTACTCCAATAAAGATGTTTTTAAAAATATATATGGATAACAATATATATATATATATGTTTTTCTTTTATCCAACCAACACATATTTATTGTGTACCCACTACTTACCAGGGGTTACATACTTGAACAGGCAGATACACAAATCTCTGGACTCATGATGTTTATATTCTGGTTCAGAGGCAGAGAATAAACAAGAAGAAACACAGAAATGAGACTGTCTGAGCTCACTGTCAACACCATGCAGTTAATAACCAGGATGCGGAGAGAGAGAGAGGAGAAAGTATTCCATGTCGGGGTCCTTGGTGAACCCCCCCCTCACTATAAATATGGGTGTAGACACCAAGCATGTTCAAGGTCAGTTGGCATCTCTTTTCAACCTTGAATGCAAGAAGTCAAGAACGCACAGTTCACAAATCATTGTAAAAGAAATAGTCATATAAACAATTCTGTGAGTTTTCATAGAAACTCCCCAATAAATTAATATTTATCACCTCACAGTATGGGTATCAGTGAATCCAGGGATACCACTACATATAGCCCAACTGTTAAACAAAAAAAAATTTTTTCACTGTGACTTGCAGAGGAAAAAACAGTCATATTCTGGGAAAGGGTATCAAGGGAGATCTAATGTAGTCAAGAGACAAATATGCTCATCCATTTCCGTGGCTGCAGGGAGAGACAAAATGTAGCGTTACCTGTTGGCAAGGCAACAGTCAAGAATCAGATGAGACCCACAGTCCCAGCTCTGAACCTGAAAATGACAATTATTATCCACATTTCCATTTTAGCCCTGCTACAGCGGAACCCATAAACCACTGGGATTTGGGCTGTTTGGATAATGACTGTGTGAATGGGTGACGTGAGCTCCATTCAGGGAAAAGGTTATGGGGTTTGGACCACCGTGTGCACGGAAGAACGTTGGCGAATGGTGTTTTTGCCATATGAGAAGGCAGACTTATGACTCACTCGCTGTGGATTGCAATTGGCATATTTTCAGCAGAGAATAAATCCACTGATCTCTCCAGGAAAGGGCTCAGGTTAGCAAGTGACAGATCCCAAGTTTATTAAGCAGCATTAGTTATAAAATTCCTCGGGAAAGAAAGAAAAAGAAAAAAAAAATGATGTAGACAATCTCCCTGGGTTTATTTTTCTTACTTTTATGATTTTTACTTTAAAAATCATTTTGAAGACATCCCCTTAGGTAAAATAGGATGTTCTTTATTTTATTACAAGCAAAAGAATCAACTTTAATTCACTTCTCTAGAGGTTTCCCAACTCCTATAAAGATGATAATATAGACAATAAAATTTAACTGACTTCTAAGAAATCTTCTGTCAGGAATTTCATTTGAGATTGTCTTGAACTTTTTTTTTTTTTTTTGCAGTACACGGGCCTCTCACTGTTGCGGCCTCTCCCGTTGCGGAGCACATGCTCTGGACACGCAGGCTCAGCGGCCATGGCTCACGGGCCCAGCCACTCCGTGGCATGTGGGATCTTCCTGGACCGGGGCACGAACCTGTGTCCCCTGCATCGTCGGGCGGACTCTCAACCACTGCACCACCAGGGAAGCCCGTCTTGAACTTTTAACAGCATTTTTTCCCCCTAGTTTAATCTGATGCTGCTCCTTCTTGAGAAGCCTGCAATTTATACTTCTGGCTTGGGACAGTATCACAAATATTGTAGAATGACCTTTAATTTGGTGTTTCAGGCTTTGATCATGAAACCAAAAACCTGGCATGAAACACACGGTTTTATTTTGATTCTTCTAATGCTAAATCATAACATACCAATGATTTCATTGTAAATTTTAACACGACCATTAATTCTGGTCAAAACTTAAGTTTCCAAAAGTTTATTACAGTTTCAGAACTGCTTTATGATATTATTGCCATAGGACAATTCTATCAATGGAATTTTCCAGGCTGGGACCAGAGACTATTTATAATAAATATGCTAATATATAAACTACTCACTTAACTATGAATAACAGGTAATTTTAGGGAAAAAAAGGTCACAATGACAAGCTTTGGGCATATAAATTCATTCCAATGTCTAAAATTATACCCTTTGTATTTTTTTGGTAAAGTGTTTGATTTTGTTGTACTTCTCTTCTGAAGAGAGTCTAAGAGTAGTTTTTGTTTCATAGAAAAGTTGAGAGGAAGGTACAGAGATTTATCTGGCTGACTTGGTGGGCCCAGCAGGGGTTGACAGGTGAAGGGGTCCTAGCTGAGAGGTGGGATTTGGGATATCACAGGTCATCATCTACCTGTGGACACACCAGGTGCAGTGTAGAGTTCCCTGGCGTACTTTAGTCTCCCCATGAACTGGAAGCAGAAAAATCCAAGAAGAGGCCAGGTGTAGGGTAGTAAGCGGGGGGGGGAGGTCATCTATGTCTCCTGGGTGAGTCGTTAACTTGAGCTCATATCAGTCACTCAGATCACCAAGCCCATGACTTTGAGATGAATTCTGGAGTCCGTAAGCCGAAAGGCTAGAGCTGCTCCTGACTGGAAATCTCCCATCAGCTGGACAGTCAAATCCACCCTTCGTAAAAATCAGTGACTCTGTTTAGGGACATGGGGAAGAAGAGATTGACCAGGTGAGATCTGGCCACTCTTTTCAGGGGATACACAGTATGAAGATGTTCTGAGGCTCGGTAGGCTGAATCATGGCAGGATTGTTTCCAACAAGGTTAATTATATGACTTAGGGAAAGTGAAACACTTCAACTTCCTGAATGCTTTGTACCTTGCCTGACACTGCTCAGGAAACACCTCCTCTCTTTTCCCTTCCTTCTCTTCCTTCTTTCCTTCATGTACTCAATGTGCATTAAGTGCCTTCCACTTCTAAGGCTTTCTGCTGAAAATGGAATTAGGGAAATAAGCGGTCAGGGATCTTTTCCCTGGAGAGGTCCACAGTCTATAGCTAAAGGCTAAAAGGTCATAGAATTACGATAGGGTTCCACGATTGCTACTCCCCAGCAGCCATGGAAACACGGAAAAGACAAAACTTCCTCAACAACATACCCACGTTTTTAAGTAAAAGCTATGACCACAATAGAGTTGGTAATCTTTAACACAAAGTGACCAAAAGCGGAGTAGGAATATTAAACGTATTTCAAAATTAGAGCTGACATTGAGGATTATTCCATGCATGGCCCTGTTGGACGTGCTTCACTCATTCGAAATGCATCCGTGTGTGGTGACCAACAAGACCGAGATCTCAAATAGAATTCCTAAATGTTACATCAAAGAGGATGAATTAAGAGACAAAGAAGAATCCCGTGACTTGATTTGTAAGACATCTGCTGAATGTCAGGAGACTCATGTCTGGCTGGACGTAGGATGCATCAAGAATTAGATGTCAAACCTCAGGAATCCTGCTTCTAGAAGGTGTTTGGCACCTTGGTCTCGCACCGCCCACTAAACAGCCACAACAGGGTGTACAAAGTCTTGTGAGAGGAAGCAGTGCCACAGACAGGCAGTTATTCCTCTTAAGAAATAAATCATCCAGCTACTAAGACCACATAGCAAGGGAACAGTCATGAGTGATACCAGAATCTTGTGAAGGTTCATTCTTGTAAAGAAGCACAACTGAAGGTAAACTGGTGCAGCCACTATGGAAAACAGTATGAAGGTTCCTCAAAAAAACTAACAATAGAGCTACCATATGACCCAGCCATCCCACTCCCGGGCGTGTACCCAGAGAAAACCATGATTCAAAAAGATACAGGCACCCCAACGTTCATTGCAGCACTATTTACAATAGACATGGAAACAACCTAAATGTCCATCGATGGATGGATAAAGAAGATGTGGTACATTGATACACAATGGATCATTACTCAGCCATAAAAAAGAATGAAATAATGCCATTGGCAGGAACATGGATAGACCTAGAGATGATCATACAGAGTGAAGTAAGTCAGAGAAAGACAAATATCATATGATATCGCTTATTATATGTGGAAAGTAAGGAAAAAGGGTACAAGTGAACTTATTTACAAAACAAAAGGAAAGTCACAGATGTACAAAACAAACTTAAGGTTACCGGGGGAGAAAGGTCAACTGGGAGATTGGGAGATTGGGATTGACACATACACACTACTATATATAAAATAGACAACTAATAAAGACCTACTGTATAGCACAGGGAACTCTACTCAGTAGTCTGTAATGGCCTATATAGGAAAATAATCTTAAAAAAGAGTGGATATATGTATAACTGAGTCACTTTGCTGTACACCTGAAACTAATACAACATTGTAAATCAACTGTACTCCAATAAGAAAAATTTTATAATCATTATCGGAGCAGCAATACTGCCTGCCATACTGAAATGGAGCAGGACCCCGTGGTCCTTGCCCCCATGTCCTCCCCCTGCCTTTTGTCTGTAAAAAAATTTTGGCCAAAGAGTAAGTTTGATCAGAGAAGTGAGAAAATACAGAAACAAAGGAAAACAGTCCAACAAGACTAAATAATAATAGTTAAGCAAAGTCAAGAACCTTTAGTTCCTCCTCAAGGGCTATTGATCATATTCTGAGCCATGTCCTGGGAGCTGTCTTGTAGATACTGAAACCCCACCAGGCGGAAGACGTGAACTCCATGACAACCAGGCTGTAGCCATGCCACAATTCTGAGAATTGGCCTCAAGGAAATGGGAACAACCAACCCTGGAACTGAAGACTAACTGTACCTCAAACAATCAAGATGACTCTGGTCAGACCACCAAGGACCAATTTCAAGATGACGGTCTGAGCTGACATCGCTGTTTCTGCATGTAGCCCCTCCCTCTGTCTATAAGAGCTCTTGCCCCCCGATTGTTGGGCGGGGGGGCGGAGTTACCCCCGGTTGCCAGCATCCAAGATAAAGCAAACTTTCCTTTCCACCAACCTTGCTTCTTTATTGGCTTTGGAGCGGCAAGCAGCTGGACCCCACTTTTGGTTACAGTATCAGTAAACAAAGGATGTTGTAGCCGTCAAGCCAGTACATCACAGCCACCCTGACAATCAGCCCTGAGGGAACTCAGGTTGGAAATGCCCACCACTGCAGCCAGCTCCAACAAGTGCCCCCTGAGGAGACTCAGGATGCAGAAAACACAGGATGCTGGCCCCAGAGAGCTGAGGTGCAGATCAACGGAACGATTTCAGTGAGCCCAGACTTTGCATCTCCCCATACATAGAGAAGCAGTAAATTGCTTAACTTGAGATAACTGGTTTTCTCTCATTCGCAGTAACCTTTTTGATTTTGACTACCTGATCTTTGTTGCAAAACCTCTTATATATCCTGGATCCTTCCTCACCTCTTCAGAACACTTTCTTAACATTATCTGAGATGCTGTGTCCTGGGCTTGAAGTCCTCAGAATGTCCACCAAGTAAAACATAATCCTCAACTTTTAGGTTGTGCTTTTTTTCTTTTCTTTTTTTTTTCCAGTGGATACCTTTCCTGCCTTAAACTTTCTTAAAACCTTAGATTTCAAACAGTATTGCAGTTCCCTAAAAAAGTTAAACAGAATTTCCTAAGTCCCAGAAATTTCAGTCCTTGGTTAATACCCCCAAAGAACTGAAGGCAGGGCTCTAACAAACACTTGTACACCCATGCGTCCATCAGTGGATGAATGGATAAACAAAATGTGGTCCATCCACACGAAGGAATGTGGTACATACCTACAGTTCAGCCTGAAAAAGGCAGGACATCCTGACAGGCTACAACATGCATCACCCTTGCGGACTTGATGCTCGGTGAAACTGGGCAATCACAGAAAAGCAAAAAGACAAATACTATATGATTGCACTTACATAGAACCTAGAGCAGTCGTATTCATAGAGACAGAGAGTAGAATGGTGTTTTGTTGCAAAAAGTTGTACGTGTGGGGCTTCCCTGGTGGCGCAGTGGTTAAGAATCCACCTGCCAAGGCAGGGGACATGGGTTCAAGCCCTGGTCCAGGAAGATTCCACATGCCACGGAGCAGCTAAGCCCATGCACCACAACTACTGAGCCTGCACTCTAGAGCTCGTGAGCCACGACTACTGAGCCCACGCGCCTAGAGCCATACTCTGCAACAAGAGGCGCCACCACAATGAGAAGCCTACGCACCACAATGAAGAGTAGCTCCCGCTCGCCGCAGCTAGAGAAAGCCCGCGCGCAGCAACGAAGACCCAGCGCAGCCAAACTTTAATTTAAAAAAAAAGTTGTACATGTGTAGGGAGAGCATTGGAAGATGTTCACATTTTCTGTATTTATTTTCTGCATATTAATTTTTTAAATGTTTTAGTTTTTTCATTTAAAATTTTAATCGTTTTTTAAAGGTTTCTGTCCATTTGCAGTTATTACCAAATATTCCCTTTATTTCCCCGTATTGTAAAATACATCCTGAGCCTGTCTTACACCCAAGAGTATATACCTCCCACTGCTGCACCCCCATCTTGCCCCTCCCCCCTTCCCTCTCCCCACTGGGAACCACTAGCTTGTTCTCTATATCTGTGAGTTTCCTTCTCTGTTATATTCACTAGTTTGTTGTATTTTTTAGATTCCACGTATAACTGATTATCACATAGTATTTCTTTGTCTGACTTATTTCATTTTACATAGTACCCTCCAAGTCCATCCAAATTGCTGCAAATGGCAAAATTTCGTTTCTCTTTATGACTATTATTTCATTGTATGTTTATATATACCACATCTTCTATATCAGTCATCTGTTGATGGACACTTAGGTTGCTTCCATGTCTTGTAATTAATGCAGCTTTTGTAAACAATGCTGCTGTGAACATTGAGGTACATGTATCTTTTCAAATTGGTGTTTTAAAAGCTTTGGCACAGCAAAGGAAACCATCGACAAAATGAAAAGGCAACCTACAGAATGGGAGAAAATATTTGCAAGTGATATGACCTATAAGGGATTAATATCCAACACATATAAACAGCTCATACCGCTACAACTCCACATCAAAAAAAACCAGACAACTCAGCTAAAAAATGGGCAGAACTGAATATACATTTTTCCAAAGAGGAAATGCACATGGCCAACAGGCACGTGGAAAGATGCTCACCATCGCTACTCATCAGGGAAATGCAAATCAGAACCACAATGAGACATCACCTCACACCTGTCAGAAAGGCTAGCATGAAAAAGAACACATGTTGGTGAGGATGTAGAGAAAAGGGAACCCTCGTACCCTGTGGGTGGGAATGTAAATTGCTATAACCACTATGGAGAACAGTATGGCGGTTTCTCAAAAAACTAAAAATACAACTATCATATGACCCAGTAATTCCACTCTGGGGCATATATCTGTATATTTAGATTTTTTAAAACAAATATGTTAATCTTATATATGTTTCCAAGAAGATCCCTTGATGTTTTTATCTGGATTCATGTTTAAAACGGAAGAGATTTTGTCCTTTATACTTCCCTGTCAATTCTCAGCATGGAACATAAACTCCAGTGCCTGCTGTGTTCTCAATAACTATTTCTGGCAGAGTGAATGAATGAAACCATCGCACATATTACTTCATATTATATAAAACCACATTTGTCGTTCAGAGCATTTGTGCTTTCTCAATACTTTGATGCATCATGAATATGGGCTTATTATATTCAGGAATAAGTAAAATGGTGCTGTTAAAAAAAAAGTTTAGGGGACTAAGAGATACAAATGACTATGTATAAAATAACTTACACATATAATGCACAGCACAGGGAAAGATAGCCAATATTTTACGCTAACTACGAATGCAGTATAAATTGTGAGTCACTGTATTGTTTACCTGAAACTTATAATAATATTGTACACCGACTATACTTCAATTAAAGATAAATTATAATTAAAGAGAAATTAAAACGTTTATAGAGGTAATACATGTAAGAACTCTCCCATAAAGCCAGTTGGCAACTTGAAACAGATAGTAAGAGTAAAATGCATGATATAGTGGCAGAAGAAAAAGAATGAAGCAATTGGAGCTCATGGTGTGACAAAGGTCACTGAGCAAATTGTTCCAGCTTTAAGAAGGGGTGGTGACACCCTTTCTTAAATCTTTGCAACACTAAGATTTAATAAATATTGAATAAATAAAGCAACTCTGAGATTTTACAGTTTTATTTAACTGGTTTTTCCTTTTGGCAAAGCCAAACCACCAGACAGCTAAGAAAGTCAAGTGCCAGACAGCACGAAACCACCATGAAAGATGAGGCAATCAACCTTAGAAAAAATCAATTTTAAGACAATACTTCATAATCCAAATTATCACACATACAGAAACAAGACTGTGCCTGAGCTTGGATTTAGGAGGAGAAGCAGGAACATTTTCAAATTGATCACAATATCACTGCAGTGTTTTCCATGGAGAAACCATCAATTCAGTATGAAGTAGTCTTGTTAACCAAACATGAGTCATCTTCAGCTCATGATCGGATTTACGGAACATTTTTACATACTCCATTTCTTTGATCAAAACTCTTTTTGAATGAAGGAGGGTGAAGATGGAGACTCATAAATACTGAAATTTGTCAAATTCACACACACTGAAGACAGAAACCACTAACGTGTCCTAAGCTTATTTTACTCTAAGTTCATGGTTGTACTTTTACAGTCTCTAAATTGGATAATGTGTCTTCAGGCATACACTGGAATTCATTGGGAGTAGCTCTTTTTAATATTTTCCTCGAAATTCTGTCTTTTAAGATGCATATTTCTAACAGTGGCCATGTGGGTACACACGCCATGATATGGATCACATGGCATTTTTATAGCAAAGGGGCACTGTTGGCTTCCTAAGACTTATTTTGTCACTCATCCAGTCATTTTGTCACCCACCTACCCTGCCTCCAACGTGAGTCCAGCTCCGACATACAACTGACAGAACAATTCTTGGCCTGGGGTCCCAAGACAAAAGCAGTTCTGTTTCCATCAAGGACATTCATTTAGCTCAGACATTAACCTAAAAGACATGTGTTCTGATCAGAAGCAGAAAATCCAACCAAACAATTCCTGGATGGCACAGGGTACCTCTCAGTGCTTTCTCTCCACATCCATGTGAACATGCAGACCACCCCTCTGAAATTTTGCTAAGTGGCAGGTTCTGATTCAGGACCTGAGATTCTGCAGTGACCCCTGTCCCCCGCACAAAATGCTGATGCTGCTCATTTTAAAGACCACACTTAGCAGAGCCAAAACCAAGAATGGTGGGTTTTGACGGCTTTGCGGTAACATACAGGCACCAGTGTTGGTTTCCGCCTGACGAGATGGAGCCATGTAAACATGCAGGTACGGTACCCCGGGTTGGTACTAGCTACAAGTCCTGTCATGTTTTGAACAGCTTTCTTGAGATGTAATTCACATATCATCTTACTATTCACAATAGCCAAGTCATGGAAGCAACCTACATGTCCAACAACCGAGGAATGGATAAAGAAGATGTGGTACATGTATACAATGGAATACGACTCAGCCATCAAAAAGAATGAAATAATGCCATTTGCAGCAACATGGATGGACCTAGAGGTGATCATACTAAGTGAAGGAAGTCAGACAGAAAGACAAATACCATGTTATCACTTCTATGTGGAATCTAAAATATGACAAATACATGAAGAACATAGGGGTAAGACAGGAATAAAGACACAGACCTACTAGAGAATGGACTTGAGGATATGGGGAGGGGGAAGGGTAAGCTGTGACAAAGTGAAAGAGCGGCATGGACATATATACACTACCAAGCGTAAGGTAGATAGATAGTGGGAAGCAGCCGCATAGCACAGGGAGATCAGCTCGGTGCTTTGTGACCGCCTGGAGGGGTGGGATAGGGAGGGCGGGAGGGAGACGCAAAAGGGAGGGGATATGGGAACATATGTATATGTATAACTGATTAAATTTGTTATAAAGCAAAAAAATAAATAAAAATAAAAAAATATTAAAAAAATAAAAAATAAAGGTCATAGTTTAAAATAAAATAAAATATGACAAATATGCACTTATCTATAAAACAGAAACAGACTCACAGATATAGGAAACAGACTTGTGGTTTCCAAGGGGGAAGGGGTCAGGGGAGGGATAGAGTGGGAGTTTGGGATTCACAGATGCAAACTATTATAAAGAGAATGGATAAACAACAAGGTGCTACTGTAGAGTACTGGGAACTCTATTCAATCTCCTGTGATAAACCATCATGGGAAAGAATACAAAAAGTGCATATATTTATGTATAACAATCAATTTGCTGTACAGCAGAAATTAACACAACATTGCAAGTCAACTATAGCTCAATAAAATAATTTTTTTAAAAAATACACTAAAGTGTACAGTTCAGTGGTTTTTTAGTATATTCAGAGTTGTACAAACATCCCCACCGTCTATCCCAGATTTTCACCACCCTAGAAGCACATCTTTTACCCGTTAGCAATCCCTCCCCACCCTCCGTCCCAGATTATAACCACCAATCTGCTTTCTGTCTCTACAGATTTTCATATGTTTACAAGGCATTCCACATGAACGGAATCACACACATTGTGTCTTTTATGACGGGCTTCTTTCACTGAGCACAATGCTTTCTCTGTTTTAAATACATATTATGAACAATCACAGTAGAGGTGCTAGAAAAATTATCACTGCTAAACTAAAACATGTACACAATTTCCAGACAATGTATACATAATGCAAATAGATATTCCTTATGTTGACCTGATATAGTGAACACACACACTCAAACCTAACAGTTGCCAGATGTTCATGTACATTGTAGCAAGCTTGTGTGGTTTTAAACACCTTGGAAGAATATTATGTTGTACCCTGTATATAGGAGTGAAGCAACAGATACTCAGACAAAAATACATTTTAAAGTTTGTAGCCTAATTTTAGATGTCTAATTCTGTCCCTTTGTCCTATTTTCTAACTTCTCTCTACATTTTTCTAAGTGTACTCGTTATCACAAGGGCATTTGGCGCTTATTTGCCCCAGAACTGTTTAATCATCCAACAACAACTAGGAATATTATGAATTAGTTCGGTGCATAGAGTCTGCCCCGTCCTCCCAGTGGTGGTTGAAAAGAGTGAGATAATTTTCACAACTGCAACCAGTCATTTTAATCAGACACACTGACATATTCTAGAATAAGGTACCAAATGGGTGATGGATTTTCTCACAGTAACCCTATTGCCTTGTTTGATAACAAGGAATTTTCTTTCAGCATTATCCCTATCACGCAACTACTGTTTTGTATAAAAAATTCCTTGATAAAAGAACTAAAAGTCTTGACTTCATTAACGCAGAGTGCCGGGAATTTGGCTAAATAATTATCTCCATAACGAATCTTGACAGCCCGGTGCAAAATGCAAAACCAACAGTTTTCCTTTAAAGGTCAATACTTGATCAAGGTTTATTACAGTGAGGAAATATTCCTTCTTCAATGCCTTTCAATCGTCTTTCCATCACTAAACCCCATTCTCCGTTTCTGGTAATAGCTTGCAATGGATCATTAGATAAATGCCTTTTTAATAAAGAGAATCCAGGTGTACTAGTAAAATCCTATGATGGAGTATCTTTCATCTGTCAGCTTCATTAGTGCAGGACAGGCTATCATGCTCTTTTCTTACTGATTCTGCTTGATAGGCCAACCCTTTCCTGGCTCTATTAATGACGACAGCTCATTTATTACTTTATGAGAATACAGAAGCATTTCCATTGCCAGCCTGCAGACTTCCCCATCCCCAAAGACTGGCAATTCAGAAAGCCACTTCCACAGTACAGGAGCTAAGTGCTTCCCTTTGCTTCCCAGCAGGCATTTCTAAAATTGCCATACAAATGCAGAATTAATCACCATGACTTCAATTGCTTCTAATCATATTTTTTTTCCCCTCTTTACCAGTGTACTGAAGACGCACACGCACAACAATCAGGGCCTCGATTTTGATCCCTAAAACGCTAACACCAAACATATCTTCTTTATAAAAGAGAAGGATAATTCTCACTCTTAGAGTGAGATTCCAGTATGCTCCAGCAGCAGGCTCTTGATATGAACTGAGAAAGTACTCAGGACCAGAATCTCAGTGGACTCACAATAATAAAACACTCATTTTTAGGATAACTAAAAGCAACCTTTTTTTAAAAAAACTGAAGTATATTTGATTTACAATCTTGTGTTAGTTTCTGGTATACAGCAAAGTGATTCAGTTATATTTACACATACAAACACACACTTTTTCAAATTATTTCCATTATAGGTTATTACAAGATATTTAATAAGGTTCCCTGTGCTCTACAGTAGGTCCTTGTTGTATGTCTATTTTATATATAGTGGTGTGTATCAGCTAATCCCAAATGCCTAATTTACCTTTCCCCTTTGGTAACCATAAATTTGTTTTCTATGTCTGTGAGTATATTTTTGTCTTATAAATAAGTTCATTTATATCATTATTTTACATTCCACCTATAAGTGATATCATACGGTATTTGTCTTTCTCTTTCTGACTTATTGCACTTAGTATGATAACCTCTAGGTCCTTCCTGCAAATGGCATGATTTCATTCTTTTTTATGGCTGAGTAGTATTCCAAAAACAACCCCTTTTAAAACCTTTAGCTAGAGCTGAGGTGGAGAGAAGTATCTCATATTTGTATTAATTTCTAACAGTGAAGATTTCTCCTCTTTCCACCACCTAGAGAAGGATGGGCAGTTGGGGAAGGTGATTTTTAGCTATTATTGGGAAGATCGTTATTATTTTAATCCTATCCTACACCTTAGATTCATATGTTTAAAACATATGAATACGTTAGGAAAGGACACAAAAATGAGGGGCCTGAAATGTTTCTAGGCAGCCAAGGAAAGAAGGAAGAAGCGATAAAGTAGACAGAGTGGCAGGGAGGAGACGTATTAAAAGCTTTACCTGGGCCTCCCTGGTGGCGCAGTGGTTGAGAGTCCGCCTGCCGATGCAGGGGATACGGGTTCGTGCCCCGGTCTGGGAGGATCCCATGTGCCGCGGAGCGGCTGGGCCCGTGAGCCATGGCCGCTGAGCCTGCACGTCCGGAGCCTGTGCTCCGCAACGGGAGAGGCCACAACAGTGAGAGGCCTGCATACAGCAAAAAAAAAAAAAAAAAAAAAAAAAAAAAAGCTTTACCTGCCTTAAAATGGAATTGGCAACCAGAAGGCCCTTCAGCAGGTGATGGACACGTGCTCTGTGGTCCATCCAGCCAATGGAACATTGACTGATACAAATAAATAAGCTACAGCTTCTTTATCCATTCGTCTGTCGACAGACACTTAGGTTGCTTCCATGTCCTGGCTATTGTAAATAGAGCTGCAATGAACATTGGGGTACATGTGTCTTTTTGAATTATGGTTTTCTCAGGGTATATGCCCAGCAGTGGGATTGCTGGGTCGTGTGGTAGTTCTATTTTTAGTTTTTTAAGGAACCTCCATACTGGTCTCCACAGTGGCTGTACCAATTTACATTCCCACCAATAGTGCAAGAGGGTTCCCTTTTCTCCACACCCTCTCCAGCATTTATTGTTTCTAGATTTTTTGATGATGGCCATTCTGACCAGTGTGAGGTGATACCTCATTGTAGTTTTGATTTGCATTTCTCTAATAATTAGTGATGCTCAGCATCTTTCCCTGTACCTCTTGGCATATATATATATATATATATATGTGTGTGTGTGTGTGTGTGTGTGTATATATATATATATATATATATACATACAATGGACTATTACTCAGCCATAAAAAGAAACAAAACTGAGTTATTTGTAGTGAGGTGGATGGACCTAGAGTCTGTCACACAGAGTGAAGTAAGTCAGAAAGAGAAAAACAAATACCGTATGCTAATGCATATATAGGGAATCTAAAAAAAAAGGTACTGATGAACCTAGTGACAGGGCAAGAATAAAGACATAGACAGAATGGACTTGAGGACACAGGAGAGGGGGAAGGGTAAGCTGGGACGAAGTGAGAGAGTGGCATGGACATATATACACTACCAAATGTAAAATAGACAGCTAGTGGGAAGCAGCTGCATAGCACAGGGAGATCAGCTCGGTGCTCTGTGACCACCTAGAGGGGTGGGATAGGGAGGGTGGGAGGGAGATGCAAGAGGGAGGAGATATGGGGATATATGTATATGTATAGCTGATTCACTGTGTTATACAGCAGAAACTAACACACCATTGTAAAGCAATTATACTCCAATAAAGACGTATTAAAAAAGAGAGAGAGAGAGAGAAATAAGCTATCAAGCCATGAAAAGACAGGGAGGAAACTTAAATGCATGTTAGTACGTGAAAGCAGCCCATTTGAAGAGGCTACACACCATATGATTTCAACTCTGTGACATTCTGGAAAAAGCAAAGAGTAAAAAAACAAAAACATCATTGGTTGCCAGAGGTACAGGGTTAGGGAGGAAGGAACAGGTGGGGGGCACAGGGGATTTTTACAGGCAGTAAAGCTATTCTGTTTGATGTTTTAATGTTGGATGCCTGACATTAAGCATTTTTCAACACCCCCAACACTGTACAATATGAAGTGTGAATCCTAATGTAAACTGGGTATTTTCATGAGTGTATCAATGTGGGTTCATCAACTGTATCAAACGCACACCACTAATGCAAGATGCTGATAAAATGTCCAGAGAAGAGCGTGTGTACAGGGACCATATACTTTCTGCTGAACTTTTCTGTAAACCTAAAATTCCTCTAAAAAAAAAAAAAAAAAGTCATTTGCTTTAAAGAATAATAGGACAACTCTTGAACCACAAAAGTTCATTCAAGACTCTCTAAAACATTATGCTGCACAAAGTAAGCCAGAAACAAAAGAATACGTGGTATGTGATCCATTTATATGAAATTTGAGAAGAACATAAATCTGATCTAGAGTGATAAAATTAGATCGGGGGACTTCCCTGGTGGTCCAATGGCTAAGACTGCGCGTTCCCAATGCAGGGGGCCAGCAACGAAGATCCTGCATGCCGCAGCAAAGACCCAGAGCAGCCAATTAAGTAAATAAATTAATTTTAAAAATATTTTAAAAAATTAGATCAGGGTTTGTTTGCCTGCTGCTGGGTAGGTGGGAGTAGTGACTGAAAAGGGAAACGGAAATATTTGGAGAAATCCAAACATTCTGTAACTTCCCTCTGTGCTGTTTACATCCAAGTGTATGTGTGTCAGATTTTTGTCTAACCTACTATTAAGACTTAAGAGGAGGAAGTAAAATGAATTTATAAAATATTATATATTTCAAATGCCAAGAACTTAGATATCCAATATGGGGGCTAGAGCCAGAGTCGAATTAAATAATATTTGCTGTTTTCCAAATTAATTTAACAGTAACTTTTCAAAGAGGATGATTAATTTTATGCATTTTCAGATCTAGTTCTTGTCTCTCCTCCAAATTCAGTATAATGACTTTAAGTGTAAAATTTCTAAAACTAAGTATACTGGCAAGGAATTCTGTTTATGGTGATAGGAAAATGGCTTGTATTGGACTCACCTTTCTGCCAATAACAATTAATCAAAATTTAAAAAAATATGTATTTCTGAAGGAGGGCAACCAAACAGAAGAATGTGAGGTGTCAACATCCTCATGTAAAGAGAGAGAAAAATAGATGAGATGGGCATATATCTGACTGGTCACCTGAGGGCACTCCCTGTGTGACCGGACAAGTAACCGAGGGAAAGATCACCCGTTCTCCAGGTTTGGGAAGTCAGAGGCTGACCTTCAAGATAGCCCATGACCCTGTAAACCAAGGGTGCCCATCTGCAACAAAGGGGGTCACAGAAGGTTGAGTTCAAAAGTCAGTACAAATTCCCTTAAAAATCTTGGCCTGACTGCTCACTGCATCAATTCAGTGTCAGCCTCAAAGGATCCTAATACAGAACGGTCCCAGGAAAGCTAAATTGCTGAGCAGAGATTTCATGAGTTTCCCTGGACTGGAGAAACAGACTAGAGATCTCACCAGTGGATTGAAGTAAAATATCATTCACAACAGTATCAAGAGATGAATTCGTTCAGGATAAGGGTGACAAAGATGTGACACCTGTACCTTAAAAATACATATTTTTTCTTTTGTCTATTCCAGGCATTATATTACAGAAATTAAATAATTTATATACATCAGACATAATCATATTGATACCAATTATAAAGATTAAAGTAATATTAGTATTAATTATATCATGAATACATAATATTATTTATCTAGTACTATTAGGTATATTATATATAAGGATATAATTTCTGTATTATAATGCCTGGAATAAAAGAAGAAAAAGTGGAGAATTTGCACTCGACCAAGAATTTCTCTGCATCTGCTGATATCAGACTGTGATTCCACTCATGAGGACTTTAGTGTCAAAATCATAGACTCAGAAAGTAAAATACTGGTTGTCAGGGTTTGGAGGAAGAGATGGGCAGTTTTACAGCAGGAAAAGTGTTCAGGAGATGGATGCTTGGTGATGGTTGTACAATATTATGAACATACGGTACATTCTATGTTACGTGTATTTTACCACAATTAAAAAATTTGGGGGGAAAAGGAAAAATAAGGGAAAATGTGATAGTAGCCAAAGAAGAGAGAGACAGATTGAAGGGATAAAACAGTCTAGAATTTGACTTGCATATATGTAGACTTTTCGTAAACAAAATGATGAAGAAATGCAGTGGGAAAGGAAAATATTTTCAATGAGTGTTGCTGAAATCCATCAATATCCATACGGATAAAAATGAACTTCAACCCCCACCTCTAACGATGCATACAAATCAATTCAAAATGATTTAAAATGTAAGCACTAACCATAAGGAAGATGATTAAATTATGTTTTTGCAAAATTAAATATTCTTCTCAGAAAGAGCTGAACAAGTGAATGATAAGCATATTAAAATGCCCTCAATGTCATTAGGATTAGGGAACTACTACAATGTAAAACCAAAATTAGATGTCATTAGTGCACATTAGAATAGCTAAGATTTAAAGGAGATCACCACACCAAATGTTGGTGAGGATGTGTTTAAAATGGTACAAACACTTTGGAAAACTGTCAGCCTGTGTCTTAAAAAGTTACATAAATACAACTTCCATAAACCAGCAATTCCCCTGGATACGTATGTAACCAAGAAAGATAAAAATGCATGTCTTCAAAAGGTGTTACACAAGAATACTGATAGCAGATTTATTCATGATAGGTGCAAAGTAGAAATATGCCAGGTAACTATGTACAGGTGAGTAAACAAAACAACAAACAGCAACAACAAAAAACACAGTCAGACTCAATGATAAGAAAGAACCACTGACAGGGCTTCCCTGGTGGCGCAGTGGTTGGGAGTCCGCCTGCCGATGCAGGGGACACGGGTTCGTGCCCCGGTCCGGGAAGATCCCACGTGCCGCGGAGCGGCTGGGCCCGTGAGCCATGGCCGCTGAGCCTGCACGTCCGGAGCCTGTGCTCCGCAACGGGAGAGGCCACAAGAGTGAGAGGCCCACATACCGCAGGAAAAAAAAAAAAAAAGAACACAGAAAATATGGTCTTCATTTCCATGAACTCAATTTTCAAATATTTCTGGAATGGGTAATCCCTATTGTACAGTGATTTTAAAAATGTAAAATTGGGTGTTGCATGAAGCAGTTTCATTGACGTTGTGCAAATACTAATGTAGAAAATAATTATGTCCACTTTAGCTTAAACCAATAAAACCTTATTCTTTTATCATTTTCACAAAAATAAAAGCCATGGAAAAGAACTGAGATTTATTTTGTAGCTGAGAAAACACAGAAATCTAGTATTCAGATTCTAGGTCAACTAAAAACTTAAGTTTGCATTAGGAATTATGAAATGACCGTAGTCGTCATAGTAGGAAATGTATGCTATGCTCACAAAGGTTTTCCACATGATAAGGCATTGATTATGATCAATATCAATAAATAGCATTTGGTGGTAAAAAGAGAACATTATAGCTCAAGAAACTCAGACAATTTTTGGAAGAAGGAAATCATAAAACAAAATATGCTCAACTGTTTCAAATCCCAGCCCAAGTAGAACCTCTGAAGAAAACTCTACAAGACCAAAACCTGGCTTCATTCCACTGACTCATTTTCAAATATGTTAAGTCAGAAACCACAGTGGAAAGACAAGGCATTTGATAAACAGTCTAGTAAATTCTATGAAATCCCCCCTTTAGCGCGGCTCGTATGGGAAAACAAGACACGGGTGGGAGAAGCATTTAATCTCAGAACTTTTTTCTTTGAGCTCCTAAGATGTTGGTGGGTTTCTTCTCAGAAGTTTTCACTGTCTAAAAATTCTTTCACCCAGGGTATTTTGTGCGTCCAGTTACACAAGGACGATTCCTCAAGCCTTGTTCTGGTCCTTTCTTGGTTTATTCCTTGTTCTTGGTTTATTTCTTGGTTTACACTTTGTGCCTCAAGGAATGTTTGCCCATATGCTCTCCTTCTGGTCAACCCACAATTCTTGCTGCCCCCTTAAGAAATCAAATGCAACAAAGCCTTTTGCCATACTGAATCAAGGGCAGGCAGAGAAGAGGAAACTTTTTTCTGTGAACTCCTAAGATGTTGGTGGGCTTCTCTGCTCTTTCCACGTTCTTTTTTTGTGCAAGAATTGATTCCGTGCACAGCTCCCTTATGAGCCTTAATGCCGGTCACTAGGAGATTCTGTTTGACCTGAGGATTTGGAGTGTCCGAATGGCAGGATTTACTTTCCAGGTTTCTGGTGATGGGGATGTGTGCTTTCTTCTTCACGTCTACCACCTCTGACTTCGAGACCTCTGGGAATGTCTCTGGTTTGCATTGCTGATAGATTTCCCCTGGACTGTGAGGACAGCAGTTCCTGTTTCCACCTTTCATCCTGCACTTGGAGATGTGCCGACATTGCTAGACGTCTCCTGTTCATGCTGCCCTCTTTCGTAAAACCGGTTGTCTCTGAAGTCTATAAATGATAAAGGCTTCATTCTCTGCCAGTCTATAGAAAACTCCACAAGCGGAGTGGGAATTTTCAACTTGCCAGAAATACCATTAAATGATTTCAATTTCCTGCTCCAGCAACGTGTGGAAATTAAAGCAGCTGACTTAGCACATGTGTGTACACCACTGCCTTGGAATCTTGCACTTAGAACGTTGACTTGTATCACTGTTTTGTTTTGAACGTCTTTTCCTTTTGGCTTTCAAGACATGCGTCATCATCTCTACAGCTATAAATGCTACTACAACCTGTCAAATAGGTTATGTCTTTGATTAAAGAGTAACCGCCCCAGACTATTATAACACATGCCAAATGTACTACCTTTTCTCCTCATCAGAGGTTTGTTCTTTTATTTTACCTCAAATAGTCCCATCTATGTTAACTACTAACTTGGACCACCTTTTAACTCATGTGTAAATTCTAGAGCAGACTGGCTACATTATGTACAGACCTCCCTCCCCTGTATTATGTAATCTGAGAGAGTTATTGAAAGGATAGTTCAAGATAATGATTTGAAAGGACAGTCATGATATTTGAGGGCAGAAAAATCAGGAATATTCTGTGAGTATGGTGGTGCCATTCAACAAATGCCACTGTCATAGTAAAGATCAACTTAGTTCCTTATTGTTAAACTTTTATTAAATTTAAATCTGGATCTTCTAAAGGGATCCCATGATAACTGTGAATTGTTCACAGGTATGATTCCAAAGTATGTCAGAGGGAAACTATATTTTGACATTGTTAAATCTGAGAAAAGTGCATTCATTTTTGGAAGACACATATCAAACGTCTAGGACTTTTCATATTAGCTACACATGTAAAGTTTATAAGTCATTGCTCAATTCCCTAGAAGAAGAAGTGATCTCATACAATATGTGTCTTTCTCTGTCTGACTTCACTTAGTATGATCATCTCCAGGTCCATCCATGTTTGCTGCAAATGGCATTATTTTGTTCTTTTACGGCTGAGTCATATTCCACTGTGTATATGTACCACATCTTTATCCATTCATCTGTCGATGGACACTTAGGTTGCTTCCATGTCTTGGCTATTGTGAATAGTGCTGCTGTGAACATTGGGGTGCATGTATCATTTTGAATTAGAGTTTTTATCTTTTCTGGATATATGCCCAGTAGTGGGATTGCTGGGTCGTATGGTAGTTCTATTTTTAGTTTTTTAAGGAACCTCCATACTGTTCTCCATAGTGGCTGTACCAGTTTAGATTCCCACCAAAAGTGGGAATTCCCTTTCCTCCACACCCTCTGCAGTATTTATTGTTTGTAGACTTTTTGAGGATGACCATTCTGACCAGTGTGAGGTGATACCTCTTTGTAGTTTTCATTGCATTTCTCTAATAATTAGTGATGTTGAGCATCTTTTCATGTGCCTGTTGGTCATCCGTATGTCTTCTTTGGAGAAATGTCTCCTTAGGTCTTCTGCCCATTTTTTGATTGGGTGTGGGTTTTTTTTTAATAGTTCATTTTAAATGCTGGAAACCATGCTATACAGTGGCTTCATATTATAACTGATTATGCAAATACAATTGCACAGCAGTTTTATGAATCATGGAAGTTAGTTGATATCCTCTGTTATATTAGATTCTCAAAGATAAAAATGATCCCTGCCAATTTTCCTGAAACATGTCAGAAACTTAAAACAGAGTGATGTAGCATTACAAATACATGTAAACCTTTACATTCTGAAGAATATTTGCTCCTAGGCCATCTCAGAGACATAAGGAGTTGCTTCCAGAATTCATTGTGTCACACCAAGTTGACTATTTCCATCTTTATCTTATAGAAAATGATAGAATCAAACTGTTTGATTGCTAGAAATCTGACCCAGAATATCTTGTCTGCCACTAACAGGCATCTATATTATTTGCTTACCTGAACATTTTTATGATTCTGAAAAACTAACATTCCCAATAGTTGTTAAACACGGGTGGAATGATAGGATTTTGCCTGCGTGGGTAAATATGACAAAAGTTTACTGTTGATACCATGAAATCCAGAAATGAGTGATATATGAAGAGTGGAAAAGAAACAGAAAACATGTAGCTATCATGTGCAAATAATATATATTCCTTTCCAATAAATTTCCTTTGAAAATATAAACATATCATTCTAAAAAATGATTGTTCTAATATAGAAGTTGGACATATCTTTTATTACGGTCCAACCAAAAAGAACTGATCATAGAACAATGGGGACATAAATGATTTTCTAGCTGTGATGGCTCTTTCTCTACCATCAAATAATGATGCTGTAACTCATCTTCCTATTAGATGCTCTCAGGGAAAGGATTTTAAAGCATTAGACCACTTAATTTACCATAATATTTATATATTATATAAATTATTATATATTATTGTAAATGTTTATACATATAAATTATATAACATGTATACATATTTTCATACATACTAATATATTAAATATATAACATATAATTATGTTATATTAATCAGTTTATTATTTATATGTAATACATTACATATAAAATGTTATATGTACTATATAAACATTATAATAATTATACCATATATTGTGTTATACTGATAAGTTACATGTGATACATGTTACATACTATATATTGCATACATATTGTATATTATGTGTATGTAATATGTACATTACATATTAGTATACATTATACACATTTTATATGTATAAGTAAATAAATTTTTGTTTTATATATATATATCTCCTCATTCAAACTCTTAAACTGCACTTTCCTTGAAACTTTATTCTTGAGAAGGATAACCTGAAATACAGAGCCTTCTCCTGCATCCTCATCAACCTGGAAATTTTCTGGAGGATATTATTTATTTGTCACGCCACACTTCCTGAGAGTTTCTCTCATCAGCAGTGAAGCTTTCTAACTTTCCTATCACACTGATCTCAGCTTCTGTGCCTTCCACGGAGACATCGCAGGATTTTCAAAGCTTTGTCAGGCAGACATACTGTGCTCATGGAATCCCTTTGATTTTCCTCCCTGTAGTCTTATAAAGAAACAAAATCAGGGCCTCCCTGGTGGCGCAGTGGTTGAGAGTCCGCCTGCCGATGCAGGGGATGCGGGTTCGTGCCCCGGTCTGGGAGGATCCCATATGCCGCGGAGCGGCTGGGCCCGTGAGCCATGGCCGCTGGGCCTGCGCGTCCGGAGCCTGTGCTCCGCAACGGGAGAGGCCACAACAGTGAGAGGCCCGCATACCGCAAAAAGAAAAAAAAAAAAAAAAAAAAAAAGAAACAAAATCAGCTTATGAAAAATGCTTTCTCTTTTTTTGTCAAGGCCCTCCCACAGCTGCATGATCCTCAGATGATCAGGTGACTCTGTAAAAGGGGGAGCTAGGGGTTAAAGGAGACAGAGAAACACTGGTGCCATCTGGAAGGATTTTAGGAAGACATATTCTGAGGGGATGGGAAAGTGATTTCAGGCTTTCTCGTAATCGAGGTGAGGGATACGAGCAAATGTAGCCAACACGCTCTGTGTAGGGCAGGTGTATGGATATGGGGGGTCATAGAATTGCTGGTGTAGGTCCATCCCAGGTACTTTGATAAGACAGGTGCAGAGAAGAATCTGCAGTAAATTCGGAGCAATGCAGTAAATCCAGAACGTTGCGAAGTGCTGACATTTGGAAAGTGCCAGTGGACATGTATTTAGCACCATAATGGAACGCTTCCCTAATGTTGCCTATACGTGTCTAAGGGTCACTGTGGTTGGAACAGCAGGAAATATTAATGTTTAAGGGGCAAAGAAAGTAAAGTTTCAGGAAAGATGAATGAGGGGGCATTGATGGTGAATAAACTCAGTCATTTCTCACCCATCTCCCCCCGAAAACAAAAACAGGAAGGTGAATGACACACAGAACAAGAAAACCCATCTTCTGTAGAACTAGTAAGCAACTCCTTACATGTAAGTCACCGTGGCTGCAAAAAGTGCAGTGGAAGTTACACAAATGGGAAGGCTGCATTCCAGAACTCCGCTCTACAAAGTGTGGATACAGGACAATACGAATTTCTAAACTGATTTTTAAGAGCTTTAAAAATAACTGTGCAGGGACTTCCCTGGTGGCGCAGTGGTTAAGAATCCACCTGCCAATGCAGGGGACATGGGTTAGAGCCCTGGTCCGGGAAGATCCCACATGCCGCGGAGCAACTAAGCCCGCAAGCCACAACTACTGAGCCCGTGTGCCACAACTACTGAAGCCTGTGCGCCTAAAGCCCGTGCTCCACAACAAGAGAAGCCACTGCAGTGAGAAGCCCGAGCACCGCAACAAAGAGTAGCCCCCGCTCACCGCAACTAGAGAAAGCCCACGCGCAGCAACGAAGACCCAACGCAGCCACAAATAAATAAATAAAACTGTGCAAAGTTATTGTCATGAAGAAATCAAACTGTCAGAGAGTAATTCCCCAACACCCCCCCCCAAAATGCTGTGGGTGTAGGGTTGAATTCTACTGACCCTTAAAAAGACTGATAATTTCAATGCTATTTAACTTATTCTAGGATACAGAGAATGGAGAAAGTTGTATTAATTTTTATACAAGTCCAGACACAAAGAGTTGAGAAAGTTCTATAAAGAAAGCAGTAGAAAAGTTCACTTTCCAAATAGGACTAATTCTAAGTAAAACAGTAAGAAAGTATAATACAGCAAGACATTAAAAAAACATACCCAATTATGTGGGGTTCTCAGTAGAAATAAAGAACAATATATGAAACAGAAATGTATAAATTCCATTTTCTAGATTAATAATTCGTAGAAGAAAAATTATTAATATCACCATAAGTTCCAAAAAGACATGTATAAATTTCATCATTTTCTTTTAAAAAAATGTTTAATTGAATGATTCTTTAAATTCTACAGTGCTTTGCAATTTTCAAAAGTTTCACACCCATGATTTCATATAATCCCATAATAACCCTTTTTCTCCCTACCCCTATCTTGCCCCTCCCCCCTTCCCTCTCCCCACTGGTAACCACTCGTTTGTTCTCTATATCTGAGAGTCTGCTTCTTTTTTGTTATATTCACTAGTTTGCTGTATTTTTTAGATTCCACATATAAGTGAGATCATACAGTATTTGTCTTTCTCTGACTTATTTCACTAAGCAAAATGCCCTGCAAATCCATCCAAGTTGCTACAAATGGCATTATTTCATTCTTTTTTATGGCTGAGTAATATTCCATTGTGTATATATGTACCACATCTCCTTTATCCATTCCTCCGTCGATGGACATTTAGCTTCCTTCCATGTCTTGGCTGTTCTGAATAGTGCTGCTATGAACATTGGGGTGCATGTATCTTTTTGAATTAGAGTTTTGTCTGGATATATGCCCAGGAGTGGGATTGCTGGATCATATGGTAACTCTGTTTTTAGTTTTCTGAGGAACCTCCATACTTGCTGTTCATAGCGGCTGCAGCAATTGACATTCCCACCAACAGTGTACGAGGGGATTCTTTTCTCCACACCCTCTCCAGTATTTATTGTGTTCTTTTTGATGATGGCCATTCTGACAGGTGTGAGGTGATATCTCACTGTGGTTCTGATTTGTATTTGCCTGATGATTAGCAATGTTGAGCATCTTTTCACGTGCCTGTTGGCCATCTACAAGTCCTCTTTGGAGAAATGTCTATTCAATTCTTCTGCCAATTTTTTAATTGGGTTGTTTGTTTTTTGAGGTTGAGTTGTATGAGCTCTTTATATATGTTGGACATTAATCCCTTATCGGTCACATCATTTGCAAATATCTTCTCCCATTCAGTAGGTTGTCTTTTCGTCTTGTCAATGGTTTCCTTTGCTGTGCAAAAGCTTTTATGTTTCATTAGGCCCCATTTGTTTATATTCTTATAAAATCATGACATTGAAAGATGTTTGCCACACTACAAGATTGTTATGGAGATTGTAACCAAAGCCATTTGACCCAAGAAATATAAGAGATATAAAATTGTAAAGTGGGAGGCAAATCTAATTGGAAGAAAAATATTTACAACTACCATAAAAATTCTTTGTTGTTTTCTTATTTTTTTATAAAATCTTTTAATCAATAGCAAAAGAACTTAGAAAAGTTTCTATCTACAACTTAACATATCATGATACATTAACATATTCTTTTTTCTTTTTTTAAAAAAAATAAATTTATTTATTTTGGCTGTGTTGGGTCTTCACTTCTGTGCGAGGGCTTTCTCTAGTTGCAGCAAGAGGGGGCCACTCTTCATCGTGGTGCACGGGCCTCTCACTATCGCGGCCTCTCTTGTTGTGGAGCACAAGCTCCAGACGCGCAGGCTCAGTTGTTGTGGCTCACGGGCCTAGTTGCTCCGCAGCATGTGGGATCTTCCCGGACCAGGGCTTGAACCCGTGTCCCCTGCATTGGCAGGAAGATTCTCAACCACTGCACCACCAGGGAAGCCCAGCATATTCTTTTTTAAATTTAATATTAAGTAAATTAATAATTTAATTTAATAAATAATTTAATTTAATAACTTAATGTATATTTTAAACCCCAAAAATGTTTCCTTTATACTTTTCATTTTGAGCTTATGTTTTAGTGACTGTGTGTCCCCAAACAATACAGTTTCTAGGACCAAGTTATACTCTTGTGGAAGCAAATCTAGAAGTCCATCACACTTTTGTAAACAGCAAAGAAGTAAATTACTAGTAGAGTCTGATAGAAAAATTCTTTAATCAAAACAAATGTACATGTTGACACTTATGGCTTAACTAGAATAAATCTGTCCAAATTTACATTGTATTAAGGACCAAACAGATATAATAGCAAGAGTTCCCTCAAAACAGTGGGTCCTAGTTCCATTGTAAAACCTCTCAAAAGCAAAACTCGGCTTCCCTGGTGGCGCAGTGGTTGAGAGTCCCCCTGCCGATGCAGGGGACACGGGTTCGTGCCCCGGTCCAGGAAGATCCCACATGCCGCGGAGCGGCTGGGCCCGTGAGCCATGGCTGCTGAGCCTGCGTGTCCAGAGCCTGTGCTCCACAATGGGAGAGGCCACAACAGTGAGAGGCCCACGTACCGCAAAAAAAAAAAAGCAAAACTCCAATTACTGAAAATGATTCAAACTTTTCATCTCTATTCTACCTCTCTGTCTATATCATCTTAAGTACACATGTTAACTAGGTGAATTTAATAATAGTAGGATCCAATTGTAAGACTTGACTGATGTGCATTTATGTCTTCAAGAAATACTAATATTTAGGCTTCCATGGGTGCCGTGCTACATATGGGGAGAGAGAAATTCAGCAGAGATATTTAATAGAATGGGGAGAACAGGGCTCGAGGTGGGGTCAGTGAGAATGAGCTCTGGACATAAAGCAAGGTGTAGTACAAGGAATATGATGAAGGCACCTCCTTTCCTATTTCATTGTGTTAGGGTGATGTCCTTAAAATATGGCAGGTCACTGTGTTGTGTGATATGGAGCCGTCACACGGTATGCTTGTGACAGAGGTTGGTTGCATTCGTCTTCCTTCTCCCACGCTGGAATTCCTAGCCCAGCTTCCAGGAGGCTAGTTCCCATCTGTGGGATTTGAGCAAGAGTGACGCATACCACTGCATGCTGTGTGCCCTAGCCTCCTCCACCCTCAGCCTTTTCCATTGTATGGAAACATACAGTGGCCCAGGTGACCTCCACCTGCTTTGATCAGGCAAAGCCTTTTCCGGCCCAATCTTTGAAGGGACCTCTGGAAGGGACACCATCGCCCATGGTGGACTGTGATGTTAGCAAGCCATGAACTCTTGCCGGATGAAGCCACTGTGTTTCAGACATTGTTCCTACAACAGGTAGCCTCTCCTGGCCAACACAACAGTGAGACCCAGATGCACACCTCAAGACTTCTGGTAAACCACATGCAAACTCAGGTTATTCATGGTTTTAAAACAAGTGAAAGACATCTAGCCTCTCACTGACATAGAGGAAAGCAACGGAAGCCATTTATGAAAGACATAGGAGGACCGTTGTTTGAAACCGTCTTTACATCGCTAAGAAATAATTGGTCCTGTTGTACACATAACTGTGGTTTCCTCTAAAACGTGACCTGCATCTTGTCCCATCCACGCCAATGTCAAACTCTACCTGCTATTTGTTTTATGTTAAAATTTAAAACCCTTTTCTTTTTTCCCTGAGCTTTACTTTCCCTTGCATGCCTAAAAGCAAGAAAACCACAAAAAGGTTACACTGAGTATTAATGGGACCATTTCTTAGGATAGAGCAACTTCATGCAATGAAAATAAAGAACTGAGCTTGGTTTTGTTTTTTGGGCTGCATAGGTTAGTGTTTATTAAAAGCTCAATTTGATTTTTTTTGTTTGTTTAAATTACTTTTCTTCCTGCCTCTCCAAACACTTGGTGCTTTTGGTTCAATGAAAATAAAAAGGAAACACTCTCGTGACTCTCGACATTACTGTTTTCTCCGCATCGAAACTTCAACATTTCAGATGATGATCCCTTCCTAAACAAAGGATTATATCGGCGAAATCATGTCATCCTTGCTGTCGTCAAGAGAAGGAATCTTCTCTGTCCTTATATACGAAACACCACTGACTGGTTCATTCCCTCGGTGCAAACCTGACAAGTCCAAGCAGAACCCAAGAGACGACCACACGACGGACTCACCTGGTGCGACAACAGGCAATCCAACCTTCCTTCAAATCCATGACCCTCTGCAGAGAGTCCGTCTTTTCTCAGTCCTTATGATTTAAAATAAACCCAAGGAAGCAGACATCAATCCGTGACAGTGACAGTTGTACAGAAAAAAAAAAAAAAAAAGAAAGAAAGAAAGAAAAAGGAAAAAAAGACACAAGCATCTCCTGAGATGAGAATTGAAAAGTCAGAGCAGGAGGATTTGGTTGTGTCATTTCTTCAGCCCGGGATTCAGATATCTAATAATCATCAGACTCTTCAGAAATGATGGAAATACAAACGGAGAGCTGAGTTAGGATGTAGGATCCATCATCCCACTACGTTGTTTCTCTATTTCTGTCGACAGTGGTCGGAAGCTGTCATGCATCTGTTTCACCTGGACTATACTGGTAGGCAGCGTAGCTTCCACCCTCGACCCTTTGCAGAATTATCACGTCAAAACAGACGCACTGTTCCCTTTAGAGGAAATGTCCAGAATAGGCAAATCCATCGAGAAAGAGAGCAGATGGGTGGTTGCCTAATGGGTAAAGGGTTTCCGTTTGAGCCGATGAAAATACTATGGAAGTACATAGTGATGATGGGTACACACCGTCGTGTGAATGGACCCCCTGCCACGGAATTGCACTTCAAACAGTTAATGTTATGTCATGTGAATGTTACTAAAATTTTTTAAAATTGTGCCCTCATGTCAGAGGTTCTGAGGCAGCCAGTTCTGTGAGGGGCAGACTCAAAGCTCCCGACTCTAGGATACTAATGCTCATGACCTGCATCTATGGACGCTCTCCGTTTACAGAGTCCATTCCAGGACACATCTGGAAGTTCAGATTGATCCATGATTGATGCAAGAGAAAAGGGATGCTTCTCCAGTCCATCGGAAGACAGAGGAAGTCAGAGCCGACAGGGCACCCCGGGATGTGTCAACCTCAGCATCGCGTGGAGAGCTATGTCACAGAGCAATGCAGTCAGAAAGTCCCCAGTGCAAGTGACACAGCCAGTAGTGGGATCACGATTTGGGATAGCCATGGAACCATTTCTGAGGGAGAGAATGTTACAGAAGGCTTCCCTGGGAAGGTTACACATTTACTGAGTCTTGAAGGACGGGTACGTGCTCGTAGGGGAGAGAAGTGGTAGACAGTGGGAATTTCCGACAAACTCCACGTGCAGGAGTGTACAGGGTAGATGGGGCAGTGGTCTGACACAGCTGTCGATGCGTCCATGTTTATCCTCTCGGGGGGCACAGACTTTTGAGTTGTGTGTGTGCGTGCCACCTGCACGAACAGAAAGGAAGGTTTGCTGTTCCACGTTGGCTGTTGTGCCTGGGGGTTCCTCCACTTTGCAGAGCTCAGCCTTCCAGACCCTCTACCCACAGTACACCCTGGCCGTTCTTGAAGAAGAGATATGCAGATGGGCGGGGTGGGACTCGTTACGAAGTGTGTGCGTGCACAGCTGTGGCTTCCTCCCCAAATGCCATTCCGAGAGTGGCTTGGCTTGACGGAGCCCTTTGCTTTCGAAGCTCTGAGCGATCCGCGGCTCCTTCTTTTACATGCACTGAGGTTGGCTGAGGTGTGAGGGCCATTTTTCACTGGCATTTAGTCGTTTAATTTTGCATGTGCTGTTACCACCCCAGGCGTCTTTTGCATCATGTTGTGGATGGCGGAAAGCCCTAGACTGACAGGTCTCTGCCATTTTAGGGTTCAGTGCGAGGTCCCTCTGTTCCATCAGGCCTCTCTCTAGAGAGGTGATCAACGTGACTAGGAAACAATTTCCAAAAGCAATCTGAAGGCGGTGGTGGGAAACCTGGCTGGCCTGTCAATTCAGATACGGTATCTTCCCGCCCTGGTCAATGTGCCCGAGGATGATTGCAGTAAATATATTGTTTTGAATACAAAATAGGAAAACGTCTTCAAAGCCATCTGTTTAAAAGGACTGGATGGATTTTTTGTATCACGTTGAATGTTTTATGAGTTGGGTCTAGACAAAATGTGCTAGACAATCAGAAGCCCTTGTTAATTTTGTCATAACTTCGATTGAAAACCCAGATAGGTCTTTGGCAGTAAAGCAACAATCAGGGTTGTTATGTGGTTTCAAAAGACACAAGAATAGCTGTGAAGCCAAAAGCATTGAGTCATTCATTGTAGGGTTCTCGTGAGTTAAACTAAATTCTGTATTTATGCATAAACCTCTATGAAAGGGCTAATGAAAAATTATAGTACCTGTAATGACCAGGAGCAAAGAATCCAGTGAGTTAGAAACCCAAGATGGGTAGTCAACGGCAGAAGGGTATATCCTTAGGTACTTGAATGACCTGTTCCTGAATATTTCACTTTTCACCTCATAATGAGCAAGCTTTCTATTTAAAGCAAAAGTTGGATAGATTCTCTCTGATATTACCCACTTCTTTATAAATGTGTGGAATTTTAAAAATATTTTGGGGTTCACATATCATGTAGCCATATAATATTTTAACATCTATATATTAAACATCTACAATACACCATACAGGGACTTCCCTGGTGGTCCAGAGGGTAAGACTCCGCGCTCCCAACACAGGGGGCCTGAGTTCGATTCCTGGTCGGGGAACTAGATCCCACAGGCATGCTGCAACTAAGAGTTCACATGCCACAACTAAGAGATCGCGTGCCACAACTAAAGATCTCGCATGCTGCAACTAAGATCTGGTGGAGCCAAAATAAATAAGTAATAAATAAATAAATAAATAAATATTAAAAAAATAAAATACACCATACGTTGTGCTAGGCACTGTGGATATGAAAACATTTTTAAATGCCTGCCCTCAAAGCTTTTTCTGGTCCTGTCTTTGATTGCCTCCATTTTTTTTTTTTTTTTTTTTTTTTTTTTTTTTTGGCCATGCCATGCAGCATGTGGGATCTTAGTTCCCTGACCAGGGGTTGCACCCATGCCCCTTGCACTGATGCATGGAGTCTTGACCACTGGACCACCAGGGAATTCCCTTCTTTTTGCTTTTTAATTAGAAATATGAGGAAAAAAATTCCCTGTAGGGATTTAGTGCAAGACAGGATAAGAAATGACATCAACACAGTGTTTAAGCTGGATATAATATGTCAAAAACACAGTATATGTTCTGCACAGGGATGCTGATAGCAGATTTGTGCATCACTGCCAAAATTTGGAAGCAACCAAGATGTCCTTCAGTAGGTGGATAGATCAATGAACTATGGTGCTTCCAGACATTAGGATATTATTCAGTGCTAAAAAGAAATGAGCTCTCAAGCCATGAAAAGACATGAAGCAGGTGCACATTAGCCCGTGGCTAGCTGGCTTCCAGCCTTTGGCACAACCCTTTCCAAACTTATCAGGTGACCTGTGATCACTATCTAGCCATCCCAGTTTTCCTAAGCCATGTTCAGTCTACAGAATCCATAATCTTGTGTACTACCAGCATTGAGAGCTGCATTTGGTAGCACCAAAACGCACCGGCAAATCCATCAGTGTCAAAAGAACAGTTAGTAGCGAACAATGTTCTGGAAATCTAATGCATAACATAGAGGTTATAGTCAACGATACTGTATTATAAACTTTAAATTAGATCTGAATCGTTCTCCACACACAAAAAAAGTGATTCTGTGACATGACAGAGGTATTAGCTAACGCTACAGTGGCAATCATATTGCAACCTACAAATGTACCAAACCAACAGGTGGTATACCTCAAACTTACACAGTTTATATGTTTACTGTGTCTCAACTGTAAAAAAGAGAGACTGCTTCTCCTGTGTGCCTGACGTCAAGAGAATGTATTCCTGGAATTAGGACTTAAGAGGGAGGTTTCTCCTGACTTACCACCCAGCCACAGCTGAACATGAACTTGAACTGCAATCTTCCTGGGCTGTGAGTTTACAGAACGTTTCTAACAAGACACCTTTACTAATCCTGACCGTCTAATTCCTCAATGATTTTGGAAGACCAATCAAAACCAGTAACATTATTGCAGCTGTGAAAGTGTCTAAAGCACATACCTATACTTTATCTGCTTTTTACAACCAAGCAAGCTGAACCTTACAGACGAGACACAGTTTGCCAAGGGCAAACAGCCTAGAAGTTCAGAATAAGATTCTTTCAACTTTCCTAAACTGCATCTTCACTGCAAGCTGAGCAATGGAAGTAAATTCTATGTTCCCTAGGTAAACGGACATGAGTTCAAAGAACATGGCTAGTTAAAACTCCCAAAGCTGTCTCCTTTAGATACCAGGGCGCTCCTTTATTCTTACATAAATCCTGACTATGGTGTATGTTTCTCAACATACTTCAAGCCATTCATTAGTAAGGTGGATATTATAAGAAAACAGAGGGAAGGGATTTCTACAGGAAGTTAGATGAATCTTTTTCGCAGCAAATTATCCTTCCCCACTCGGAGGCGAGTAGGTATATGCCATTTACATGTATGCTAATGGATACCTTTAAGAAAGGAACCACGGAACTGAATTTCCTTTCCTCCTGTCAATACAAACAGACCTAATGGTTGGATTCTGATAACCTGTCAGTTAAAGTCTGAATGCTCTCAGGGGAACACAAACTCCTTTCAGATTGAAATCAACTGATTACCATTTATATTTGAAGCCTTTTGAGCAATTTGGAAACCATTAGGGAAAATGTTTGCCCTCGATTCACAAATCCAAATTTAAATTTGCACAAAGATCCACCTTGATTCAGATTGGAGCCAGAGAGCAACCTGGCAGAAAACCCAAACACATCCCATGCAAATGAGGGCGCGATTACAAAAGCCGCTAAAATATTATCACATTCCCCACCGTGGCCACATCCCACCTCCAGGATGCCGGGTGAAAAACTTTCAATTTTAGTTTTATTTTCCAATCTCCTGGCTGAAATGAAAATGATTTCCTGCTGCAAAGTGTCTTCTGGAGCAAAAATGAATGCGTTTTCAGGCAAACACGCCAACAGTTCCACCTGAAGATTTGCTTTTAAAAGGTTATATTTTTCCTCTTTGCTTTAAAGATTAAAATATCCAGTTGAGCATGGAGAGGGTTTGAATTATGCAGTGGCAGGGAAGGTGGAAATAACTGCATCGTAGACAATCTCTTAGATGTCACACCTTTTGCCACCTTGCCGGGGGATGATGCCAACTTTTTTCTTCAAGGGACCACTCCTCTCTCCGTTCTGATTAAAGGGAGGCTTGTATGTGTATTAAAACTTAATTGTCATGAAAACTGACAGAGACAGAGAACTGCTTAGGAATGGGACTCCGGGTCTTAATTATCAATTCATCAGCATCTTTCCCCTTTTTTTTTTTTTTTTAAGATTTCACTTGCTTTTGGCACATTCTAAAAGCTCTACCAGTTAAAGGGTACATAAAAATTTACTCTTAAAATTTACCTAAGCTCTAATGACATTTTTGTCTGAAATGTGTCATTATGTCTAAAATTTCCCTTTTTTATAAATCATATTGAATTAATGTCAACTTTAACAACTTCAGCTTAACCTGATTACATCTGCAAAGACCCTATTGCCAAGTGAAGTTGCTTTCGCAAGTACTGGGGGTTAGGATGTCAGCATATCTCTTTTAGGTGTGGGAGACAGTTCAACCTACACCACCCCTGCAACATGAGCAACTCTTGTAATGCACCTCCCCGTGTCATGCAGGAGGCGGGATCTTAGTTCCCCGACCAGGGATTGAACCCGTGCCCCCTACATTGGGAGCATGGAGTCTCAACCACTGGACCACAAAGGAAGTCCCTAAGTGACTCCTTTAAAGCCCGGTATTACACAGACCGTCCAGGCTGAAAACCAATGTGCTGTGAAATATTCGGCTAGAGATCCGGCTTCCAAACCGGGCATGGTAATTGTCTCCTTCTCTCTTGCAAATAGAGGGCAACTTGGATCGTTCAAATGCAAAGGCAGAAGAGAACCACCTGCAGCTTGAAAGGTGCCCCTCGAACAAGCACTATTATTTCCCCATGTACCTTCTTCACCATTCACGCTTTCGGGACCTTACTCCCCCCTTTACCGGCATTCCTGCGTGGCTGGATGCTGGTCCCGAGAACACAGTCTCCTGTGCTTCCCTAAGGGACCTCAGGGTGCCGTAGGGTTAGACACTGAGCCTCATGAATGGAAGTCGTGTATGTCAGGATAAGGAAACCGCTCTCTGCCAACCTTGCGTCTGAAGGATTCTGTCTCAGCTTCTTTCTACAAAACACCACCCACAAAGACTCAGAGCAAGGGTTCAGTGGGGTATCAACAAAGACGCAGACAGTGTGTGTCAATACCTGTATTCAAACCAACTGTTAATTTAAAAATAATTAACACCCTACAATGGTCTCAAATCCCAAGGTTCAAAATGGTACTCAGTACTCCTCCCAGGCTCCACTCAGAGTTTCCAGGCTTTTGTACGTCTATCCCTGGGCATCGTGGAAACAGACAAGAGGGTCGACATTGTAATTTTGTGTGTAGCTGTTTTACACGTACGTTAGTAGACTTGACACGGCATCCTGCACATTGCTTTTGTCACACACATGTATATCCTGGAGAGGTTTCCACATCAGCACACAAAGCAGTGTTACATTGTCTTCCCACAGCTGCATGATGCAGGAACCACTTGATGGAAGAGATACGACCATGATATGGCCTGGATCTCCACGGGCTCTTGAATTCTCCTAAGTCCACCCCTCTGGTGCCGAGTCATTCCTAAATAACTCTCAGGCACTATAAACCCAGTGGGTTCAACAACTAAGGTGCTGGTGATGTCCTTCACATCAAGTCAGGTCAAGGTCATCTAGACCCAACATGGAGACTTTGGCACCATGCATGATGTTCTGAAATCTGCTCACTTTTCATGCTGCATTAGTTACCAAGACGTGTAGATTGTACCTCTACTGTGTTAGGCATGGAACTCTGACTCCCTACCAAATACATATATATAATTAAGAGGAGGTCTTACTGGAGTAGGGTGGGCTCCTGATCCAATAGGAACGGTGTCCTTATAAGAAGAGGGGATCAGGACACAGACACAGAGGGAAGAAACTGCCGTGTGAAGATGCAGGCAGAGGCTGGCATGACACTGCCACCACCAAGAGACACCTGGGGAAAGGGAAGGAAGAATCCTTCCCCTCCTGGCTTCAAAGCAAGCGGGATCCTGCCGGCACCCTGATTTTGGACTTCTGGCCTCCAGAACTATGAGATAATAGATTCCTGTTGTGTTAAGACACCCCGTTGGTGGTACTTTGTTATGGCAGCCGTAGGACGTTAACACACTCCTAAAGCCCTTTTCAATCAGCTCCGTCCTGTGTCCCAAGTGGTGCCAGAATTCAGAGCTATGTACTTCTCCCCAACGGCTACTACACAATCTCTCAGATGCCCATTCGTGCCACCAAAATGACGCTCCTGAAATACACCTAAGTGTGTCTTTCCCTGCTTGAATTGCTCATGCCATTCTATGTGTACTTGGGGGATTAGGTTCTAGTGTCTTATTGGTTCTTGATAGACTGATTGGTGCTTGATTGACGGATTGGTTGGTTGGTTGATTCGGAAACCATTTACTGAGCACTTGCTAGCTGCCAGGAATGCCACACGAGACCCTGCCCCCGACCCTGAGATTCATTTCTCTCCCATCTCCGGAGGGATACCTCCGTGAATCTCACTTGAGAATAAAAAGCCCTACTTTCCCTGCAAATTCATTACTGCGTTTGTGCCACTTCATTTGCCCCAAACCCCTCGACAGTCTCATGTCCAAAATGTACATTAAGTCACATCTCCTCTGTGAAGCTTCCTTTCTTTCCTCAGGGACGGAGAAAAATCTGCTCACTCATATGAGTTCATTTGCTGCTCAGAGCTCCTGGGAGAGAATCCCATCTCACTTTACATATTATGTTTTGAAACATGAGTGAAAAAGTTAGACACAATCCCAGAGCCATGGACAGAGACACAAGAATATTTTAAAACCTGGTTTACACTTCTAAATCCTTGTACGCAATTCAGTCCACACAGCTGGACAGAGAGCTCCCTAACGTGGGGCCCATGCCTTCTAGGGTTTCCTGTATCACAAGCACAAGCCAGCAAAGCACAAGCCAGGGCACGCATGTCTTGTGGGTTCCAGGGCTCGCCTCTGGCAGAGTGAGTGTAACTGCAACCCGGAAATCTGTGCCCCCCACCAATACCTTTCGTGCCCCGCAAAAGTACTGATGTATGTTCCGGAAATCAAGTACCCTAGCGATCTGTGGGTTATAGCCTTACTGTCTGTAGGAAGGACACTGCTCTGAGGTGTGGGAGGATTTGAGCTGCAGAAATGCTTAGATGAGTGGAAAACAACACTAATTTCTCAATCGCTTACTCTTGGATGGAATGCAGAACAAGAGTCCCTGAGCTCTTACTAGAAATGGCTTTTACATGTGTCCATGGCAACACTGTAAATAGTTATATAAGCACCTACAGAATACCCAGCCAAGTTTTACCTCCTACCCTGGGAAGCCTAAAATATTTACTATCAGGTTCTTTACAGAAAAAGGTTGCCAACCCCTAATGCAGAAGATGACTGAATAAAAAGTATCATTTCCCAGCACCGCCCAGCATGCACTAACTCCCTTCATTTTCCAACCTGTGGTTCCAGAAATCCTCACAAATTAGCCTGGTACTTACTAAAGCCACACACAGCCCCTGAGAAGCATGTGACAACATTAAACAATATTTTAAAGTCATATTTTATATATACAGTTCTATAATTATATATATATATATCTCATGTATGTATATCTTATATATAGTATATATGAAACTATATATTTGAGTTTTTAAAACTATTTTAATATACTTTATACAGTATATATTTAATGTATATATTGTATATGGGCACAATGTAAAATGTATTATATGTTATATATGTATAATATACATAAATATATAATGCATATAATATACTGTATATACATATATATGTAGTTACATATATAGATACCTTACACATGTACATACAGAGCTTATACATAGTATGTATAAAACTAGATATATAAAATATGACTTGAATATTTTTTTAAATCATAAATATTTAGCCCTAAATGTATCTTATATATAGCATGTGTAAAACTATATTTTTATATAGTGTATACTATATATATATACTATACTATTTTTATTATATACTATGTATAGTATATATTTAATATATGGTATATGTTAATTATCGTATATATAGTATATAATATATAACATATGTTACATGTATAGTATATATAGATAATGCATATATTTAATATACCATATATACATATATATGTAGTTGTATACCTTACATTGGAATTTTGATTATCATTCCTTTTTTTAGCCACAATGTAAATGTCAAGTTGTAAAGCTCATTTTTAAAATTTGTTAACCAGAATTTGTATTATATCTTCTACTTTTAATAAATTTGTACATTTTAGGAGGAAACCAGGTTTTTGAAAATATGAAACATTTCTTAATAATCTGATATTTTCTATGTATTTTAATGTTATAAACTTTTTATATAATTACATTTAAGTTTTTAATCCATTAGAACAGGGTCAAATAATGAATGCTGAATTGCTGGGAATCAGCATTTAAAGGCCAAAAGTCAGCAGCCATACAGTTCAGATGTCTTGTAATTCACTATGTTCAAAATTTAAACATTTCCATTACTTCTTCATGTAAACTGAAGCAAGATGAGACACATAAAACAGTCTCCAATATAAGAACAAGAAATACATTTACAGGTCTCTCTTAATGAAAACCCGAGCACTAAAGAAAGCTCTTTTCCTGGAAAAGGCTGGTTTTCTTAGTGGAAGGTCATTTTCAAAATGAACTTTTTCATTGTTTGCCACACCCCCTGCATTTTGCTTGAACAAAAAAAACTTACCAGATTTGTCAAGAGACACTTGGGAATTCTCACCTACCAATCAGGTTTCTGGCCCCTCACCATGGGTGATCTTTTGTTTATCTGTGAAGGAATGTCTCCAAACGCTCCTTTGTTCCCCAAAGATAATAAGTTACAACCTTGGGGGACTTCCCTGGTGGTCCAGTGGTTGAAAATTCGCCTTCCAATGCAGGGGGTGCGGGTTTGATCTCTGATAGGAGAGCCAAGATCCCATATGCCTCGCGGCCAAGGGACCAAAGCATAAAACAGAAGCAATGTTGTAAAAATTCAATAAAGACTTTAAAAATGGTCCACATTAAAAAAAAAAAACTAAAAAAAAAAAGTTACAACTTGGGGACGCAAGGGAAGCATGGAATGTTCTCCAATATCCTGCCATCTTTCTCTTGATCCTAAGAAATTATGCAGATTTGACCTTCCTAATTATTTCTATTGGAGGGTAAATCAAACCCCAGCTCCTGGTGCCCCCAAAAAGGAAAGTTCAAATTTCCTCCCTTTCAATCATCTCAAGTATAATTTGGGAGTCAGGTGACCTCACTCCTAATCAGACCCTGTTCATTGTCCTTGTCCATTGATGACCCATGGTCATTGGTGACTCACAGAAGTGGGTCTTTGTCCCTTCTCCTTAATTAGGAGCCAAGGGAGTCCAACTTAAGGACTGGCCACCACTGTCCAGACATGTGGAGCCAAAGAAAGAAACCTCACCAACTAAAAAGCTAATGAATGCAATATCCAAGTATTACTAAATACAATTTCGACTGTTATGTATATACATATAGACACTCAAATATGTACTCAAACACATACTGATATACACACATATACATATATATATTTACATACATGTGCATTCTCCATATATAATGTTATAACAATATGCATGTATAGGGATTGTTACTGCTTTATAAAATCAGGATCAGTGCAGTGTTTGGGGTATTTTTCCTGCCTGTTCCTTACATTCTACCCCAAAACAGATGGAATCCTTTGGTGTCACCTGGCATAATGCTACTACTCTGACTGATGTGGCACCCTAATCCCAATAGGAAGCTAGACCATCATTTATTCAACCATTACTTCATAAACTATGTTACACTTCCACGCCACACCACAATCAACATTCCTGTCTGATTTCCTTTTCACCGATTTTCTCGCCCTTTGGATTTGAATGCCTATGAATTTCCTACTTGGGCTCCTTACCTTTTGGGGTTTCTCATCCCAGTTTGTTTACTGAGGAAAACCTCTGTGTACATCTGCGATATTCACAGTTCTCAGCAAATTATTTCCCCGCAAATCTACTGATGATTCTTATGTGATCTTTTGCTATACAGTTGTTATACTAAGCTCACCCCTCTCCTCTTTTAGAACTACTTAAATAGTAATACAGTGTTTCACCTCTCAATTTCCCTGTGTCTAACTATCACTTCTTTCTTCAACAGCCTTCATGTTTTAAATTGAATTCTCTCATGTCACCTGCAAATTCATTCTGTGTATGCCTGAAATGGAGATCCAATTTAAGCTTCTTGTGGTAGAGTCTGTGGTACAAAACCCATGTATTAAATAATCCAGTTTTATGTCACCTTACTGAACTGCAAGCAGTATCCTGAGTTCCATTCTGAAATGTTTTACAATCTATTTCTTATTGCCTTTCTTTGTTTCACTTTTATCGATCGCTCTGTCTGTCCTTTTGTCAATACTGTATTGATGTTATTACAGTGACTTGACAGTGTATATTGGCGTGGGATATTAAAAGCTTATCCAACTCCAATAAAAGAAGAAAAACACAGTGAACACACTTGGATGCATAAACTAGAAGGGGCAACAACAGTGAAGTGCACACCGTGTAAGGTTCCAATTTTCCAGAATTCCTCTGACCAGGGAACAAAGCCGATCACAGGCTCTAGGGGACAGAGGGAATATCAGACAATCCATATGGCGTAATGAAAAAGCAGAGGTTACGGTTCTATATCATTTTACTTATAACTGAAAGAAAGAAATGGCCTCTCATCCTATTCCCTACATGAAAGGACAGAGATGTATTTATGTAGAGAAACAAACAACACATGATTAAGCCAAAGAACATTTCCATTTGCCCTTGATATTCATTTGCTCCTTTAAAAACATAAACCCGGGCTTCCCTGGTGGCGCAGTGGTTGAGAGTCCGCCTACCGATGCAGGGGACACGGGTTCGTGCCCCGGTCCGGGAGGATCCCACATGCCACGGAGCGGCTGGGCCCGTGAGCCATGGCCGCTGAGCCTGCGCGTCTGGAGCCTGTGCTCCGCAACAGGAGAGGCCACAACAGTGAGAGGCCCGCACACCGCAAAAAATAAAAATAAATAAAAAATAAACCCATTGGTCTTCCTATACATAATAATACAAACTGATAAATCCAGCTCTTCCTCCCATTTTCCAATCACATCTTATTATGAAAATAAGTGGTGGAGAAGTTTAGCTAATCAAAATGTAAGATGCCTGGGAGAAAATATGGTCCATGGAATCTAAATCACACAAACACACACACACACACACATGCTCCTTCTAGAAGTGGAATCTTTGGGCAATACACAGATCTGGGTATAAACCAGCAGTTGAAGATCTCAAGTACCCATAGAAAAATGCAAGTTACATATATTTTGCTGGGGTACAAACAGAAAATTAACCACATTTAAAAATTCATAAATTCCTTATCTCTTTCAAGACTGTTTAATATATTTTAATATCTACAATAATTGTGTATTATCTCTGAGAAACATACTTTAGTTACTGCAATATTGAGTTGGTTATTTTGTTTCTATTTCTGCTTCCAAATGCAATTGCCTATGAAATTAGTTCATTAAGAATATGCATACCAAAACATTACCAAACAGGGCAATAACCGGATTCGATTTGTAGTCATTAATTATCAAGAAATTGCTGAGTAATCCAAACTGCTTGGCTGTATGAATCTCTTGGAAAATGACATAAAGGCACAATTATTTTTTAGAAAATGAATGGATTTATCCTTATGATTAAGCAAATAAAAGGTTTTAAAGTACAAAAAAGAACTAATTAATCTTAGCATTTTTACAATTAATATCTAAAATCTAGTCGTTTTAAAGGATAAACCCATAATAATAAAAGAAAGTAGATTTCCATGGTAAATGACAAATTATGCAACATACATATAGGGAAGAAAATCAATGCAGATTTCTAGAATTTGAACATTGAACATCTGAAATCGTTTTGACAATGTATTTCCCCTAGAGAATCATGTGTGGCAGGGTAAAGACATAAGGAAAATTATTTATTTATAAGAATCTGAGTGCAAGATTTTGCTTTTCTAATGGCAAGCATATATGTTACAGACCCATTACATTGATTAAATTTAGGAGAAATTCTCTGCAAAAACTTTGGGCTATTCCTGTGGAACCAAAGTCTGGGATTCAGTGCCCTATGATACCTTCTGCATCCCCACAAAGCACTGTTTTCTAAATGTCTACGTTAACTTTCATATTTATTTACTAATTTAGTGAAATTTAACTTAGATCAACTTATACGGAAAATTCAGTCTTTATAAGGAAAACTGGCTTTTTAAATGACTTCAATATTCGAAGCCAGTTTGTGACTCATGAAACTGTCCACTGACAGCATATTTACAGCAAAGTTTTCTTCCAAATCCTGCTCAATTCATGATGTTTTAACAGCATTTCACACCAAACCTTCAGGGGGGTGGAAAACTCTGAACCAGAAAAACCAACTTCACTTGTAAGAATGGTTTTTTCTGTTTGTTTTTTCTGTTAAGTTCTTTACACAGAATCACAGGGTAATTATACTCTCTGCCTCTTGGGTTTACCTTTTTCCCAGGTAATCTTGACCTCTGAGAGGATAATTGTAGATTGTGAAATCTCTCTAGAGATGATGACCAGACAAAACAAAACAGCAGCAGCGACTTTTAATGTATGTTGCACTTCAGAAAATAGAAAATATGATGGCAGAACGAAAGTGCAAATTACTCTGATTCCCAGGTGAAAAAAAAATAGTGTAACATCTCTGGCAGCACGAAATAGATATTTTAAATACATTTCAAGGGAAGAGCACGTTAAATTCTCAGTAACAGCTTTAATATATAAATAGTGAACTAATCCACCATGATATTTCATCCGTGATAGAGGGAATGAATGTTGAAATGGTCAGAAAATACATTTAGCAAGTTTTTGTTGTTGTTCTGATGAATTGGGTTGAATTGAACATTAATGCAAGGTACCGAAATCAATCGTTTTCTAAGAGGAGATCCATCTCTTTGAACTGTGTTTGTAAGTTTTAGCGCTCCTGCATCTTCATTTTCTTTTCTGGTTTAGGACTGGGTCACCGATTTTCAGGGCCACATCCTTCTGTGTAAAGATTTCAGACACAGTCAGCTGCACCGAGGCAAAATATATCCCGTGTGAATGCACTAAGCATTTCCATCTGCTATTTATACAAGAAGTTTGGGAGCAAGCAGGCATCAGCACAGTTGTCATGTGTCAGTGCTTCACTGCATTGACAGGCAGGGCTGTGTTGCTATTGGTTTAATATCGCAGGAGGGCAAATCCCCAGCACTGAATTATCTGCCATCATGAATTTTACTGGAATTCACATGAGAGCCATGGTGATGGTCATCCATAACACACCACAGTGGGTGTCTGGCTGGCGTGGCAAAAATCAGTGGTTTTCTATACGAGCCCTCCCCGTTGACTCTCAGAAAGCAGGAAGATGAGAATCATGGGTTGAATCCTAATAGCGGTGCCAGGTCTCTCTGGATGCACCCGTGTCCACAGGTATTTGCTTGTCATTTATCTTGCCATCATGGGCTATTCATCCACGGTTTCAGGATTCTGATTCAAAGCTGACCAGAAAGCTGAAATCTTCTTGGGGCCAGGACTAAACTCTTCCTTCTGAGCTTAGACTGAATTTATCCACCAAATATTACTTTTTCTGACTTCTACTGCAGCGATTCCATTCACTTAAAAGTAGCAACTTTATTGTCCACAAGAGTTCTCTGCTGTGTTTCCCCTTTTGTTATTTTTTTCTGCTATTTGCAGACATTTCAATATTACCTCAGTTCACTCAACTTCAGCTTACACTGTCTGCTCAAGGAGAGAGGACTAAAATACTCAACGGCATTTTTTATTACATGTTTTAAAAATGTTTTAATGTTACAAAATGTCAAACATGTTTTATATCCAAAGAAAATGAAAACACTAATTTGAAAAGTCATATGGACCCCAGTGTTCACAGAAGCACTGTTTACAATAGCCAAGACATGGAAGCAACCTAAGTGTCCATCAACAAAGAATGGATAAAGAAGCTGTGGCACGTATATACACTGGAATACTACTCAGCCATAAAAAAGAATGAAATCGTGCCATTTGCAGCAACGTGGATGGACCTAGAGATGATCATACTAAGTGAAGTAAGCCAGACAGTAAAAGACAAATATATGATATCACTTTTATGTGGAATCTAAAAAGTACAACAAGCAAGTGAATATAACAAAAAAGAATCAGACTCACAGATACAGAAAACAAAGTGGTTCCCAGTGGGGAGAGGGAAGGAGGAGGGGCAAGATAGGAGGAGGAGAGGAAGAGGTACAAGCTAGTAGGTATCAAATAAATAAGCTACAAGGATATACTGTACAGCACAGGAAACAGAGCCACTATTTTGTAATAACTATAAATGGAGTAGAATCTTTAAAGAAAGTGAATCATTATGTTGTACACCCGAAAATTATATAATATTGTACAACTATACCTCAATTTAAAAAAGAAAAGAATTACTCCAAAACATGTTTTTTTTTTTTTTTTTTTTTTTGTGGTACGCGGGCCTCTCACTGTTGTGGCCTCTCCTGCCGCAGAGCACATGCTTCAGACACGCAGACTCAGCGGCCATGGCTCACGGGCCCAGCCGCTCCGCGGCATGTGGGATCCTCCCAGACCGGGGCATGAACCCGTGTCCCCTGCATTGACAGGCAGACTCTCAACCACTGCGCCACCAGGGAAGCCCCAAAACACGTTTTTTTTAGTACATTCACAAGGTTGTGCAACCACCATCTCTCTAGTTTTAGAATATCTTCCCCCCAAAAGGAAACCCCTTACTCATCAACATCACTCCCCATTCTCCTGTCCCCCTAACCACTGGCAACCACTAAGTTTCTGTCTGTATTGATTTGCCATTCTGGACATCTCATACAGATGGAATCATATCATGTTTCCCTTTTGTGTCTGGCTTCTTTCACTTAGCATAATAATTTCAAGGTCCATCCATGTTGTAGCCTGTATCAGTGCTTCATTCCTTCTTGTGACTAAGTAATATTCCATTCTATGCAAGGACAACATTTTGTTAATTGATTCATCCATGGATGGACATTTGGGTTGTTTCTGCCTTTTGGCTATTGTAAATAATGCTTTTGTGCACTTTATACGGTGGTGCACCTATTTTGTTGGAGCACCTGTATTCAGTTTTCTTTGGCATATATATATAGGAGTGGAATTGCTGGGTTATATGTTCATGTTATGTGTAAATTTTGAGGAATAAACTGTTCTTCACAGAAGCTGAATCCTTTTACATCTCCACCAATGATGTCCAAGAGTTCCAATTTCTCCACACCTGGGAACATTTGTAACTTTCCATCTTACTGATTATAGCCATCCTAGTGGATGTGGTTATATTTTAATTGAAATATTTTCCATTTAATGATTTATAACATATTCAATGTAAAATCTGTTTTATCTTACTATACCAAATTTACCATCTTTACATTTTTCTTGGGTTTTATTTTTTTAATTGCAATAAACAAATAGTCTCAAACGATATGCTGTATCTAGATTTAGGAAAGGCCATTCTTTTCCAGAATATTACCAAAAAAAATTTAGAATAAGAAACACAGGTACTTGTATAATCTAAGAGGGTGTGACAAGAAGCAAATGGTAAAGTGGTTCAGACATAAAGATTATCCTTCACAAAGCCTGGCAGTTTGCTGATTCAACAGACAGTAGAGTTCAAGAACTATGACCAGTTGTCTTTTTTTTTTTCTCCTCCCATGTTTACGATGTTTTCATTGTTTCCTTTACAAGTAAAAAGTAAATGCTTCCATAGGAAAAACACTTTATGGTTAAACTCTCAACTTCCCCTATGCTGGTAAACTAGTTCATCTACATACAAAGAAAAGACAAAGCTTAAACGCTGCTTTTTGAAGAACCCAAACTTGTAGTATCAAAGGTGATTTAGATCGACTGTATCTTCTGGCCAATCAGTAAACAAGGATTCTTTTTTTTTAAAATTGAACTATAGCTGATTTACATTATTGTGTTAGTTTCAGGTGTACAGCAAAATGATTCAGTTATATATGTATATTTTTTTCAGATTCTTTTCCATTAGAGGTTATTACAGGATATTGAATATAGTTCCCCGTGCTATACAGTAGGACCTTGTTGTTTATCTATTTTTATATATAGTAGTATATGTTAATCCCAAACTCCTAATTTATCCCCTCCCCTCTTTCCCCTTTCGTAACCATAAGTTTGATTTCTATGTCTGTGAATCTGTTTCTGTTTTGTAAATAAGTTCATTTGTACTGTCTTTTAGATTCCACATATAAGTGATATCATATGGTATTTATCTTTCTCTGTCTGACTTATTTCACTTAGCATAACGCCCTCCAAGTCCATCCATGATGTTGCAAATGACAAAATTTCATTCCTTTTTATGGCTCAGTAATATTCCATTTTGTGTATATGTGTGTGTGTGTATGTATCACATCTTCTTTATCCATTCATCTGCTGATGGACATTTAGGTTGTTTCCATGTCCTGGCTACTGTAAAAAGTGCTGCTATGAACATTAGGGTGCATATATCTTTTTGAATTAGAGTTTTCCTCTTTTCCAGATATATGACCAGGAGTGGGATTGCTGGGTAATATGGTTACTGTATTTTTAGTTTTTTTTAAGGAGCCTCCGTACTGTTCTCCATAGTGGCTTCACCAACTTACATTATACCAGCAGTGTAGAAGGGTGGAAATAAGGATTCTTCTATCTTAATTTGCTTTACTTGACACTAGGTTTGTGTATACGACTTACACTGCTCTGTATAGTGCATTTCCCTTCCATGTCCTTACATACTTCACTTTATTAGAAATTAACGTTTATAAACAACAAAAAATTATTGCTGCTTTTCCTTCCATAAAAAAATCAAAAAATGTTGCTGCTTCTGGTTCCCTAGAAAATCGAGTAAGTGTTGGAACTTGTAGACAGCTGGGAGCTCCAGGGCAGGGACACTGTGAATCAGGAGAAGGAGAAGAAATCTGAGGATCAGAGAGAAGACAGGGTGGGGGGCTTGGTCTGCACAGGAGAGCAGCCAGCCCACGGCGTCTTACCAGTTATGCAAACATGAGCACAGCTCTTCCAAGACTATTTCCCAAGGGCCATGGCTCACATTTCTGTCACCTGTCTTGAGACATCATGCCCTTTCATAGGACCCCATGAAAAGCCTGGGGAGGATTTTCCAATTGCCATAATCAACCATTTATTTTGCAGCCTAGGCTGATTTTGTACAATTTATTTTCAACAAAATGCAACTCTTTTTTAATTGGAGTAATAATTTTGATTGGAGTATAGTTGACTTACAATGTTGTGTTAGTTTCAGGTGTACAGCAAAGTGAATCAGTCATACATATACGTATATCCACTCTTTTTTAGATGCTAATCCCATATAGGTCATTACAGAGTATTGAGTAGAGTTTCCTGTGCTTATTAGTTATCTCTTTTATATATAGTAGTGTGTATATGTCAATCCCAATCTCCCAATTTATCCCTCAACATCTTTTCTGTAAAAACAGAAATGAGCCAAAATGACTAAAATACATATTACTTACAGTTATTTAACTATTAGATATTATTTCATTCTGCTACGCACATGTAATGATCTTGATCCATTTTTCTTTTTCTTTTTTTGGTAAGTGACTGCAAATCCTTTTTGGAAGTAGATGGGCACAATGGTCAAATATTGACTGAAAAGTTTTGTTGAGTATGAAACTTTACATGGCTTATTTATGGAACTTATTTCCTGAGATACTATGTCCATGTGATTCCATTGGAAACGAAATTCAAAAAGAGGTCATTTAATTTATACCTTAAAGCAAACTTCAGGCTGGAGATGTGTATTTGCAGCATTGTTATAGACACAACGGGGGAAGGAAAATGCACTTCTTCTTGACACCTGAATCGGAGGTTATATAGCCCTTGGCAGGTGATATGTTAAATCTGTTTCCTTCTATTCATTCCCACAGTAAAAATATAGGACCACATTCATCAATGCCTCTTTACTTCTCTTTAAATCATGCTCAGCTCTCTTCTCCAGGCTGTATATCTTCCATTTCTCTCCTCCACTATATTTGACTCATCCCGTGCCATTCAGCTGTGAGGATTTTCAGCCTTGAATGGAAATCGTCTTCCTCTGGACACCTAATACCCCGAGGACATCTTTCCAAATGGTAAAACAGTACCAGCATTAAAGAATATGATTTTTAAAAATCACGATTTAATAAAATTTCACCTTGGTTGACCTCTTGCTATGCATCCGCTACTCTATGTATTCTAGACATGCCTCAATTCATTATAAGTGTGTGAGTTGGTACAATTAGTGTGCTCATTTTTTATGAGAAAAAAAGGTCAAACAGTGTCCACACGGATGACTAGAGAAGCAGCTGGGATGCAAACACAGAAAACCTACTCCAGACCTGAAGCCTTTAGCCCGGATTCAACTTGCCCCTGATGTCCATCTATATCAGCAGGAAAATTGTCACTCTCACTCGTGTGTATACAGTGACTGTGGCAGAATGAAAGTACAATTCTATCAGCGTCTCAATTTTTGAGGAATTAGTCTCGGTTCGGGGGAGAAAGTAAATCCTTTGGCCAAAGATATGAAGAGCCTGTGTTCACTTTCTTCTCTTATTTGTACACATCCCTCCCACTTTTTTATTTGACTTAGTCTCTCTTACTTGTTCCTAGTTTCCCAAGTGCAAGGCGTAATCCCTTAGATTTCATTCTTTCTTGATTCCTAACAAATGGTTTCAGCTGCGGCTATCTCCTGGAATCCTACGTTTACTACATCATAGAGGTTTCGATATGCGCTGTCTTTATGGCTTATATCTCATCGACTGAAATTACAATTACAGTTTTCATTGTTAACCGGAAAACGATTTAGAAGAGTGCTATCCCTTTCCCAAGCAGAGGAGGTTTGGGTTTCTATTTTTTTCCCCTGTGTTGAAAATATTTAATTGTGTTGCATGATAATGGGTGACATTGACTTAATTTTTTTTGGAAGGTGATTATGAATATGTTAAGGTCTTTTTTTTTGGCATGAGGCATGGCTAAGATGCAGACACAGGACAAATGATGAGAGCTTGTTGAATGCCTGCCTCTCTCTACTTTTCCTTCAAGACGGAAAAGGTAGAGAGGAAAATGCAGTATTTTCCATTTCACGTTTAACCCCTTGACGACAAGATGATAATAATAAGCCTTCCTCCTTTCTCGCTTTGGGGATAACTCCCTGTGCATCCACAGCTCAGTCACACACACGGATTCCCCAGTACTTCTGAACCGCGAATTGCCCTCTTCCCGTTTTGCTGTGTTGATTATCAGTTTACACCACAAGTCTGCCTTTCCATCCCATTTTTAATTTATACATGTTTATCAGAGGTTAAAAACCAGGAAGATTTTTGATAGAAACACCCAGGTATACTGACATTTCAATTCAGAAATTTCCACCTCAGCAAGAACACTTCAAGTCTATCTCCTTGCAAACAGAACATTTCACCCATAATTGTCTGCATAAGGCACCCCGTTGAATTCTGTGGCTTCTACAGTATAAAACATTAGCATTTTCTCTGAGAAAATTATCTCTGAGATTTTTAATCACAGTCTCAACTAAGCCTGTGTGCCAAAACTACTGAGCCTGTGCTCTAGAACACATGAGCCACAACTCCTGAAGCCCGTGCACCCTAGAGCCCACGCGCCACAACTACTGAGCCTGAGTGCCTCAACGAAGAGTAGGCCCCGCTCACTGCAACTAGAGAAAAGTCCGTGCGCAGCAACGAAGACACAACACAGCCAAAAATAAAATAAATTTTAAAAACCCACACACATCCATCCATACTCCACCCAGTGACGGATCACGTGACCACCCACAGGACTAGCACTGTCCTTGAGGCTATAGCTCAGGGAACAAGACACCAAGACCCTGCAAGTGGATGCAGGCAAAGCTACTCGGGCAGAGATTTCGAGGGTCCTAGACACCCGGTGTGGGGTCTACAGTGGGTGCAGGTTCTTTATCTCTTGGACTCCTTGCACGGAGGCATGTGGCTGGAGAAGGATCAGAACTGTGTCCTCGAAACCTGGGCTCAGGACAGACACCCTTCTAGCCTCAGTTTAAGGGTAATACTAATGTTTGCCCTGCCATCCCTGGTTACCTCTGAGGGTTATCATGTAAACAGTTTATCTCACAGCATCCACCCTTGGTTATTCTCTCCCTGACTCCCCTGAGTATCAATCACCAGTGCCAGGAACATCTTGAAAACAGCCAAGAAGGGAAGACCCACGTCTAATCTGCATGCTTGTCAGTGACTGCGAGAGTGTGGGCTTGAAGTTGGTGCCAGGACTAGGTTTGGACAGGTCAACAAAAATTAATCAATAGTCAATCTAGGAAAGAAGTGGACATGTTTATTTGAGTCAAATTTGAGGATGATAATACGGGAAGAGAATCTCAGAAAGCTCTGAGAACTGTTCTGCCCATTAGAAGTCCAGAGTTATATAAGTTTTTTGAGAAACAGGGATGTATGTTAAATGACAAATTATTGACAGTTTTCACAATCCAGATCTGAGCATTATCATGGCCCCTTATGAGATCAAGAAGGAGTGTTATCTTTTCAGGAGTCGTCTTGGTGATGCTGGGAGAATGTTGCTGTTTATGGTTGAGCAGATATTCCTGCGGACAGGGCAGGTTTGGTCCATGCCTAATGCAGATATACAATGTGGAGTAGACCAGGGAGGTGACCAGAGAGCAGAAAAAAATTTTTTAACGTTTAAATTTTTCTTGTCCGGCCATAAAATATGACTGTTATGTCACAGACAGACTGCCTGGGCTGTAGATATTCTAACTGGCACCAATTGCGTGAACAGCAGGCTCACCTTGGCGCTGAGATTCTACCGCAGCAAGCTTAGTGCCTGGCTATAGACTGAGGAAATCCCGTCTTATCACTGGGTCCTCTCCTGGGGGTCGGGGGTGGGGGCCACGTCCTCCAGCCATCCTCCTGTTCACCACATGCCCCCAAGTATGCCCGGTGGGCGGCTCTTCCTGTAGAGATTAGCCTTGGATTTCAGCACGATTCACTGAGCCGGACACTTACAATGTGTTCACATCTCTCTAAGTATGTTCTAGTTGACTAGCTCCTTTAGAAAAGGCTTTTTTTTTTTTTTGCTTTGAGCCTTTCCCCTTATCTTCTCTGCGAAGAGGTGAGTCCATCAGGGGCTGTAGCTCTCTTTTTCCTTCTCCCACTATCTCTGCCCCTCCCACTTCCATTCTGCACATTTTTATAAAAGGGATTTTTTAAAACTTTTTTATTTTAAATTGGAGTATCGCTGATGAACCATGTTGTGTTAGTTTCAGGTGTACAGCAAAGGGATTGGGCTACACATAGACATGTATCTATTCTTTTTCAAATGCTTTCCCACTTAGGTTGTTACAGAGTATTGAGCAGACTTCCCTGTGCTCTACAGGAGGTCCTTGTTGGTTATCCATTTTAAATAGAGCCGTGTGGACATGTCACTCCCAAACTCCCAATCTATCTCTCCCGCCTCCTTCCTTCCCCCCCCCCCCGACTCCCCAACCCCTGGTAACCATCAGTTGGTTCTCTAAGTCTGTCTCTTTCTGTTTTGTAAATAAGTTCAAGGGATTGTTTACTTGACTTGCCTGTTCCTGTCCTTATAAACAAACTCCTGGCATTTGCTGTCTATTTAGGAGAGACGAAGGGCTTATCTCTCTTCCTTACAAAAAGCCTCAGGGCACTTTGCTTCCTGTGTGGAAGCTTGTTTTGTTGATCTTTTCTACTGCACACAGCCTGGGTGTCTGAGTCTAACCTTTCATCTTTCAATACTGCCTTGGACTGCGGTGTATTTGCACACTTTTGATGCTTTTCTTTTCAATGCAGGCTTTCATACTAAGCAGTGAGTCTCAGCGGAGGAAACACTTCGGCTTCAAGCAGTTTTCTCCCTGTGCACTTTCCTTGTAGTTTTATTCACCACGGTCCCTCTGTTTCCAGCACTGACCGCAACTGCCCACCCTGGCCAGGCACCATAGCAACCACTGGCATGAGTTCTCTTAGAACAGGAGGTCCTGGTAAGGAACACAGAACTGACAAGCTACCACCAACCGGAAGAATTCGGGAAAGGGCAAAAGGAGAGAGGAGATGCCAGTCCACAGGTCCTACCAACCTCCCGGAATCCTTCTGGGGGAATCCACCTTGGCTGACGGATGCGTGCGCCATCGGGAAGGACCCTGAGTCAGAACGATCGGCCAGAGACAACCCGGAAACTAACCCCATCACCATAAACCCCGAGACCGCGAGCCACGTGGCACAGCAGTTCTCCTGGGTCCCCTCACCCTCCTGCTCTCCAACCGGGCGCCCCGTCCCAATCAAGTCTCTTGCTTTGTCAGCACGTGTGTCTCCTCAGACGGGCCCTGGAAGGGATCTCCCTTCCTGCAACAGATCTGTTGATACATCTTTACAGATCCAGTAACATCAGAGTTACACTCCAATCAACATATTGGAGAAGCTGCTGGAAATGGATAGATCCATGTTCTGCTTTATCCCATGATTCACTTTTTAAAAAAATGATTCTCCCATGGTAATAAGTATCTTTCTGAATAGCTAAGAAGGTAGAGGAACCAAGCAGTAAGTTTACATCAAAAGGATTAAGCCAGAGGAAGTGCATAACCATCCCTTAGGGTCACTCTCATCAAGGTACTTTTGCCTCAGGTCTCAAGAAGGAACAAACACCTCAACCCAAGGTCTAAAGGTCCCTTAACCCTCTTGCATGTCTTCTTGCTCAAGTTCACCTTCCAAATCCCATGTATGTGCTTCTGCTGGCTGGCATAAGGGACACGTGGAGAAACTTATCCTCGGGGGGGGGGGGGGTCAGGATGTCCTGACTCTATAGATGAAGAAAGTCATCTAGGAAGGGATTGGGTTCATTGATGAATAAACCAGTTGGCAGCATCTTCCTTGGAACCTTCCTTGGGCTTCTCACTTCCTTATATACTTTCTTCCCCCAGATGAACCCCAAACAGCAACAACCAAACCCACAAGCATCTAACAGAATAGTCTCCCTGCCACTTGAGAATGATCAAAATCTCATGAGTCAGGACTTCCCTGATGGTCCAGTGGTAAAGAATCCACCTTCCCATGCAGGGGATGTGAGGTTTGATCCCTGGTCGGGGAACTAAGATCCCACATGCCGCGGGGCAAATGAGTCCGCGCACGTCAACTAGAGAGAAGCCTGCGTGCCACAAACTACAGAGCCCACATGCTCTGGACCCCGAGTGCCACAACTACAGAGAGAAAACCACACGCCGCAACTAGAGAAAAGCCCACGCACCACAACGAATATCCCGTGTGCCGCAATTAAGACGCAGCCAAAATTTTAAAAAATACATACTAAAAAAAAAAAAAAAAAGGAATGGCCACAAAGAATGGGCCGAAACAGTTTTCCACTGCAACATTTAAAAAAAACACAACTCGTTAGTCACTGGAAACATCTCTGGATTTTTTCTGTTCCTTCTCTGGTTAAGTCACAACCTCACATTCACATCCCCAGGGAAGTAAATGAGGAGGTTATTTTACCAACCCCCTATGCAAACCCTGTAGCCAACTCTCTTTCTCAGTCAGTAGACCCCAAATGACTTTCTTTCTTTCTTGCAGAGTCAATGGCACAGTAAGAAACAAACACCACATTGCTCAACCCTGGTATTCCTTGAGCCTATTAAAATGGTTTCTTGTAGCTGTCATATGGATTGCCAGTCACTGTCTCCTCTAAATACTGTAGTGCAATGAATAATTTAAGTGACTATTAACACAGCATCCAAGTATCAGTTCAAATAAAAGTAAACCCCCCAAGAGAGACAAATACCATATGACCTCACTTACATGTGCAATCTAAAATATGACACAAATGAACTTATCTGCAAAACAGAAACAGACTCACAGACATAGAGAACAAAATTGTGGTTGCCAAGGGGGAGGGGGGGAGGGATGGAGTGGGAGTTTCGGGTTAACAGATACAAACTATTATGTACAGGATGGATACACAACAAGGTCCTACTGTCTAGCACAGGGAACTATATTCAGTATCCTGTGATAAACCATCGTGGAAAAGAATATATAGAAAAAGAAAGTCTATATGCGTGTAACTGAGTCACTTTGCTGTACAGCACAGATTGACACAGCATTGGAAATCAACTATACCTCAACAAAAACAATTAAATTAAAAAAAATAATATATAAACCACTCCAAATTCCCTCACCTTCGTAGCCTATTATCTGCAACCATTTCAAGAACCTCTTGGTGAGGGTTCTTCATTGGCCATGGAATACACTGAACATACTTTACGTAGAAAGATTTAAAGGATGAACCATTTTCTAGCTTCACCGTTTTTCTCAAACAGAGGAGCCCAATGTCAAGCTATCCCTTGAAAGAAATACTGTAGTGGCCATGTGGGACCATTCCTCTGCCAGCTGTAGAGCCTCAGAACAACACAGTAGGATTGATGCCTGGAGCTCAGGGAAGTGTCTGGTCTACCTCACACACGCCTCAAAGGAGGATTGAGAATGCCCCAAACAAAAACAGAAACAAAAACAAACACAAAGCCCTGGAACCTGGCCTGAGACCCACACAGCTTCAGGGGTTTCTATGATAACTAATACTTTGGTTACCTCTCCGGCAAAGTTTTAGCAAGAACACCAAGGACAGAACTTGAAAAGATACTGGAAAATGCAGGAGAATGTTTCAGATTTGAGTATGCAGGAGTCAAGATTTAATTATTTAGATCTGCAGAAAGATAGAGGGCATCTGATTAGATATATATTTTATATGTATTGATGTAGATCTCACCCTGTGTGTGCATGTGTGTGTATAACTGTTGAATTAAATTAAGACTACTGAATTCATATAACACTGTATGGATGTATGTGTGTATACACATAACTATATATTTAATATATTTAATACACACATATAATACATGTATTTATCATGTTAAAAAAAGTGCCATTGAAAGTGACCAAGAAAATCAATATTCAGAATGTTTGAATAAATCTTTGGCCTAAAGATTTTTAACTCTATGGTTCTTTAATGCTCCCTGGCATGATTTCAAGACCTTGAGTCTGTAGTAATTCCACATTTATGGCACCTGTTCATGAAAGCAATAAAATACAGTCCTAGCAGAAATTCACTACCTACGTTTTAGGAACACACTCCATTTAATCTACTTTCAGAATCATACTTTGATAAATACTCTTTTGACTACTAATCAGAAAATCCATGTAAAAGTCACCTTAAGCTGTTTGTCAATCCCTCTTTCATATATTCCACATTCAGTGAATATTAGCAGTGACGACTGATTCTAAAATTTTTGCTGTTTTCATCCATGGTAGTTTATGTTTACTATCCTGTCATTAATAATGTACATCTTGGTCTGGAGGTATTTTCTAGGGCTATCTCATGACATTTCACATTATGCTTTTTCCTTATGTTTCAACTAATGTTCTTTAAAAGTGTTTTAAAGTGAGATGCATGAACTGGAAGGGGGAGTGATATTAGCATTTTTTCTGATGGAATGCTTTCAGCTGAGTTTTTAAGGATTGATTAATTCCCTCCAACTCCATAAAAACCCATGTGAAATGTGAAGTTGTCAGGTGCAAACTAGAGCGTGGCTATCTCAGCCCAAATCTTTCTGGCAGGGATGCTTAAGAATCAGGAGGATATGATGCATCGCAAAGGAGTCCTTTGTTAATGGACTACATCTGACGCAGCAGGGCTAGAGAGCGTGCGATCATTTTATATTCTGCTCGGCAGAAAGAAAAGAACATTCTGTATTCAGTAACGCTCTTGCTCCAAAAGTAATTGTGTCTCCAAAACGTAAGTGAGGTTTTCGGGCTTGTAAAATGTGACATGCATTATGACTAGCATTTAGGGGAACGGGGCATGGTGTAGTTTCACTAAAAATACATGAATTCGTCTCAGTTATCCTCTCCAATCTTTGCAGGCTATGTAGCTTTGGCTTTCTTTTATTTGGCTAATGTTAAACACTGTCTTAGGCAAAATATTAATTTTAAAAAATTAAAGAATTTACTTGCGTATCTTTACAAGTGCATGAGATGCTTTTTTAAACAATTTTTAAAAAAAAATTTATATTGGAGTAAACAGTGTTGCGTTAGTTTCAGGTGCACAGCACAGTGATTCAGTTATACGTAGACATGTATCTATTCTTTTTCAAATCCTTTTCCCATTTAGGTTATTATAGAACACCGAGCAGAGTTCCTTGCCGCTAGAGATGCCTTTTTGCAGCTAGTTATTTCCTTGTTTTTTTACGGGGAGAGTAGATAAAATCCCTGTATTATTTTTACTTCCACAAAAAATATGTTTTTTATATAATTCTTCCATTTATTCAAATATATAGCAAGTATATATAGACACAAATATACATCTATGAGTATATGTATGTACATATGTTTACTTCTCAAAGACATATAGTATGCATGCATGTTTCTCTATCTATATATAGACATACACACAGATAGATATATGTTATCTGTCCCTGTCTATAATGTGTATGTGTGTGCATCTGAAATCAAAAAGTATATACTAATATTCCAATATATACCAATAACTGTATAGCCTTTGGTTGGCAACATTCCAACCCTCACATTCTACATGTCTAAGCACGAGTGGAAGGGTTAGCATCCATCTTTCATTAAATACGATAAATAATTTCAAAAATCAGTTAAAAACCACCTTTTTTTTTTTCCAGGTGGGCATGTTCAAATGAAAGAGGGGTGTGAATGTTTCTGAGGCTTGGTGACAATAAAGAAGTTGTGCTCTCCATACCAGGTGAACATAGCCTGTAAGACACCTAGTTTCAAAGATCAGAGGGGATGTATGTATACATAGAGCTCACTCACTTCTTTGTACAGCAGAAACTAACACAACGCTGTAAAGCAACTACATTCCAATAAAAAAAAAAAAGATATTCAGATACTGTAGGCACCTGTCATCATACCCCTGGGATCTCATATGAAATATGCACCATACATCAGATATATTAAAAATGAGGCAGAGCATTCTGCCTTTATTGTGATAAGAGTTGAGCTCCTTGATATTTGCCCCCAAAATAGGATATAATAACATTAATAGTCATCATCATTGTCTCTCAGCCACTGGCTTCGTCTTGTACTGGTCAATTTCGCTCTCCTTTGTTGCTGTTTTCTCCCAACATAATCTGTATTTCACGTGGTCAAGGTGCAGAAACCACAGTTGCTAAGCTTCCTGATTACCTAATTTTCAAACTCAATGAACAGCAAAACATTGCCGATGACGTTCCACCTTCTTGGAACATCTTTCCCCATCTGCAGTCATCAACATTCTAGGTGTCTTCAAAGGAAAGCTGAAATGCTGTTATTTCATGAAGTGTGTGGTTTCTTTTCCTCCTTCCCAGGATAGAAGTCTCGCTTTCCCTCTGTTTCCTTCAGTACCCTATTCTGTCTGAAGGACTCTATACATAGAAAGAATTAGGAAATGCTCCCTTATCACCCATTTTGAGAGGATTATGCATGTCTAATGAAGATGATTTGGGGTTTTTTTTTTAATTGCAAGTGGGAGTTATGCCAGATGCCTTTGTCTACGTGTTGTCTTTGAAGCTTGCAAAATGAACCCCATTTATCTCAATATGCCTTATAATAGAGCTGTTTATGTTTGTGTCATTCTCCCTACCTGATAATGAATTCTAGGGAACAGCGACCATTTTTATTCATCATTTTATCCGTGACAGCCTCTCGCATAATTCAGCTGTAGGCCCTTCATAAATGTTGCATCGAATTCCTTTCCTCTGCAGATCTCACGCTCCCTTATCCAAGAAGGTATTTAATGCACACAGAACATATATATTCTTTCTTTTGTATTTCCATATTTCTGGCAACCTTCACAATCATATCCTACAGAAGAATAGCGCCTGGGGGTTTTGCATTTAGAGATAACTTTTCTTAATGTATTTTGAGTTAGCCCAACCATCCCCAATGAGTGTCTTTTAAAATGGCAATGCCTGCTACCACTAGACACAGAAACACAAGTTCCCAAGGGTGGATAAGGAGGGGCTTCAAACTCTTCCATGTTGGGAGGAGAGAGAAGGCAGCTTCAGTGGTGGTGAGTCCAGCACCATGATAAACACTTCTCTATCCAATATGGCCAACCAATGCTGGGTGTCGGTCTATTCAATATACTCAGGTTTTGCATATCGTTTGCTTGAAAACATGGTTGCATTGATGAGAATGTGTCTGCACCCACTCTTGCAGACCAGAAGATTACTGAACAGGGGATTATGGCTCATGGGTCTGTTCAGTGATATGGCATTCTGCAGACATAAATCAAGAGTTGCCAGATAAAATACAGGATGCCCAGTTAAATTTGAATCTTAGATAATACGTTCTTATACAGGAAAAAAAATTCCCACATATTGCATGGACACTCTATATTTTATTATTATTATTATTATTATTATTATTATTATTTATTTTTTTTTGGCGTTACTTGAGCCTTCCACTGCTGTGGCCTCTCCCGTTGCGGAGCACAGGCTCCGGACGCGCAGGCTCAGCGGCCATGGCTCACGGGCCCAGCTGCTCCGCGGCATGTGGGATCTTCCCAGACCGGGGCACGAACCCGCCTCCCCTGCATCGGCAGGCGGACTCCCAACCACTGCGCCACCAGGGAAGCCCTATTATTATTATTTTTTACTGAAGTATAATTGATTTACAATATTGTGCCTGTCTCTGCTGTACAGCAAAATGACTCAGTTTTACACATAAAGACTTTCTTTTCTTAATATTCTTTTCCATTATGGTTTATCCCAGGAGATTGGATATAGTTCCCTGTGCTCTACAGTAGGACCTTGTTGTTTATCCATTCTATATATAATATTAATAGTTTGCATCTTCTAACCCCAAACTCTCAATCCCTCCTTCCCCCAAGCCCCCCCCCGGCAACCATATGTCTGTTCTCTATGTCTGTGTGGACGCTCATATTAAAAATATGCTCTGTCAATATAAGCAACATTTCTTAAATTTTAATCCACCTCCCCAATTCTTTTTCTATCCCAATCTCATCCTTCTGGTTCTCTTCATTCATACTTTATGATGTGAAGTTAAAATGTTTATTCACTGTATTTACTGAAAAAAAAATGTATGCTCTTCTATACTTGACATAAGAAACTTTTAAATGTTCTAATTTGGGAAAGAAATACACTTTTGCTCTTTTTTCTATGATTTTTCTCACACAGTACAAAAACAAAAAAAAAACATTTACATCAAAACACATCACAGTTTGTAGGAAACCCAAATTGCAAATAACTTGAATCTGTATATTTTTATGAAATAAAAACTTGATACTTACTGTTAACAGAAAAACGCACTGTGTATCTGAAAATCAAATTTAACTGGGATCTTTATAGCACTGTTATTTGCTACAACTGGCAGTGTGACAAAAGGCACTGCTTAAAATATTTTTTCACTGACTGCGTGAATGAACAATATACTGAAGAGCTGAAGGCTTTAGAGCCATCTCATGGGAAGATACAATGACCACCATGCAAGCACACATTAAAAAAGAAACACAGCACACTATTAAAATATTTCTAAAATGTACAACTTTCACTGTAAATCTTACCTGGTTTCCAATTTCAGCATCTTTAAAGAATTTGGAAGTGGCTGTTCTCTGCATGATCTTCTAAAAGTTCAATCAGTCCTCAGGCTTTCTTTCTTCAGGCTAAATTATCTCAACTCTTTGATCATTCTCTTCGTGACCTGTTAAATATTTTAAAATAATGGTTTTCATTAATATACAAAATGGATGCTAAAGAAAAATTACAGAAAGATCTGCTGGCTTAATGACTCCTTGGAAAAGAAAGGCTCTTTCTGTGCTATTTAATAATAATGCCTCTTACCTTCTGATCAGAAGAGCATCTATGAATGATGTTAAGAATGTAGCATATTAATGAACCCAGCCCATATGCTTATAAGTTATGAAAGTCACTGCTGGATTTTTATGTAGAATAATGGTCTCTGAAGATAAATATGTTTGGCAACCTCTGGATAACACAGCCCTGGGTTTTTATTAATCTCACAACTGTGTCTGTCATTCAGATGTTATCAATTTGGATAGGTTTAGACATCTCAAAGAAAATATTACTTCCGTTTCTTTACTGAAAGAAAGTGGAAGTCGGATAAAAGGCATTGTAGCTACAAAGTTTCAGGAGTTTAGCAGAATTACACAACAGCTGTGGAATGCTAATGCCACATCACAAATAACTCTTGAAGGTAATTCTGCTAAGGGGTTTCGGAGCTTCTAGTAGGAAAAGGTCTAATTAGTCCAGCTAATGTGGATGATTAAGTAAAGGCTTCTCTGAAGTGAATTCTAAAAACTATCAACTTTTTCTGGCAAAAGAAAAAAAAAAAGGATAATAGCAGAGGGAAAATATGTGGAATATGATATGTGGATAAAAGAATAACCTTGACATCTCTTACATTCCTCTGAGTTGACCAGTATAAAGACTATTTTTAAAAATATTACATTTAAAGATTTATGTTATTGAAATATACTTGATTTACAATGTTGTGTTAGTTTCTGGTGCACAGCAAAGTGATTCAGTTATCCATATATATACATTCTTTTTCATATTCTTTTCCATGATGGTTTATCACAGGATGCTGAATGGAGTTCCCCAAGCTCTACAGTAGGACCTTATTTTTTATCCATTCTATATATAATAGCTTGCATCTGCTAATCACAAACTCCCGATCCTTCCCTACCCCATTTCCGCGCCCCCCCACCGGGCAACCACAAGTCTGTTCTCTATGTCGTGAGTCTGTTTCTGTCTCGTGGATAATTTCACTTGCATCATATTTTAGATTCCATGTATAAGTGATATCATATGATATTTGTATAAAGAGTATTTTAGACAGTGATGTTCAGGTTGTGTAAGCTGGTAATCATAACTGTTCTTACAATCATGGAGGAATTACTCTTTCTGCAACATTACTGGCGATTTCTAACCATGATTCACTGTGGGTTACAGAAAGAAACCAGCACCTAACACATCTGAATAGAATGCTCACCAAAGGCCAAGGGGCCAGTTCTTTAAAAGTGAGGTATTGGATGCAAGAGGAACAGGAACCATCTCCAGATATCGACTCTGCCTACAGTCATAAATACATGCAGAGCAAACCTATAAAAATATATACAAACTACAGAGACTTCCCTGGTGGTCCCATGGTTAAGACTCCGTGCTCCCAATGCAGGGTGCACGGGTTCGATCGCTGGTTGCAGAACAAAGATCCCACATGTTGCACGGCACGACCTAAAAAAATATGTATCTATCTATCTGTCTATCTATCTATCTATCTACAAACTACATTTATGGACCTTGGGAAGATGATATTAACATGTATATGGAAAAATAGGTAAAAATAACTAGAAATACACTGAAAAAAATCAGCTTTGAGAGAGGAATAACCTTACCAGACATTTAAAAATTAATACAGTGTCCCTATTGTTAAAAGTGGTTTTAAAAAAAAAAGATAAGTATGTTTTGGGACTTCCCTGATGGTCCAATGGTTAGGACTCCAAGCTTCCACTGCAGGGGGCAGGGGTTCAATCCCTGGTCGGGCAAACAATATCCACAAGCTGCACGGTGTAGCCAAAAAACAAATAAATACATAAAAGTGATGTGGCTTTGTTACTAATAGATAAATAAGTAGAGTACAAGAGAAACTTCACAACTAGACCCAAATCCATATGGGGATGTACATTAAAAAGATGTCATCTCTGATACTATACATAGAGAATCCTAAAAATGCCACCAGAAAACTACTAGAGCTAATCAATGAATTTGGTAAAGTTGTAGGATACAAAATTAATGCACAGAAATCTCTTGCATTCCTACACACTAATGATGAAAAATCTGAAAGAGAAATTAAAGAAACACTCCCATTTACCACTGCAACAAAAAGAATAAAATACCTAGGAATAAACCTACCTAGGGAGACAAAAGACCTGTATGCAGAAAACTATAAGACACTGATGAAAGAAATTAAAGATGATACAAATAGATGGAGAGATGTTCCATGTTCTTGGATTGGAAGAATCAATACTGTGAAAATGACTATACTACCCAAAGCAATCTACAGATCCAATGCAATCCCTATCAAATTACCAATGGCATTTTTTACTGAACTAGAACAAATCACCTTAAAATCTGTATGGAGACACAAAAGACCCCGAATAGCCAAAGCAGTCTTGAGGGAAAAAAACGGAGCTGGAGGAATCAGACTCCCTGACTTCAGACTATACTACAAAGCTACAGTAATCAAGACAATATGGTATTGGCACAAAAACAGAAACACAGATCAATGGAACAAGACAGAAAGCCCAGAGATAAACCCACCTATGGTCAACTAATCTATGACAAAGGAGGCAAAGATATACAATGGAGAAAAGACAGTCTCTTCAGTAAGTGGTGCTGGGAAAACTGGACAGCTACATGTAAAAGAATGAAATTAGAACACTCCCTAACACCATACACAAAAATAAACTCAAAATGGATTCCAGACCTAAATGTAAGACCGGACACTATAAAACTCTTAGAGGAAAACATAGGAAGAACATTCTTTGACATAAATCACAGCAAGATCTTTTTTGATCCACCTCCTACAGTAATGGAAATAAAAACAAAGATAAACAAATGGGACCTAATGAAACTTAAAAGCTTTTGCACAGCAAAGGAAACCATAAACAAGACGAAAAGACAACCCTCAAAATGGGAGAAAATATTTGCAAATGAATCAACGGACAAAGGATTAATCTCCAAAATATATAAACAGCTCATGCAGCTCAATATCAAAGAAACAAACAACCCAATCCAAAAATGGGCAGACGACCTAAATAGACATTTCTCAAAGAAGACATACAGATGGCCAAGAAGCACATGAAAAGCTGCTCAACATCACTAATTATTAGAGAAATGCAAATCAAAACTACAATGAGGTGTCACCTCATGACAGTTAGAATGGGCATCATCCGAAAATCTACAAACAACAAATGCTGGAGAGGGTGCAGAGAAAAGGGAACCCTCCTGTTGGTGGGAATGTAAATTGATACAGCCACTATGGAGAACAGTATGGAGGTTCCTTAAAAAACTAAAAATAGAATTACCATATGATCCAGCAATCCCACTACTGGGCATATAGGCAGAGAAAACCATAGTTCAAAAAGACACATGCACCCCAATGTTCATTGCAGCACTATTTCCAATAGCCAGGTCATGGAAGCAACCTAAATGCCCATCAACAGACGAATGGATAAAGAAGTCGTGGTACATATACAGAATGGAATATTACTCAGCCATAAAAAGGAACGAAATTGAGTCATTCATTGAGACGTGGATGGATCTAGAGACTGTCATACAGAGTGAAGTAAGTCAGAAAGAGAAAAACAAATATCGTATATTAACACATGTATGTGGAACCTAGAAAAATGGTAAAGATGAACCTATTTGCAGGGCAGAAATAGAGACACAGAGGTAGAGAACAAATGTATGGATACCAAGGGGGGAAAACTGCGGTGGGGTGGGCATGGTGGTTTGCTGAATTGGCTGACTGGGATTGACATGGATACACTGATGTGTATAAAATTGATGACTAATAAGAACCTGCAGTAGAAAAGAAACAAACAAACAAACAAAATCAACTAATACTAAACTTTCTTTGGGTTATTTGTATGGAAATATGTTAATATAAATGTTTCAGACATTACATGAAATTTCTAAAAATCTTATATGTTCTGGTATAATGTTATAAGTCATAATTCTAGTTATTACTTTAAAATGTATATCTCAGAAATAACTAAATTTCCTTGTCAATTGCATTATTATGAACTTTCATCAAATCTTTAACCGTGGTCATTTTTCAGTCTTTTGTCATTTACAGATAGTTCTGGGTGTACTCTGATGCTTTTGCAAATATGTTCCTATAAAAGGGTTTCATCTTCAAGGAATTCATGGAAAAGACTCTGACAAGTACAGTTTTCTGGTAACTGACTATATTGCGGAACTGAATGAATAAGCATTTTCAGAACTCTGATAGAAAACTGATGAATTCATAAAAGTGCTAACAAAAGATCAAGATGAAAAAAAATTAATTACATGGGACTGAGTGAACTGATAGGATGATTATAATTTCTGTCACTTTCTGTTTGAATTAAAAAAAAAAATCCCACAAGGACTCAGAGGCAAAAACTATACAAATCAATTTTCACTGCAAAGTAAAGGAGCTGTTACAGTGGAGGATTCCTGGACTGAATGTCAATATTACGACATAGTGTGAGTGTGTTTCGTGTTTGGTACTTGCAGTCACTGTTGCTTTTGTTGTGGTCATCCATGTACAATGCTTGGTGTCAGTCTATTTATCTCTTGTAAAAATAAAATACAGTGTGTGTGTATGAAAAAAAAGATGTCATCTCAAATTACTGGATACAGGTTTACTTCTTACTAAATAGTGTTGGGGTAACTGCTAGACACTTGCACACAAAAAAAATCACATCAGATATGTACTTCACATCCAAGGGAAGAATAAACTCCAAATGGGAAAACTGCATGTTAAATAAAAATACTAGTACTAAAAAATAGCTTGAGTGAATTCCTTTTCACAATTCTGACTCAAAGTCCAGATGCATTACACATATTTTTTAAAATGCTGATTACATTAAAAACATTTTTTTCAATGGCAAGAAAACACTTTAAGTCAAAGGCAATTGAGAAAAATAGAGAAAATATTTACAACACACATCATAGATTCAGGGCTAAATACATCAATATTTAAAGATGTTTCTTTACATTGAGAAGAAAAAACTAAAAACCACCCAGCAAATCCAAATCAAGGGGCATTCAAAAAATAAATACATCAACTAGCATCACAAGAGACAAAACTCAGCAGTCATGCCAGATCAAAGGAGATAAAAGACTCATGACAACTAAAAATGAAGTGGGACCCTGGATTGTAATCCTGCAGGAGAAAATATATGATCTTTTGTTTTTGTTCTTCCCAAAGGGGAACTATTAGTGGGGCAGTTGGCAAAATTTGTATAAGGTCTGTAGGTTACATAATAGTCTTGAAGCACTCTTAATGTCCTGATTTTGATCACTGTACTGATGATATATAAGAGAATATCCATACTTTTTAAAATACATACAGAAGTATTTAGGAATAAATGAAGATTATGTTTGCAACTTACTGTCTGACACTTATAAAATAAAATTAGACTCACACATACACTTATAGGAAAACGTATAATATTAAGAAGACATAACTCCCTCTCCCTCTCCCCGTCCCCTCTCCTCAGAGAGAGAGAGAACTGTCCAGATAGAAAACAATAAAATGTTCTTATAAACAGTAGGAGGGTGAGGTGTGTGTGTGTGTGTGTGTGTGTGTATGTATGTGTTTGTAGCCTAGGACATATACAAAAAGTCTAATATATATTTATATAAACATATAAACAGTCTATAAAAGCATACTTATTATGTACATATAGATAAAATAATTTCCCTAGAATTATAGAAATGTTTGAAATATAAAAATAAATGTTCCAAGAAATGTTGAGTCACATGAAAACAAAAGTCTCACTCCCTGGATTAAAAACTGTAAAAACGTCTAGAAAGAAAAGATCTAAGAATTTATGAAAATATCAGTTTGACATCATACTTCTCCTCAGCAACACTGGTACCTAGAAGACTAGCTAGAAGCTATGAAGCTATGAATCAAAGTCTTCAATCAGGTGGAGAGGGGAAAAAAATATTTTTAACCCAGAAATTTTGTAAGAAGCCAAAAGTTCAAGGATGAAAGCAAAATAAATAATTTTTTAAAAATATAAGAATCCAGAATTTTTACCTTACCTCCTCCCATACATGGTTTTTGAATTGTAAAAGTGATTATTCAGGAAAACTTCCATTAGCATGAAAACAAACAGAAGAAATACTAGGACAGGTCATCAAGAAATGGCACCAGGCAAACCAAAATAGATGCCTCAGAAGAAACCAACCCTGCCAACATCTTGATCTAGGACTTCTGGCTTTCAGAACTGTGTGAAATCTGGGTCTCAGTAGGAACATCCATGTCCTGTCCCAGAAAAATCAGACAGTTAGAAGTTAGTGAAGCTCAAGAGATTGGTTCAAGATGGCAGAGTAGAAGGACGTGCGCTCACTCCCTCTTGTGAGAGCACCAGAATCACAACTAACCGCTGAACAATCATTGACAGGAAGACAGTGAAACTCACCACAAAAAGATACCTCACATCCAAAGACAAAGGAGAAACTGCAGTGAGATGGTAGGAGGGGTGCAATCACAATAAAATCAAATCCCATAAATGCTGGGTGGGTGACTCACAGACTGGAGAACACTTATACCACAGAAGTCCACCCACTGGAGTGAAGGTTCTGAGCCCCACGTCAGGCTTCCTAATAACCTGGGGGTCTGGCAACGGGAGTAGGAATTCCCAGAGAATCAGACTTTGAAGGCTAGTGGGATTTGATTGCAGGACTTGCGACAGGACTGGGAGAAACAGAGACTCCACTCTTGGAGGGCACACACAAAGTAGTGTGCACATCGGGACCCAGGGGAAGGAGCAGTGACCCCATAGGAGACTGAACCAGACCTACCTGCTAGTGTTGGAGGGTCTCCTGCAGAGGCGGGGGGGTGGCTCACCATCGGGACAAGGACACTGGCAGCAGAAGTTCTGGGAAGTACTCCTTGGTGTGAGCCCTCCCAGAGCCCACCATCAACCCCACCAAAGAGCTGGTTAGGCTCCAGTGTTGGGTCACCTCAAGCCAAACAACCATCAGGGAGGGAATGCAGCCCCACCCATCAGCAGATAAGCAGATTACAGTTTTATTGAGCTCTGCCCACCAGAGCAACACCCAGCTCTACCCACCATCACCAGTCTCTCCCATCAGGAAGCTTGCCCAAGTCTCTTAGATAACCTCATCCACCAGAGGGCAGACAGCAGAAGCAAGAAGAACTACAATCCTGCAGCCTATGGAACAAAAACCACATTCACAGAAACACAGACAAAATGAAAAGGCAGAGGACCATCTACCAGATGAAGGAACAAAATAAAACCCCAGAAAAACAACTAAATGAAGTGGAGATAGGCAATCTTCCAGAAAAAGAATTCACAATAATGATCGTGAAGATGATCCAGGACCTCGGAAAAAGGATGGAGGCAAAGATGGAGAAGATGCAAGAAATGTTTAACAAAGACCTAGAAGAATTAAAGAACAAACAAAGAGACATGAACAATACAATAACTGAAATGAAAACTACACTAGAAGGAATCAATAGCAGAATAACTGAGGCAGAAGAACAGATAAGTGACCTGGAAGACAGAATGGTGGAATTCACTGCTGCGGAACAGAATAAAGAAAAAAGAATGAAAAGAAATGAAGACAGCCTAAGAGACCTCTGGGACAACATTAAATGCAACAACATTCGCATTATAGGGGTCCCAGAAGGAGAAGAGAGAGAGAAAAAGGACCCAAGAAAATATTTGAAGAGATTATAGTCAAAAACTTCCCTAACATGGAAAAGGAAATAGTCACCCAAGTCCAGGAAGTGCAGAGAGTCCCAGGCAGGATAAACCCAAGGAGAAACATGCCGAGACATATAGTAATCTAACTGACAAAAATTAAAGACAAAGAAAAATTATTAAAAGCAACAAGGGAAAAACGACAACATACAAGGGAACTCCCATAAGGTTAACAGCTGATTTCTCAGCAGAAACTCTACAAGCCAGAAGGGAGTAGTGTGATATACTTAAAGTGATGAAAGGGAAGAATTAACAACCAAAATTAATCTACCTGGCAAGGATCTCATTCAGATTCAAAGGAGAAATCAGAAGCTTTACAGACAAGCAAAAGCTAAGAGAATTCAGCATCACCAAACCAGCTCTACAAAAAATACTAATGGAACTTCTCTAAGTGGGAAACACAAGAGAAGAAAAAGACCTAAAAAAACAAACCCAAAACAATTAAGAAAATGGTAACAGGAACATATGTATAGATAATTACCTTAAATGTGAATGGATTAAATGCTCCAACCAAAAGACATACACTGGCTGAATGGATAAAAAAACAGGACCCATATATATGCTGTCTACAAGAGACCCACTTCAGACCTAGGAACACATACAGACTGAAAGTGAGGGGATGGAAAAAGATATTCCATGCAAATGGAAATCAAAAGAAAGCTGGATTAGCAATACTCATATCAGATAAAATAGACTTTAAAATAAAGAATGTCACAAGAGACAAGGAAGGACACTACATAATGATCAAGGGGTCAATCCAAGAAGAAGATATAACAATTATAAATATTTATGCACCCAACATAGGAGCACCTCAATACATAAGGCAACTGCTAACAGCTATAAAAGAGGAAATCGACAGTAACACAATAATAGTGGGGGACTTTAACACCTCACTTACACCAATGGACAGATCATCCAAACAGAAAATTAATAAGGAAACACAAGCTTTAAATGACACAACAGACCAGATAGATTTAATTGATATTTATAGGACATTCCATCTGAAAACAGCACTTTACACTTTCTTCTCAAGTGCACATGGAACATTCTCCAGGATAGATCATATGTTGGGCCACAAATCAAGCCTCAGTAAATTAAAGAAAATTGAAATCATATCAAGCATCTTTTCTGACCACAATACTATGAGATTAGAAATAAATTATAGGGAAAAACATAAAAAACACAAACACATGGAGGCTAAACAATACATTACTAAATAACCAAGAGATCACTGAAGAAATCTAAAAGGAAATTAAAAAATATCTACAGACAAATGACAACAGAAACATGATGATCCAAAACCTATGGGATGCAGCAAAAGCAGTTCTAAGAGGGAAGTTTATAGCAACACAATCCTATGTCAAAAAACAAGAAAAATCTCAAATAAGAATCTAACCTTACACCTAAAGGAACTAGAGAAAGAAAAACAACCAAAACCCAAAGTTAGTAGAAGGAAAGAAATCATAAAGATCAGAGCAGAAATAAATTAAATAGAAACAAAGAAAACAATAGCAAAGATCAATAAAACTAAAAGCGTGTTCTTTGAGAAGATAAACAAAACTGATAAACCTTTAGCCAGACTCATCAAGAAAAAGAGGGAGAGGACTCAAATCAATAAAATGAGAAATGAAAAAGGAGAAGTTACAACAGACACTGCAGAAATACAAAGCATCATAAGAGACCACTACAAACAACTCTATGCCAATAAAGTGGACAAGCTGCAAGAAATGGGCAAATTTTTAGAAAAGTATAACCTTCCAAGACTGAAGCAGGAAGAAATAGAAAATATGAACAGACCAATCACAAGTAATGAAATTGAAACTGATTAAAAATCTTCCAACAAACAAAAGCCCAGGACCCGATGGCTTCACAGGTGAATTCTATCAAGCATTTAGAGAAGAGCTAACACCCATCCTTCTCAAACTCTTCCAAAATATTGTGGAGGAAGGAGCACTCCCAAACTCATTCTATGATGCCACCATCACCCTGATACCAAAATGAGACAAAGATACTACAAAAAAAGAAAATTACAGACCAATATTGCTAATGAATATAGATGCAAAAATCCTCAACAAAGTACTAGCAAACAGAATCCAACAGCACATTAAAAGGATCAGACACCATGACCAAGTGGGGTTTATCCCAGGAATGCAAGGATTCCTCAATATACGCAAATCAATCAGTGTGATACACCGTATTAACAAACTGAAGAAGAAAAACCATATGATCACGTCAGTAGATGCAGGAAAAGCTTTTGACAAAATTCAACACCCATTTATGATAAAAACTCTCCAGAAAGTGGGCACAGAGGGAACCAACCTCAACATAATAAAGGCCATATATGACAAACCCACAGCAGACATCATTCTCAATGGTGAAAAACTGAAAGCATTTCCTCTAAAATCAGAAACAAGACAAGATGTCTACTCTTGCCACTATTATTCAACATAGTTTTGGAAGTCCTAGCCATGGCAATCAGAGAAGAAAAAGGAATAGAAATTAAAAAGAAGAAGTAAAACTGTCAGTGTTTGCAGATGACATGATACTATACATAGAGAATCCTAAAGATGCCACCAGAAAACTGCTAGAGCTAATCAATGAATTTGGTAAAGTTGTAGGATACAAAATTAATGCACAGAAATCTCTTGCATTCCTATACACTAACAACGAAAGATCAGAAGGAGAAATTAATGAGACAATCCCATTCACCACTGCAACAAAAAGAATAAAATACCTAGGAATAAACCTATCTAAGGAGACAAAAGACCTGTATGCAGAAAACTATAAGAGACTGATGAAAGAAATTAAACATGATACAAACAGATGGAGAGATATACCATGTTCTTGGATTGGAAGAATCAACATTGTGCAAATGACTATACTACCCTATGCAATCTACAGATTCAATGCAATCCCTATCAAATTACCAATGGCATTTTTTACAGAACTAGAACAAAAAGTCTTAAAATTCGTATGGAGACACAAAAGACCTTGAATAGCCAAAGCAAACTTGAGGGAAAGAAACGGCTCCCAGACTTCAGACTATACTACAAAGCTACAGTAATGAAGACAGTATGGTACTCGCACAAAAACAGAAATATAGATCAATGGAACAGGATAGAAAGCCCAGAGATAAACCCATGCACATATGGTCCCCTTATCTTTGATAAAGAAGGCAAGAACATACAAGGGAGAAAAGTCAGTCTCTTCAATAGGTGGTGCTGGGAAAACTGGCCAGCTACACGTAAAAGAATAAAATTAGAACACCCCCTAACACCATACACAAAAATAAACTCAAAACAGATTAAAGACCTAAATGTAAGGCCAGACACTATAAAACTCTTAGAGGAAAACATAGGAAGAACACACTGACATAAATCACAGCAAGTTCTTTTTTGACCCACCTCCTAGAGAAATGGAAATAAAGACAAAAATAAACACATGGGACCTAATGAAACTTAAAAGCTTTTGCACAGCAAAGGAAACTGTAAACAAGACGAAAAGACAACCCTCAGGATGGGAGAAAATATTTGCGAACAAGTCAAGGGAGAAAGGATTAATCTCCAAAATATATAAACAGCTCATGAAGCTCAATATTAAGAAAACAAACAACCCAATCAAAATATGGGCAGAAGACCTAAATAGACATTTCTCAAAGAAGACATACAGATGGCCAAGAGGCACATGAAAAACTGCTCAACATCACTAATTATTAGAGAAATGCAAATCAAAACTACAATGAGGTATCACCTCACACCAGTCAGAATGGGCATCATCAGAAAATCTACAAACAACAAATGCTGGAGAGGGTGTGGAGAAAAGGGAACCCTCTTACACTGTTGGTGGGAATGTAAACTGATACAATCAGTATGGAGAACAGTATGGAGACTCCTTAACAAACTAAAAATAGAATTACCATATGATCCAGCAATCCCACTACTGGGCATATACCCTGAGAAAACCGTAATTCAAAAAGACACATGTACCCCAATGTTCACTGCAGCACTATTTACAATAGCCAGGACATGGAAGCAACCTAAGTGTTCATCGACAGACGAATGGATAAAGAAGATGTGGTACATATATACAATGGAATATTACTCAGCCATAAAAAGGAACAAAATTGGATCATTTGTAGAGACGTGGATGGACCCAGAGACTGTCATACAGAGTGAAGTAAGTCAGAAAGAGAAAAACAAGTATCTATATTAATGCATATATGTGGAATCTAGAAAAATGGTACAGATGAACTGGTTTGCAAGGCTGAAATAGAGACTCAGATGTAGAGAACAAATGGACACCGGGGGGAAAGCAGGGGTGGGGTGGTGGTGGTGTGATGAACTGGGAGATTGGGATTGACATATATACACTAATATGTATAAAATAGATAACTAATAAGAACCTGCCGTATTTTTAAAAAGTAAAATAAAATCCAAAAAAAAAAAAATGAAATGGCACCAAATCAGAAGAGTTAAGACCTAAAAAAATTTTTTTACAGAGAATCCAACAGATTTTGACACTTGGAAATGTGTTTCTTTAGCAACAAAGTTTCAGTGAGGTAGGAATACATTTCCATCTCTATAAATCCAATTAAAATGTTTAAATGAATAATATTTACATACTCTTCAAATACACTTTTATTGAGTAGAACTTTTTTGCAATTCAACCATGAAGCCCCAAAGACTTAATTACATTATGGAAACTTGAAAATGTAACAGTGTCCTTAGAAAAATAAAAATTGGAAGGAAGATGAAGAGGTGTACTAATTTCCTCACATCTTAGGGCAAAAAATCATCAGAATCAAGATTCTGATGCATCTACACTACTTAAGATTATTTGTGAAGGGTGAAATGTTAATTACTAAACAAAATTTCTAACTATTTAATTAAGTTTGCCATTGGAGAATGGGGTATTTTTTGATTTTTGTTTTTAATAAGAGAACTTTAATGAATTTCCATGGAAGCTGGAATAATATTCATTATCCCGATTGGAAACAACATGGGGTATAAATGAAATATGCATTCACATGGGTAATCCTCATAACCTAAAAACACCTGTAATTAATTGGAAAACAGAGTGTCTCCTGCTGGGAATGGATACTAGTACAGCGTCTAAGAATGCTGAGTGGAGTAGATAAATCTCTTCTTAGCTAAGTGGCAGTGGGCAGGTTACCTAAACTTGCTATTATATGACAGCAAATAATATAATGATGACTTAGTCGCTACATTTTTCCTTTCCTTTTTTTTTTATTATCGTGAGAACATTTAATACGAGATCTACCCTCTTAACAAATTTTTAAATGCGTAAAATGTCACCTCATGCATGTTAGAATGGCTTTTATGCAAGAGAGGGGGGAGGGGAGGAGGAAAAAAGAGGTGGGGGAAGAAGGAAGGAAAAAAGGAAGGCAGGAAACTTGTTTGTGAGGATGTAGAGATATTGGAACCTGTGTGCACTCTTAGTGGGAATGTAAAATGGTGCAGCCAGTATGGAGAACCGGATGGATACTCCTCAAAAAATTAAAACCAGAACTACCATGCGATGCAGTGACACTCCCTTTCCCTCTGAGCCTTACTGAGGTACAACTGACAAACACCATTGTCTATATTTAAAGTGTACAACATGATTTGATACATGTATACACTGTGCAGTGATCACCACCATCAAGGGAATCAACACATCCAACAACCGTCACCTCCCATCCACTGACACCATCTTGATTTGTGCGAAGTCACTATCTTTTGCAGCATCTCTGTACATGTCAACCCAGTGAAACATAGTAACAACTTCTGAATAATGTTATGAAATAATTCTGACCTCCCATTCCCCCGAAATGGGTCTCAGTGACCCCCAGGGCTCTATATACAGATGACACTTTGAGGTCCATTGTTCTGCAGGCAAACCTATTTAGGAACAAAACATGCCTTGAAATCCTACTGCAAAAATGAATATAGGAAACAGGGCGCTTTGCTGATGATGGAATAGAAGAATTTTTTCGACATAGGAAAAGTATATTTTATCTTCTGGATTTGTTGTCACCCTGAGGAACGCATCTCATTTATCCAAAAACTATGTATTCACTGGCAAACATGGGCTGGAGACACATCTTCTGGGGTTGTTCAGCAGGGAAACAAGATGCCTGAGGGAAACTGGGGGTAGCTGATAACAAGAAGGGGCTTGTTTCCTCAAAGGTGGCTCTAGTTTGTAGGAAAACCCCATGACATGTTTTTGTTGGACAGAAACAGGTTTGTAAATCAATATAAAGTGAGATACAATTTATGTTCTGACATGCAAGCAAAACTGTTTCTGCAGGTAAAGCCATGATCACACATAATCCCCAAAGACATTTTCATGGATCATCTGGGAATTTCTCATCACAGCCCAGATTATGTTACCCAAATTCTCTTCCTTTTGGAAACATCCAAGAAATGTCATGTTTAAACAAGGGGAGTTACATGCATCATCTCTTTCTATTTATGCAAGAGACCCGCTACCGGGATTGCTCACAGCCCAGTGGAGGTTATTATCTGTATAGTTGCCATCACTTTTTTGTTATTTTCATTTGGGGCTGTCCTTAGCTCATGATTCGTATCTAAGCTGAATAATCATTAGACATCTTGGAGTTTAATTTCTACCACTCCCCTTCAAGAAATGCTTCAAATTTGTTCAGCATGTTTTCCAGAATCCATACTTTTTCTGTTTTCTCCCCCCTCTCTTTTCTCTTTGCTTTGACTTCCCCAGTGTGAAGTATGTATTCCAATGGCGAGCTGACCTACTGTTGCTCTTCCCAACACCCAGACATTTTCCCATTACTGCTCAAAGCCTAGCGTTTCTAAATTAGATCTTCCATGAAAAAAAAAAATGTCCCTGTGCTTCTGAGCCAGAGGCAAATCTGTGTGAATGTTCCCAGAACTGATCCTAGGACACTGCAATTATCAGAAGACAAGTGGGTTTGGGTGATGTGTCCAGAGAAGCGAGGAGAGAATTCCTTAAATATCCCACCCCTATTTCCAGTCAATTTAAAGTGAATTGCAGAATTTGCAAAACAGATTTTTAATGACCCTCCTTTACAAATGAAAATGTTTGACCTGCCTCCGGCTAAACACAAAGTCACTGACTTAAGACACAGCAAGCATCTATGGTCATTCAGCAGTTTTCTAGACAGGAAGATCCCCTGGGGATGGAACATCGTGTGCCAGGGCCCTCAATGAACCCCAGAGCGCAAATTCTCCCAAATACCAAGGGAAAGAGGGCCAGAGTCAGAACCAGGATAAAACCAACCTTCAGGTGTGAGATTTGTCCTGAAGTAATTATCAGTGAACAAATGCAGAAAATACGAATTATGGAGACTTAACAGTGAGCACATTTACATACAACGTGTGCTACATGTTTTCTTAAAGGTGGAATTAAGTTGTAGGCAGGCATAAACCCATCCGCATACTAATCACTAAAATGACTCTGTGCCCTTTTCTTAACTAGGAACGAACTTTCTTTGCGTAACCAACATTATAGGTTCCTCTTCCACTCTTGTCCTTGGACTGAGGCAATCAGGACCCTCCATCTCGGGCATGGATTGCTTTCCCTGGATTTATGTGATCACGGTCACCCACTTCAGTCATCAGCTAGTTCCCCTGGCTTAAGGTGATCACTCCAGACCCCATCTCGGTCAATTGTTTTCCCTGTACTAAAGCAATCATGGAAGGCAATCTCTGTCATTGACTGGTTTCCCTGGACTGAGAAGATCCCGGCTCCCATCAGCTGCCTCAGTCGTCACCTGAGATCAGAGGCCCCCATTGGCCGTCTCTGTCATTTGTCACTGTCATGTGTCACTTGTTCCCCTGGACTGATAGGATCTCAACCCAACATCTCTGTGTCCCACTGCTTTTCCTGGGTGAAGAAGACCATGGCTGCCCATTGGCCGGCTGGGTCATGGAGGACTCACCCTGGACATGGAAGATCATGGCCGTCCATTTTTTAACAGAAAAATGTGATATATTCATGGAGCAACCGATGCACATGGCTAATAGGCTTCCATGACATGGAAATAAGTGGGAATGGTGTCTGGACCAAGTATATATGGTATTTACTCAGCAGGTCAGCTTAGTATATACCCAGTGTTGTTCCAAGATGGAGCTGGATTTATTTAAGGCAGGTAGCAGGGGCATCATTATCAATGTCAGATCTTGAAGTCTTTGATTGCGTGCTGCAGCTATCGTCCAAAGAACTCTCCAGCTCATCTAACAAAGGGCATGGCAACATATGTTTAGCCTCATGCAAATGTCAACTTTCGAACCCTTCCAAGTCACACAATCCTTTATTCCCCCATCAGTGAAGGAAGTATGAGAAATTAGGATGTCAGGAGCAGTTAGGAAGGTTGGATAAAATGGAAAAAATATCCGTCAGCAGCTACACAGGCCAATGAACAGAGTGTGAATCCTGGACACACCAGTATTGCTTTTTTTTTTTTTTTTTTTTTTTTTTTTTTTGCAGTACGTGGGCCTCTCACTGCTGTGGCCTCTCCTGTTGCGGAGCACAGGCTCCGGACGTGCAGGCTCAGCAGCCATGGCTCACGGGCCCAGCCGCTCTGCGGCATGTGGGATCTTCCCAGACCGGAGCACAAACCCGTGTCCCTTGCATCGGCAGGTGGACTCTCAACCACTGCGCCACCAGGGAAGCCCATATTTATTTCTTTCTTTAATGCAAGAACTAGAAGATACACATAAAGTGAAAACTTGGGTGCTGAAAATATTCCTTAGCCCGCATAAAGAATGTTTAGTCCAAGCTACCTCAATTTAATTCTCCTTAAATTGCAGAGGAATGTAATCAAATGTTTGGAATTATGTGGAGACACCAATACCCCTTCTCATCTGAAAAGATGATTTTGCAAAGGAAGTTCCTACCACTATACCTACATTCAAAGTAATGCGGGACTTCCCTGGTGGCGCAGTGGTTAAGATTCCGTGCTCCCAATGCAGGAGGCCCCAGGGTTCGATCCCTGGCCAGGGAACTAGATCCCCCACGCATGCCACAACTAAGAGTTCGCATGCCACAACGAAGGAGCCCTCGAGCCGCAACTAAGGAGCCAACCTGCCACAACTAAGACCCAGCACAACCAAACGAATAATAAATATTTTTACAAAAAGAAATCTATACAAAAAAACAAAACAAAGACAAAGTCATGTAAAACGAGAAATCTCTGGAGAGCCGAGGGGTTTATCTGTAATTAAAAGCATTTCATATTTTGATAAGGTTTTTATAATACCTTATACAATGAGGTAAAAATCCAGGCGTTAATTTTTGTTTCAATTTTTTGTTCCACCAACGATGTTGACCTATTATTCTATGCTTCAGTATGCAATCATCGCTTTCTCTCTTTTTTTTTTTAAATGCATGAATTAAAAGAATCTAGGTGGCGGCAGCCGGGGCTCAGCTTGGGCTCTGTGGGCAGGCGGGTGGACAAGGCGGCGAGCAGGTACCGGGTGGGAGATTACGTCTACTTTGAGAATTCCTCTAGCAATGCGTACCTCATCAGGAGGATAGAAGAACTCCACAAGACTGCAACTGGCAACATGGAAGCAAAAGTAGTGTGCTTTTATAGACGACAAGGTATTTCCAACACGCTTATAATGCTTGCAGACAAGCATGCTAAACAAATTGAGGAAGAATCTGAAACAACCATTGAGGCTGACTTGACCGATAAAAACAGAAACATCGGTTGAAACATAGGGAGCTCTTTTTGTCACGGCAACACGAATCTCTGCCTGCAACACATATCACGTGAGGATTCCAAAATATCATCTCATTATCACCATAATCACCATTACTTCTCCGTAGAAGACAGGCTGCAACCATAGTCTGTTGTGAACTTTTCTTGCTTTAAGTGATGCCATGTTGCTTCTACACTGTCTCCTGCCCTCCAAAATGAGGAGCTTTCTTAATTCAGTTGAAAAAGTAGCTAGAGCAGCGGTTTAAAATCTTGGGTTTTATGTATAATTTCATAGGTTCTTCATAAGTATAATTTTTAGGTTCTTCAAGTCTAGAAGCTCCTTAGAATGTCCTTTTTTTCCTTTTTCCTGCCTGCTGTGGAACACAGTACTCAATAACCAGTTAGACTTTGAAGCTTGCATAGTTTCCATTTAATTTTATTTTTGTTTGTTAAGGAGATAAAAGTGATCAACAGAGAGTAGAATAATCTCCTCTCAGGCTTCCCTGGTGGCGCAGTGGTTGAGAGTCCACCTGCCGATGCAGGGGACACGGGTTCGTGCCCCGGTCCGGGAAGATCCCACATGCAGCGGAGCGGCTGGGCCCATGAGCCATGGCCGCTGAGCCTGCACGTCCGGAGCCTGTGCTCCGCAACGGGAGAGGCCACAACACTGAGAAGCCCGCGTAACGCAAAAAAAAAAAAAAAAAAAAAAAGAATAATCTCCTCTCAACTACTACTGACCTTAAATGAAGTTTTAGACTGTGTGCCTTTCTCTTTTCATGAAAATTAAAGATTGATATATGGAATCACAGGTTGCTTAGGACTCTGAGGGACAGTGACTTACTCAGAGTCAACATCAAGCTTTTACATAAAGGACTAAGCAGAGGACAGGAAATCCGTTTTGTATACATAGTATTTGTCACCAAACAAATGAATTTATAAACCATGTACAGCAACCATGAGAAAGGGAGAAATGGAAAAGTTTCCAGCCCATAAGAGGTATTTGGGGGACGGAATACTGAAGTTCTTGTGTGAACACCCAGTGTTGATGAGGGTTGCGAAATAGATAATTCTTCTATATTCGAATGTGAATATAATCAGAGAAATCAAACTTTAATGTGTGAATATCCTTTGACCCAGCAATTCCACCTTTTTGATTTTATCTAACAGAGGTTCTCATGCAAGTGTGTAGAAATATATATACTGATATGTTTATTGCAGAATTGTTTTTATTTTTTTAGTTAAAGATTTTTTGCAAATAAATGAGGTCATTTCCATTCATAAGTATGAATCAGCATCACTAATATAAGTAAGAATTTGATATTTGATAGATTTCAGGATTGCTCAACTATCAGAAAATGCAAGCAACTTTCATATTTATGCTTTTCTATATTTCTACTTTGTCTGAAATGAAAACACATTAGATATATAATGGAAAAAGTATTATTTAAAGTTTGTACATTTGGACATTGGAGAGGGAACATGCTATTTTGTGTCCATTTTAATCCCCTGCCTTGCCTGACAATCTGGCTGGTTTTGATGAAGACAGAATAGACGGGAATCTACTAAAAACTAAATTCTTTATTCTCCCTTCCCCAGGAGTAGTACTAGCTACTGTTACCATTTGATAGCAGACCTGTTTGTAATTTACCGGTACATTTTCCAAATGTTTTTGTTGCAAAATGCTGTTTCCTTCAAGAATTATTCTGTCAGTTTATATTTCCATCACAGTATAGTATGAATATGCCCATTTTGCTGCTTCTTCAACATCACTGCATACTAAAATTTTAAAGTAAAAAAAAAAAAAAAGAATCTAAAAAAGAGTGGATACATGTATAATACATAACTGAATCACTTTGCTGTACACCGGAAACTAATACAACATTGTAAATCAACTACACGTCAGTAAAAAATTGTTTTAAAAGTGCATGAATTACAAGGCATCATGCTAAATTTGGAGGCTATAAAGTGAAGACGACACAGCTCCTGTATGATAAAGGTGATCCAAATACTGAGGAGACACAGTCATTATTATTATTACTATTATTATTATTTTCTTGGCTACCTATTTCTGGTATTACTGCTTAGTACAGACAGGGAAGCCATATCAAACTTTCTTTTGTCGTGTCAAATGTATATTTAGTTCCAATATAGTTTTAGAAGGCATCTCACAAAGGAAGCAGCTGCTTTTAGAAGTAGGACACAGTAATTGTGGGAACGTGGAGATCAAAACATCCACCTGCTTTCTTTGATCCTGGAGCCAGGGAGTCTTCTGTTTGATAACCCAGAAAGACAGCTGAGGCCCCCCTAGAAGCACAGAGCAGAGGTACACCAACCCTTATTTTCAAAAGTGATGGATTACTGGATATAGATTTGGATATTCCAACTGTTTGAAATTTGAACACTGAAACTGAATTTTAAACACTTGAGAGTGATCTAACAGATGGACCTGCTAAGAACCAACACTATTTTAAAATTCCTACTTGTGGAATTATTTTCCAGAAGCCAGCAACCCAAAAGGGTGGGTAAAGACCTTTGCAGAATCTCTGGGCACAGACCTGAAATTGGATGGAGGGACCCTGTATCTCTGCACAGGGCACAGCACATAGTAGATGCTCAATGAATGACTCTGTCATATACAGAACACCCTAGACACTGGATGTCCTTGACTTTGAGCACCATGCTCTTTACCATAATCAGTATAACTGTCACCAATGATCTAGGGCTATTTTCATCCTTTCTCCAGGGAAAGAATGCTCCTGAGTCTGAAACGTTTATATGCTGATTTTCAAAAATTAAGCTCCATGCCATTGAAGATAAAGGAGAGGCACAGTGAACAATTAGTTATAATTTGCATTCTGTATGGGAATCTTCTCGTTCATCGATCTTGTCATTTTTAATTTATATATTACAGGGATAATGAGACCAAGTAAATTAAGAACTGTGGAGAAGTGTGTAATTCCTAGTCTATATAAATAGACACGATGCATGGTTCAAACCTAGAACAGAATGGATAATAAGCCATCAGACTGTATTAGTGGGTCCGTGGTAAACCTGGTACTGAGTGGTAAAGACACAAAAGATGTACAAATATGACCTCACGTAAAAAGCATCATCTCAAAATTCATACGTTTTAGAGACATCCCAATCTGAAGTTTTAAAAAATATGTTAGTTGTTCTTTTTTTTTTCCAATCTGAATTTTTATCTTCCATTATTACCAATGGGCTCCTATGAAGGCTCGATTAATATTGCCTGATATGATGTATTTAATCTCATGTAAAAGGCAAATATGTAAATGGGATATAAAAAATCCTAAGGAGTTGACATTAAATAAACACACTTGAAAGGTGGGTGCTTTAGTGATTTTGATCAAATAAACCCCCTTTTTTAAACATTAAAAGTGGGAAAATGTGTAAGATGTTTAAGACGTAACTGGTATAGAAAGGAAAAGAGCTGGGAAGTATAAATAAGTGGCATTTTCATCAGATAACAAGTATGACTTGTGATATTTCTTTGAAATATGTTTGATGTTTGGATCTGTCGGGCACCTATGACTTTCAAACCCAGGAGCTGTTTGTTACCCACTATTAAAAACGAAAATGTAACACCTCAGTACATTTTAGGGATGTACTAATCACAGCTACTAATATTGAAAAAGTATTTTACCCTATTAAGTTTTGTTGGTTTCCGTTGGGTCATCATCCAAATTAATGCAGCATGACAAATTCAGTCTCGGTTTTTTTATTTACCTGAGAACTCTGTACTCTCAAAACCTGAATTCATAAAAGTGTATAAAGATCCTATTTCTCACTGAATACATGTGTGTTCAACCCCCTAGAGCTGGGACATCACTTCAGTCTCCTTACAGTCCCAGGCTAGCAGATTTTATTTACCAGCCTCCAGAAGTGAAAATCAGAATTCACTGGTTGAATCCACCCTCCCTCTATCCCCAGGGAAGACACCTGACACCAAAGCTCTCGCCCTCAAGTCTTCAGTCTTCCTGGCTCTTTTCCAGGCCTATCAGCATTTAATTCTTCCTCTTCATTTGTTTAATTAAATAAATATAGTTTGTACCTCCTGTGATCGTCTAGAGATCCAGGGGTGCTATTCCTGAGTTTATTTAATTTATACGACATGGCGTAAAAACACACGTTCTGTTTCATCTTACAAACCCAGGCGACCCTGGGGAAGGGATAATGCCTTACTGATTATTTTTTAAAGGCACAGCAGTAACAGACATAGATGAAAACAAGAGCTTATTGGGTGAAGGGAGAATAACAAAGCATAATCAAAGGCAAGAGATAGTATGACCGACCGTAGTTTACCAGACATTCTACTAAGAAAAAACAAAAAACTACTTGTGTGAAAAAAGGCGCTTAGTGCTCCCCAAGATATAAGCAAAGGATTTAAACTTGTAAGAGTAATATAATGGATTCCCATCAGGAATTAAAGGCTAATCATTGAAAAACATATATATATATATATGCGTGTGTATATACATGTATATGTTTATATATGTATATATACATATATGTATGTGTGTAGGCACAGATATACATATACATGTATATACACATATTTTACATGTCTATATGTAAAAAATATACATGTATATACACACACATTTTTTTACATGTACGTATGTGCCTATATATATACACACATAGGTACACACATAAATTATATATACAGGTATCTGGGGCCTCCCTGGTGGCGCAGTGGTTGAGAGTCCGCCTGCCGATGCAGGGGACGCGGGTTCGTGCCCCGGTCTGGGAGGATCCCATATGCCGCGGAGCGGCTGGGCCCGTGAGCCATGGCCGCTGGGCCTGCGCGTCCGGAGCCTGTGCTCCGCAACGGGAGAGGCCACGACAGTGAGAGGCCCGCATACCGCAAAAAAAAAAAAAAAAAAAAAAAAATTATATATACATGTATCTAATCTAATTACATACACACATAATATTATATATATATGAATATATATGTGTGTCTATAATCGACATATATCTAAAATCAATAATTGTATCTATCTATCCATAAATAGATGATATGGAGGATGAGATACAGATATTGATATACATATATAATTAATGATTAAACCTTGACAGAAAGTTATCAAAAATTCATCAAAGGCGGAACCAGGAACCAAAGGGAATACAAATTTTTAAGGAACCATCGTTCTGAAAATGTCAATGTTTGCCCAACTTTCATGTATTTATATAAATGAACATCTTAAATACATTGGCATTTTCCATACCTGCGGCTCCTTGAAAATTCTTACACCTTTTACCCTCCCAAGATAACATCTGGTGCTTCGATTTCTCTTCCCGAGAGCCTCGCCATAATTAAAGGGCTGACATCGCTTCAAAGGTGCCCCTGTACTCTGCAGGGTGCCATGGCAGTGGATGTGATGACCCGAATGCAAGTGCAAAGAGATAATACATCCTAAGAACAGAGTGGGCGGTGCTTGGCGCTGATCCAGCATCCACAGGGAACCAGCTGCTGACCCACGAAAAAGAGCATGTCAGGGAAAGTCACAGAAAGAGCCTAGCTAATGAGCCAGCTCAGGGCAGTTCCAGGAAAGGTTCAGAAAGTTAATAGGGCCGCTGTGAAGTGTCTTATTATGTAATGTAAACCCCACCGGGGCTCTCTAGAATACCTGCCGGACGGAGCTGGAGCTTTTACAGGGGCGAGTGTGAAACACCTTCACACATCAAGAGAAAATCTCCGAAACAGGCATAAAGTGAGGCATTGAGAAAGCTCTGGGTTGTGGGAGGTGTGGAAATAGACAATTCAGTTCTAGGCGGCCTCGTGCCTGAGGAATGTCAGTGAGGGCGAACGCTCGCTCCTCATCGAGGGCCTTTCTGCAAGTAAGATTACTTTATTCATTTACACTCAATCGCATGGCAACGCTTTTATGTCATGCCTCAAAAATGATGGGGATGCAAAAATTCTACCTGAGTGCCCATACGATACTGATAATCAAAGACACGTGCACCGTCATTAACCATCATCAAAGCAATTTCATATTTACATAATTTGATGTTGATATCCACCTGGACAGGTAGGGTAGTGGGGTGGATACCAATTCCATTTTAGAATCCGTGTTCAGGTATTCAAGTTCCCAGGCAGCAACTAAGTGGTGTCTTCAGGACCAAAGCACAGATCACTTTTGTGGTTACAGAGCTAGGATTCACATTTCCAAGACAGAAATGGATGCAGAAAAAGCTTCAGTGGGGCTTCCCTGGTGGCGCAGTGGTTGAGACTCCGCCTGCCAATGCAGGAGACACAGGTTTGAGCCCTGGTCCGGGAAGATCCCACATGCCGCGGAGCAACTAAGCCCGTGCGCCACAACTACTGAGCCTGCGCTCTAGAGCCCGCGAGCCACAACTACTGAGCCTGTGCTCTAGAGCCCGTGCACCACAACTACTGAGCCCATGCACCTAGAGCCCGTGCTCTGCAACAAGAGAAGCCACCGCAATGAGAAGCCCGCGCACCGCAACTAAGAGTAGCCCCTGCTCGCCGCAACTAGAGAAAGCCCACGCGCAGCAACAAAGACCCAACACAGCCAAAAATAAGTAAATAAATAAACTGATTAGAACAAAGAAAAAAAAAGCTTCAGTGTACCCCATCTTTGCTGGAGTTCGAAGAGTCGTGTCCTAAAGGCTTTCAGTGCTGAACTTAAAGCCACAAAGCTAGTTACAGACACTGAGAAATAAAATGTATATTTTATGGCAAGAGAAGAAAAATTTAAACACAAATGTTCTGTGCCCTTGGGCCTCCTCTCTCCCTGCACTGTGCATCGTGTATCCACATTAGGCAAGAACCAGACCTCCCCCATCAGCAGGAATATCTGCTCAACCATGAAAAGCAGCATTCTCCCAGCATCCACAAGACGACTCCTAAAAAGATGACATTCCTTACTGATCTTGTGAGGGACCACGGTGACGCTTAGATCTGGATTGTGTAAACTGTCACTAACACATCATTTGTGGTACAGCCGTGTGCCTCAAAAAACTTACATAATTGGGCCTTGACTTCTAATGGATGGAACAGTTCTCGGAGCTTTCTGAGGTGCTCTTCCTGGGTTATAATCCTCAAATGTGGCTTGAATAAAATTTTCCACTTCGTCCTTAGATCAACAGATTAGTTTTTCATCAACAACACTAGGACTTTTAGGACAGCCCTTTTGTTATCTGGGAGAATCATGGTAGGATGGAAAAGATTTTGAAATGATATCCTGATCAAGTCACACAATCGGAAATCAGCCTTTCACCAATTCCCCCTCTGCGCGAGATCCCCAGGGAAAGCGGTAACACCGCATGATGACCTACGCAACAAAGTGAATCAAAGCGATTACTGAAACGGGGCAGGACCCTATGGTCCCTTCCCCACCATGTCCTCCCCCTGCCTTTTTTCTGTGGAAAAACTTTAGCCCAAGAATAAGTTTAATCAGAGAAGTGAGAAAATGCAGAAACAAAGGAAAACAGTCCAACAAGAATAAATAATAACAGTTTAGTCATTAAGCAAAGTCAAGGACCTCTAGGTTCCTCCTCAAGGGCTATAGATCCCATTCTGAGCCACATCCTGTGAGCTGTCTTATAGATACTGAAACCACACCACGTGGAAGACGTGAACTCCATGACGACCAGGCTGTAGCCACGACATAAGCTGCCACACTTCTGAGAAATGGCCTCAAGGAAATGCGAACAAAACGACCCTGGAACTGAAGACTAACTGTACTTAAAACGATCAAGATGATGCTGGTCACAGGTCGGTGCTTTGTGACCACCTAGAGGGGTGGCATAGGGAGGGTGGGAGGGAGGGAGATGCAAGAGGGAAGAGATATGGGGACATATGTATATGTATAGCTGATTCACTTTGTTATAAAGCAGAAACTAATGCACCATTGTAAAGCAATTATACTCCAATAAAGATGTTTAAAAAAAAAAGATGACGCAGATCAGACCACCGCAGGACCAATTTCAAAATGACCGTCAGAGTTGACTGTGCTGTTTCCGCCTGGGGCCCCCTCCCTCTGTCTATAAAAGCTCTTGCCCCCTGATTTTCAGGGCAGGGGGAGTCGGCCCTTGGACAGGTGTCAGCACCTTCCCACCCCTGCCGGTTGCCGGCCTCTGAAATAAAGCAGACTTTCCTTTCCACCAACCTCGCCTCTTTATTGGCTTTTGAGGGGTGAGCAGCCGGACCCCACTTTCAGTAACCTTGTCACCTGTGGGTTTGATTCCAGTCCTAACAAAGACGAGAACCACCACATGGGAGACTTCATTTTTCAGTGCCAGACAGATTGAATAAATGTCAACCCGCAACAAGCCAAGAGCCTGCTCCTTTGGTGTCACTGCTCAAAAAAACCACAAAACCTACGTTTAGCTCTCACTACGTTTTTTGCATAAAGGAATGTCCACCACCACCAGCGATAACAGACACAAGGAACCCAGTACTGACCCGGACACACCGATGCCTTTTCAACCTCACACAATGGGGCCCCAGCATGCCCAGAAATCCATTCAACCATTGGTGGGTTGGAGAAGATGAAAAAATTTTGAACACACACCAAGGACCCAGATAACAGGTCCTTTCTGTGCAGAGATGCAAACAGAGGTACATAAAGACCTGGGTCAGTTGTCACCACATCTGAAAGGGATGTTCTTGACAAGCTGATGTAAAATATAGCCTAGGTGGCATACAAATTCAGGTCACCAGGGAGTATCCCGAAGAGGGTTAATCCATCTTTTTCGGCTGTTTCTACTTCTCAGTATTAGCTTCCCTTGGCCCTTACTGGTTTATACTGGGATGAACCTTTTCCCTGAATGCACCTGCATATGAATTCTCACTTCTCACTGAAACCTAAAGGGTTGGCTGCTACAAAACTACAACATGCATTGTGCCTATTGAGAGGAGATGCATACCGAAAATATACATCTTAGATGTCCACTTCTGGTTTTGGATGTATTACTCCCATGACAATACCAAGAAAAACCCAGAACAAGGGGAGGTTCCACAGATTTATGGGGCTATGGAAGGGAAATGGACACGATGAAGTTTTTAATAAATGAGGTACAGAGGGGGAAGTCCTTCATAGCTGAGGAGTGACTTGCAAGGGCTTGCAGGAAAAAGAGAAAAAAAAGGAACACAGAGTTCTATGTGCAGTGAATATAGTCATTCAAACACGAAGCTGATATTTTCTGAGTAGTTAAAGCTTAGAGGCTCTCACTGTGACTTGAGGGACATGGGTCTCTGATCTGGAAATTACTGAATGACTAGTGGCTGCAGTTTTGGTCAGACTGAACGCATGACTTTGCGAAGGAATTAGGAATTATCCCAATTAATAAAAAGCATCCTCCACATGTGCTAGTGCCTATTTATTGCCTCCTATAATCTAAGTTTAAAACAAGGTAACTCAGCCATGTCTGAGCGGCAACACTGTGCTTTACTTTATAGGGAAGTTCCAAAAAGAAATGATGGATTCGCTGCTGGAAAAGGCAAACTCCCTGTGTTAACACAAACGTTCAATCCTAAATTCGGTAGCCCGGTCACCATATATCATTTTGCGCAAAAATAAAGGAAGAAGATGCAAATTTCAGGCTGTGTGGTTTTTAAATACGTCTTTGTGTGTATTTTATAAACACCATCAAGTTATTAATGTTTCTTGCATTTCATGTATATAACATTTTATATACATAATGTATTTCATAGATGCTGCAGCCTTTATCCATGCTTCTAGCATGATGTGCATCTCTCAAAATATCTGATGTGTTCTAACCTTGCACACAATGAGACGCTGCACACAATGCTGCCTGTTTTTACTACTGTTCAGGGGTTTTAGTACGTGTGTGGTTTCTGGGAGTCGAGTGTCTTTTTTAGGTATATCTGACAGAATAGCTAATTTAGCGCTCGCACCTGGTGTTCCATGACACTACATTTTATAAGGACATTTTACACATGGGAGTTAGCTATCACATTTTCTGCTCCAGGTTCTACACTCACCAACCGGTTTTCCCGGTGAGGCTAAATACAGTGGCAAGGGCCGTCAAGGTCAACTGGAGTAAGTTGGCCAAAGCCACTTACCCTCATTTTCATAATGCATTTCATACTGTACAGCTGCTATTTCTCTTCCTGGATCTCAGTTGAAAGAGGACAAATGATGATCTGTCCAGGGGTGTGTGAAATGGATACACACTTCTATTTACATACGTAAATCCAGTGGATATTTTATTTTATTTTATTTATTATTATTATTTTTTTGCGGTACGTGGGCATCTCACTGTTGTGGCCTCTCCCGTTGCGCAGCACAGGCTCCGGACGCGCAGGCTCAGTGGCCATGGCTCACGGGCCCAGCCGCTCCGCGGCATGTGGGATCTTCCTGGACCGGGGCATGAATCCGTGTCTCCTGCATTGGCAGGCAGATTCTTAACCACTGTGCCACCAGGGAAACCCCAAGTTGATATTTTAAAAAATAAGGATGGAAAAAGAAATTTCTCTTTCTCTTGGTCCAGGTGATTTTTTTCATTTGTTTTTTTTTTAACTGAAGCAGAGTTGATTTATAATATTGTATTAGTTTCAAGTGTACAGCAAAGTGACTCAGTTACATATATATTACTTTCTTCAGATTATTTTTCCTTATAGGTTATTACAAGATATTGAATATAGTTCCCTGTGCTATACAACAGGTCCTTGTTGATTATCTGTTTTACATATAGTTGTTTTTATATGTTAATCCCATACTTCTAATTGATCCCTCCCCTCTCTTTCCCCTTTGGTAACCATAAGTTGGTTTTTTTACATCTGTGAGTCTGTTTCTGTTTTATATACACATTCATTTGTATTATTTTTCAGGTTACACATATAAGTGACATCATATAATGTTTGTGTTTCTCTGACTTAATTCACTCAGTATGATCATCTCTAGGTGCATCCATGTTGATGCAGATGGCATTATGTCATTCTTTTTAATGGCTGAATAATATTCCATTGTATACATGTACCACATCTTCTTTATCCATTCCTCTGTCGATGGACATTTAGGTTGCTTCCATGTCTTGGCTATTGTAAATAGTGCTGCTATGAACATAGGGGTGTGTGTATCATTTTGAATTAGAGTTTGCATTTTTTATACCCAGGAGTGGGACTGCTGGATTGTATGGTACTTCTATTTTTAGTTTTCTGATAAACCTCCATGTTGTTTTCTATAGTGGCTGTACCAGTTTATATTCCCCCCAGGTGATATTTTAAAAATAAGAATGTAAAAAGCAATCTCTGTTTCTCTTGGATTTCCAGGAACATGTTTCTATTCAATCTTCAGTTTTCTAGAGTAAAATGTGGAAATGGTCCTTCACTCACATGTGCAGTAATAAAAGCTGAAATCCTGTGGCCATATCCCTTTCCTTTTTCTTAGAAAAAGTGCCTGTGATTTGCATGGGAACACCTTATTCCCCAAGTCACACTGTATTTAGTTTCTCAGGTCTCCAAATATTTAAACAGCAAACGCTCCCTGTTCATTAGGAGATGAGAACATAAGACACTTGTTACTTATCTAAAAGCTGGACCGGGACTTCCCTGGTGGTACAGTGGTTAAGGATCCGCCTGGCAATGCAGGGGACACGGGTTCGATCCCTGGTCCGGGAAGATCCCACATGCCGCGGAGCAGCTAAGCCTGTGCGCCGCAACTGCTGAGCCTGCGCTCTAGAGCCCGCGAGCCACAACTACTGAGCCCATGTGCCACAACTACTGAGCCCATGAGCCACAACTACTGAAGCTGGCACGCCTAGAGCCCATGCTCCGCAACAAGAGAAGCCACCACAATGAGAAGCCCACACACCGCAACGAAGAGTAGCCCCCGCTCGCCACAACTACAGAAAGCCCGCCACAACTAGAGAAAGCCCACATGCAGCAGCGAAGACCCAATGCAGCCAAAAATAAATAAAATAAATTTTTTAAAAATTTAAAAAGCGGGACCTTGTGTGTAGACAGATTGCATCCAAATACTAACTGCAGCATTAAGGGTCACATGACTGTTCCTGGCATCTCTTTGTGCATCATTTGAAATGTGGAGACTAACATCCAGGTATAGTCTGTGCTCTCTTTCCTTTTCTGGCCAGTAAAACAAAATCAGATTTACATTGGAAATCTTTCCCTAGATACTTTTGGAAATAAAACTGGATAGTGGAGGACGCATAAAATATGGGTCAATGACCTAAGTACAATCCTGTCTTTTTTTGGTTTTTTTTCTTTTCAGATCTCAGAATCAAGTTAATTGGTTTGTAGAGGGCAGGTTGGGGTCATTGCTTCAGGGAAATGGATTTTTAGTTCCCAGAGGCTCTTTAAACAACTTCAAGTTTATGATTTCCTTCCATCCACATGTGCTGACTCTTTTTTTTTTTTTAATCAGGCACGAGTCCATAATGCAGAGCCAGTGTTATAGAGGGAAATGGAGTTCCGCATGCATAACCTCCACGTGAGCTGCAGTGGTCCATACTCTGAGGGGCAGATCCCAGGCATATATCAAGGCATCGCAAGGATTCTGGCATTCCTAGAGATGTTTCGTTTAATGGGATTCCAGTGAACAATGAGAAAAGAAGAAATGAAAGAGGGAAGGAGAGAAGGTTGATTAATCGATGCCTTATGGATTTCCTTCTTTTTTAAGGCAGAATAATATTCCAGTGTATTCCACTGTGTGTGTGTATGATGTGTGTGAGTACGTATGTATGTATATATGTGTGTGTGTATATATATCACATTTATTTATCCATTCATCCATCAGTGGATACTTGGGTTGTTTCCATGTCTTGCCTATTGTGAATAATCTTGCAATGAATCTGGGGATGCAGAACAAGACCCTGATTTCCATGTTTGAGGTCACATACCCCAAAATGGGATCGCTGAACCCTATGGCAGTTCTATGTTTAGTTTTTTAAGGAGCCTCCATACTGTTTTCCATAGTGGTTGTACCAATTTACATTCCCACCAACAGTGTAGGAGGGTTCCCTTTTCTCCACAGCCTCGCCAACACTTGTTATTTCTGTTCTCTTTGAGGATGGCCATTCTGACAGTTGTGAGGTGATATCTCATTGTGGGTTTGATTGGCGTTTCCCTGATGATTAGCGATTTTGATCATCTTTTCATGTACCTATTGGCTATTTGTATATCTTCTTTGGAGAAATGTCTATTCAGGTCATCTGCCCACTTTTAAATCAGGTTATTTGTTTTTATGCTATTGAATTGCATAAGTTTCTCATACATTTTGGATAGTAACACCTTATCCTGCAGACAAAGTTTTCATTATGCAAGATGGTTAAGTTCTGTATAACATGGTACCTATACTTAACAATATGCTGTTGTACACTTTAAAATATGTTAGGAAAAATCTTGTGTTAAATGTTCTCAACATACACAAGAAAAAGAAAACAAGGAGATTTTTGGAAGTGATGTATAGGTTTAGTGCTTTGATTGTGGTGATGGTTTCATGGCTGTACACATATGAGCAAACTCATCTAGATGTATACAAACTAAATGTGTACCAATTTTGTGCATGTCAATGATACCTCAATAAAGCAGAAAAAACAAGAAAATTCAGTACCAAGAAAAAAAAAACCCCAAACAAAAATAAATATGCCTTACAGGGTTCACCACTCAATGGGCAACTGGTGCTGGATTCCCCAAGACCTCTTGAGGAGCCTTATGAAAAATGGGCCAGAATTCTCTACCCTTTGGGCAAATGGGGGAATCATGTATCCATTTATTCATTGGACTTTGCCTCTCCTTCATCATGCATGGTCTCTGGGAGGCATCTCTCTTTCTAAAAAAAGAAACCATACAAGGAAGCAAGACATATAAGGTCAAGTATTGCAAGGACATTCGTGCAGAAAGCTGGTGAGAACCTACATGGATGAGCCATCACCAAACAAGCTGTAGAGAAAGAAGTAGGAAAACGTATAGGAAGAGACCCCATAAAGTATCTATGTTTGCACTGACACTCTCACTTCCTCTTCCTTAATTCACTTACGTTCAGCAAATATTTATGGAATGCCTGCTATGGGGAAAGGTCCATCTCTTAATTAAAAGAAAAAATCTCAAGCAACTTTATCAACCTAATAAAAACCACAGTTCTTCCAGGCAAGGTGAGAAACATGAAGGTCAGCTCTTAATCTTTGAAAGTTTATTGGAGCCCCTGGAAAGTCATCTAGCTCACAAATAAACACACACCTATAGAGAATGAGTTAAACCTGAATTCTGTCATTAAGAGTGTCTGAATGGGTGCAGCCGACAGGTAGGCACATCCACCGATATTGTAAGCAAAGCTGAAGTAAGAGCCACACTAGAATTGTAGATACATGTCTAGGAAATCCACAGAAGGGAGTGTGGGATTCCTTCTAACAGGGAATGACCTCTTCTTGGGGTCGAGGTTGTCCATTTGGGGTCTTAAAAAGCTCTTGGCGCAGATGAGAAGACAGAGGCTGTCACTCTGTAACATCGAGTAATAACCCAGATATGGTGTCTACCCTTCTGTTCCTCACCAAACACTATCTATACAACACAAATAAGTAATTTCAGATTCCCAGTTTCTGACACAGCAGAGGAGAGAACAACTGCAATTTCTCTGCCTAAGGGAACAAAATAACATCTCAAAAAGTATTGGTGGGAACGTAAATTGCTACAGCCACTATGGAGAACAGTATGGAGGGTCCTTAAAAACTAAACGTAGAGCTGCCATATGATCCAGCAATCCCACTCCTGGGCATCTATTGGGAGAAAACTCTGATTCAAAAAGATACATGCACCCCAGTATTCACAGCAGCATTATTTCCAACAGCCAAGACATGGAAGTACCCTAAGTGTCCATCAACAGATGAATGGATAAAGAAGATGTGGTACATGTATACAATGGAATATTACTCAGCCACGAAAAAGAATGAAATAATGCCATTTGCAGCAACATGGATGGACCTGGAGATGATCATACTAAGTGAAGTAAGTCAGACACAGAAAGACCAATATCCTATGACATCTCTCATATGTGGAATCTAATTTTTAAAAAAGACACAAATGAACTTATTTACAAAACAAAAACGGACTCAGAGACATAGAAAACAAACTATGGTTACCAAAGGGGAAAGGGAGGGGGAGGGATAAATTAGGGGTTTGGGATTAACATAGACACACTACTATATACAAAATACATAACTAATAAGGACCTACTGTAGAGCACAGAGAACTCTGCTTAATATTCTGTGATAACCTATATAAGAGAATCTGAAAAAGCATAGATACATGTATATGTATAACTGAATCACTCTGCTGCACACCTGAAACTAACACAACATTATAAATCAACGCTACTTCAATCACAGTTTTTTAAGAGTATTGGAAATCAATACAGGACTAAGGGATGCTTTCAGGAGAAGGCAGCAGGAAGGTGGTTTGGGGAAAACAAAAGTCATGAAGAGGAAACTGGTCGTGAAACTGGAATTGAGGAGAATCCAGAACTCCATACATGATTCTACTAATCAGCCCACCACTTTAAAAAGGTGCTGAGACAAGTAGGTAGGGGCTAGCTTTGGCTCCTATAACAGATGAAACATCACACGGGTGTAAATAAGAGAATGTCTCCTTCACCCCAGGGATTCGTCCTAGTATAAGCAGTCCAGATTGATGATGGTGCCAAGGTGGGAAGGATCTGCACTACTTTGACCTTGTTGTGTTTCTATTCCTAGACGTTATGCATGTCTGCAGATCCAAAGGGGTGTTACCGTGATGTCCACTGTCCACCCAGGGTGCATTTCCCTTGTTCTAAGCCATCTAGTTCGTGGTCTGTCTTCTTTGTTGTGCTCATTGCTGCTGCACGGCGTGCGGGATCTCAGTTCCCCAACCAGGGATTGAACCTGCGACCCCTGCAGTGGAAGCGTGGAGCCTTAACCACTGGACCGCCAGGGAAGTCCCTGTGGTCCTTTCTTAGAGCAGGTCCAAAAAATAATATGCAGTGGTTCAATAATCCAGGACATATCCCTTTTTCTCCTCCACCATTCTTAGTAAATACCATTTTGTCCCCATAGTCTCAAGGAAGCTGCTGTACTTCCAGACAAAGCACCTACATTCCAGGCAGGAAGAAGAAGGAACATGCCAGTGGCAAAGAGTGTGTGCAACCTGAGATGGTCCTTTTTCACAAGCCAGATACTTGCTTTAAAATAATGCCTTTAAACGATTTAAAAGTGGACACACCGTAATGGAAAAGAATATTAAAAAAAAAAAAAAAAAGAAGGTATATATGTGTACAACTGAATCACTTTGCTGTTCGGCAGAAATTAACACAACATTGTAAATCAACTCTAGGTCAACTAAAAAAAAATACTGAAATAAAAAAGTGGACATCTGCATGAACCACTTGTCCGTTTTTATTTCATTGGCCAGAATATGCCCCATGGCTTCTCCTCATTGACAGGGAAGCTGAGAAATTGAGGGTTTGGTGTCTCTCTGTATGTCTTTGGCTCAGTACAATGTCCCCAGAACAGAATTTCAGTTCTGTGGGTGAGGAGGAACGGGCAAATGCACGCTGATAAGGCAGGCGGTATCATAGGATAATCCATTCAAATCCAGATGTCCTCCTCAATGCTAAACATGCTAATAATGCATGGTTAAGTTTCTTGACTTTTTATATTTAAAAAAGAAAGAAAGATCTACATGGAGCTTCACCATCCTCTGGATTATGCTACAGTACCCCCGGCCCACTGGACTGAAAGAATGTCATTTCTGGAATATGAATACAAATAACCACCTATAACAATTGATCTGTTGGGATAGAATTTTTGCTCACTTAAATATAAACATATATAATAAAATATATATATTTAAGTGTGTGTATATACATATACATAAAATATACATAAGTGCATGAGAATTCTAACCCAACAGATCCGACCTTGTACATATATCTAAACATATACATATACATAAAATATATAATACATATACTTAAGTATCCAAGAATTCTATCCTAACAGATCAATTATTACATTTCAGCTATTTTAAGGAAACATTTACCTTTCCCAAGAGTTCCTTCTGTGTCCTGGGTGCAAATGGACAAAGGAGAGAGAGAAAGACAACGGAACTGTATATACCATGAGGTGCGCCCTGGTGATTCTAGGTTGATGTGATTATAAATAAATTGTGTTTTTTATAGAATCTTGGTTTTCTCTGCACATGTTTCCTCAAGAAGTTGATTTCTTTTGAAATAGGAAGGTTACTCATTAAAAAATGACAAGGATATAAATGTCAATATTTCAGATGGAAAAAAAAGACATATGCATTCCTAAATGCATCTTTATCTAGCCCTCATTAGGTACCCCAAATCTCTTGGGGATGAATGATCTTGGCTCTCTTGTTTTCCCACTTAGGAAGTAAGAGAGAAACTATATTTTCTGAAAGCCCATGGAACGAAGAGAACATGCCAAAACAATGTATCTGCCTCCATGACATTCTTAGCAAGAGACATTGGCCCTGACAGTCTTTACAAGTTGGAGGGTCGAATAATACAAGTTGAGAGCCTTGACACATCAATGTAATGTGAGACTCAAGAATAACCAACAGGGACCTCCCCGGAGCTTCCAGTGGTTGAGGCTCTGCACTTCCAATGCAGGGGGCATGGGTTCAATCCCTGGTCGGGGAACTAAGATCCCACAAGCTGCGTGGTGCAGCAAGAAATAAATAAATAGAAATATTTTTAAAAAGGAAAAAAAGAATAAGAAACAGCTCTTCATGGAATGCTTGCTACTTTGAGCCTATCGATCCAAGAAAAGTTTTGAGAACTCACGGAGGTGGCTTCCTGACTCAAGTGCACTTCTCATAAGAGGAGTGGGATGCATATAAAAGACATGAGCTCAGAACTCCAGGGCCTTAGAAGGCCTTGTTTTCCCAAGAAGTTCATTGAGACTCTTGTTAGATGCAAGAGGTGTGAGGCATTCCTTAAGGAGTGCCGTGGAGAGACGGTTTGAAAATACAAATAACCTTGTATCCGTTTCTGATTGAAGACCTTTGTTGAGGGTATGTTCAGTGAATCTACACCAGGGCTTTCCTCACGGGTGAGGCAGACAGATGTGGCCCCCGAGGATCTCAGTGTCCTAGACCTTGCTGAGAACCTGCACACCATCCTCCTCCCTTTCTCCTTGAAAACACAACCCCGATTTCATACATGGATAACGCACACATGCTTCATGGAGCTGGACCCCATCCCCATCCCCATCCCCAAGGGGGAAGAAAAGGCAGAGAGGGTAGATTCAGTTTCATCTAAGCCAGTCAGGTTGCTACACCCATAGTTTGGTTTTGGAACTGAATGGAGAGTAACAAGACCCAAGTTCTAACCAAAAAGACAGGACAAGAAGGCTGCTGGGATGATTCTATGACAGATTTCCACAATCCCAAGACGACCCTAAGAACAGACACCCTAATTTATGCTCCTCTGGACCGTAACAGAGAAAGTGTGTACCGTGTCCAGTTGTGCCCGCCATCTTGGCAAGAGCCAGATGTGGAAACCAACACCTAGGACGGCAGGGGGGAAGCATGGAAGGTATTGTCACCATCACAGATATCATTCAGCCTGAGCTACTCCTGGTTATGTGGGATCATTCAGGTTTTAAATTGCTGATGACAATGGATCTGGGGTTTCTGAGCACTGCAGCTGAAAGAGACCCAAGACTTTCTCATGGTCAACGGTTCATAATTTTATTCCTTGTCCAACAGGGCGGGCCAAGAAGAGTGAATGCAAGATGATGAGATTGCTGTATAGTGTCTGGAATACATGCTTGCTCGCGAAAGCGTCAAAGTGATACGCCTGAGGTCACCATCTTCAGAAGGACCTGCTTAGGCGACCAGCTCTTGACTAGCACCTGAGAACTTGACACTCACAATAAACCCCACATTACTAAGTGCTAAGGTTTTTATGGGCATGTGTGTGGAATCCTAGAATTCTACTGTACCAGGCTACCTAGGCAGTTTCTCCAAACAATGGCTTACCTCCAGGGAATCCAGAACTTGGATGATGATAACCAATGACTCAGGCAGAGACTACCTTTGTGGGCCATCCTCATGGGGCTTCCTTTGGGCCAAACTCTGCGTGTGTGTGTGTGTGCGCACTAAAGGAAAGAGCCAACACTACACAAAAAGCCGTGGCCCTAGACAAGTGGGGTGTCTAGACGTCTGTGCTTGCCAAACTGTAGCTCCCCAGCGGTGATTCCACTGGGGGATCACGTGGGAAGCTTGGAGTCCCACGGGCACCTGGCAGTTAATGGGGTATTCTGTTCCATTCGCACTGGGGTGGTGTCAAAAGAGATTCAGTGGGGACCAGGAACTTCACCACCAGACAGAATGAATGAGGTTCCCGGCCACCACTGGTGTGAGCAGAGGCCATTTGGGAAGCAGCAAGGATGCTCCTACCCCTACCACCCAGGGAGACACTGGGGAGGCTTAATGGGTATGTGGAAACTCCACGTCCAAGGACCAGTACCAAGCAGCATCTCTACCTTGTGTGTCAGTGGGGGCTGAGTAGGGGCCCCGGACTTCCACACCCACCTGGCTGTAACTAGACATCGCCCCGCACCTCCCAGGTCACAACATGCTGTCACAGGAAGCCACCTAAACCAGCAGGGTTTACTAAGTTCCAGACTCTCTTATCACAATGCCCAAAATGTCCAGCATGCCATTAAAAAAAAAAAAAAAAATCACTCGTCAAACCGAGAAGCGGGAAGATCGCAAACTGAACAAAAATAAGACAATCAATGCCCACAACGAGATGCCTGAGGTGTTAGAAATGGGGTCAAGGGCACACAGGAATCTCTCAGCCTTATTTCTTTGTTTCATTGTATTTTAGGCCGCGCCGTGCGGCTTGTGGGATCTTAGTTGCCTGACCAGGGATCGAACCCGTGCCCCCTGCAGGGGAAGCATGGAGTCTTAACCACTGGACCGCCACGGAAGTCCCTTGACATTATTTCTTAAAATTGCATGCGATTTTACAATCATCTCAAAATCAAAAGGTTCGTTAGGGATGTAAAGTTTACTCAAGTTAAATTACTGAGTTACTTTTAAATTGTAGGATGTTGTTTTTAAAAAGAAAATTATGTGTGTCAGCCCAGGATTATATATAAATATATATAGATATTTGTGTGTGTGGTATATTAGACATACATATGTATATAAATATATACATGTCGTGCATTTATATATCTCTATAAAAATACATATGTGTGTTGTGAAAGATATATATATAGAGAGAGAGCAACTACGAAATTTTTTCTGCAACAACCTGGACCTGGAAAGATGGGCTTCTCGTGGGAGCATCAGCTCCGGCTACAGATGGGCTTGGCCCCAGCAGACTCTTATTTACACGGATGGGTTTACAATAAAAATCAGAACCTGGCAAGTCAGCCCAAGCCTGGGTTGGCTACCGGCAGGTTCCAGAGCGTACCTGTGCACCAGTGGGACAGGGACCCTATGGGAAGTGTGAGTTTGCTCCCTGGCATGGGGCTAGGGACCCGGGCAGGTTTCAGGAGGCCCGAGGGAGGGGGTATGGGTGCCTGGTTAGTGTCAGGAGAAGAGTGTTATTTTTTTATAGCAGAGTCCAGGGCGGCTCTAACAACCAGAGACTGAGGGCCTAAAACCACAGGCATCCATCCTCCCCCCAGTCCTGGAGACCAGAAGCCTGAGGTCAAGGTGTCCCAGGGCCGCGCTCCCTCCGGAGGCTCCAGGGGAGGGTCCTTCCCGCCTCTTCCAGCTTCTGGGGGCTCCAGGCATCCCTGGGCTTGTGGCCGCGTCCCTCCCGTCTCTGCCTGTGTCTCCTGTGGCTGTTTTCTTTCTGTGCCTACCTTTTTCCGTATTTTTCTATTCTCATAAGCACACCAATCATATTGCATTAAGGTCCACTCTAGTGACTTCATCTTAACTTGATTCCATCTCTTAAGACTCTATTTCCAAAAAGTTCACCTTCACAGGTACCAGGGATTAGGACTTGAACGTGTCTTTCTTGGGGAGGGGGAGGGACACAATTCCACCCATCACACACACAAGTTTTAGAAATGAGGGTTCTGGGAAAAGGGTGTGGACAAGTTGTATGAACGAGAAGTTAGCTTTGCGAAACCATCAGCAGTGTAATTCATTTAAATTTTGGAATTAACACCCATATACATTCCCATAAACAAGCAGTTAACAGTCCTGTGCTGGCACCAGAAAGCTTTTGACGGTGGAGTCACTCCTCTTTTCCCGCCACTGCTTTCTCTCTTCTGTACTCCAAGTTCAGTAAGGAGAGATTTGCATAAGTAAACCCCTTGGATGACTGCACACTCCATCAAATATCCTTGAAACACCCTATTCTTTTTAAAAAATAACGTGTTTGACCAGGATGCCAATTTTGCTGACAATTTCTAAAACGTATTTGTTTGAAGATGCACTCTTTTTTTTGAATATGAAAAGAATGGCCAATCCAAAGAAGTATAAAAGAAGACTCATAAAAGTAGAAACTCACGGGACCTCCCCGGTGGCACAGTGGCGAAGAATACACCTGCCAATGCAGGGGACATGGGTTTGATCCCTGGTCTGGGAAGATCCCACATGCCATGGAGCAGCTAAGCTCGTGTGCCACAACTGCTGAGCCTGCGCTCTAGAGCCCGCGAGCCACAACTACTGAGCCCACGTGACACAACTACTGAGCCCATGTGCCACAACTACTGAGCCCACGTGCCACAACTGCTGAACCTGCGCACCCAGAGCCCATGCTCCACAAGAGAAGCCACTGCAATGAGAAGCCCGTGCACCGCAACGAAGAGTAGCCCCCACTCGCCGCAACTTGAGAGAGCCCACGCGCAGCAACGAAGACCCAATGCAGCAAAAAAAAAAAAAAAAAAAAAAGGGTAGAAACTCAAGGGTGTACATTTCCAACAGGAGAAACGGAGCAGACTTACACCCTCAGGAGTGATTCCAGCTGTCAAAAGCCAGGCAGTCTAGGCTGCAGCTCTTCCTATTAACAGAATAATTACCTGCTGACTTTGATGAAGAAAGAGAAAGAATTTTCCCAAGGAGATGAGGGCCCCAGGTAAACAGACGAGGAAAGCAAAACTGAGCCGCAAGACAGGCATCTTGCATCTGTGCCCACCCGTTATTCCAGCTCCATCACTTTTTGCTTAAACCTAAGCAAAATCTGAAATTTTCAGATTTTGCACTTTTCAGACTTTTGGACTTTCAGGACTTCAGTGTGCAGGGAACTTCCAGAATGTTACATACATCCAATTAGGGTTAGGGTTTACCATCTCACACACCCTCACCAAGGAGCTGTGTGCTCTACTGAGCAATGAGTGAAAAGGAAGCTGATGTATGCAATAAAATGAATAAAATCGCCATAGTTGGGCAGACAGGACGCTGGTCTACTATTGAGTCGAGACAGTGGAAGGAACTCAGAAGCACAGACACCAAAAATGAGGAAACTGGTGGTTTCCTCATTCAAGGAAAAATACATATCTGGGAACTTCCCTGGCGGTCCAGTAGTTAAGACTCCACACTTCCGCTGCAGGGGCCACGGGTTCGATCCCTGGTCAGAGAACTAAGAGCCTGCATGCTGCATGGCGTGACCAAAATAAAATAAAATAAATAAAATAAAATAAAATAAAATAAAATAAAATAAATATATATATATATATCCATCCGTATGGACATTTTTCCAAACCATGCATTTGAAAATACATTTATAAACCCTGCAGAAGTTCAAATACACCGTGGTCTTTGTGCATTCCTCGAGATCCTGGACGTACTCCTGTTTAACATTGAGCTGCCAACCTCCCTTAGCTGCTCTGCTTAGTGTAATAGCTCTTTTTTTTTTTTCTGTATGGATATTTCAGAGCCTGGGTGGACAGCAGGTACATTTTTGAGAAAAGGAAGGGCAGAGAAGCGTGTGTCTTACCCCTTTTATATCATCTCTCTCATCCTGCCCATGGAAATGAGGGACCAGTTGATTCCCAGTCCCTGACAGACAAGGAGGTTTGGAAGGACCCATCCAGCTCATCATCCTGGACCATCCTGGCTCCAAAGCATGAGCAAAGGACAGCCATCGACTCATAGACAGACTGCATCACAAGGACACCGTCAACGGGCATCCATCATTCCAGCTGTGAGAACCCGGATGCTGCTAAGACTCTAATAGTTCTCCCAAACTACAGCTCAAAGACCAAACCCACAGTACCTGTGAATGGGACCTAATTTGGAAGTAGAGTCTTTGCAGATGTAAGTTGTTAGGTTAAGATAAGGTCATACCAGAGTAGGGTGGCCCCTAATGCAACAGCACTGGTGTCCTTATAAGCTAGAAAATTTGGACACAGACACACTGGCAGAACACCACGTGAAGCTGAAGTCGGAGATTGGGTGATGCTTCTATAAGCCAAGGAGGACCAAGGACTGACAGCAAACCACCAGAATCTGGGAGAGAGGCATGGGCTGGAATCCGCCTCGGAGGATCTGAGATGAGGTCCTCCTGGAGGAGGGTGGCCCTACATCCAATGACAGGGTCCTTCCAAGACACAGAAGAGGAGAGACACAGACACAGAGGAGAAGCCCCAGGAAGATGGAGGCGGCCACAAGCCCAGGGACGCCTGGAGGCCCCAGAAGCTGGAAGAGGCAGGAAAGACCCTCCCCTGGAGCCTCTGGAGGGGGCACAGCCCTGCCCACACCTGGATCTCAGACTTCTGGCCTCCAGCACTGTGAGAGTATACATTTCTGTCGTTTATGGTACCCAGTTTGTGACAGTTTGTTATAGCATCCCTAGCAGACTGTCACACAAAGTTACAGCCAACCCTGAACTGCCTACATCAGGAATTAATTTGAACAGCCACAGCTGGTGTCTCTTTCTCTCCTTGGGTCCATGTACACCTTAGGGGACCTCCCAGAAACACCTCTGCAGCCTTGCTTGCCCCGTAGATTTAATTTCCTCTTCATTCTCAAAGAGACAAAAGCAAAAGCAAAGCACAACTTCTTAACTTGAGCAGGGTGGTATTGAAAAGAAAATTCCCAGATTCACACGCTCTAACAGAATGGAAGCAAATATGAAAATAAACGGCTTTTGTAGTCAGCACCCTCTGGAAAAGTCTGCATTCTGATAGACGATCATCCTGCTTCTCTCTAATATTTGTTAGGTCCTTTAAAGATATGGGTCGTGATGTGGGGAGCACCTCTGTGTTCGTGAAAGGCCAGCTATGTTTATCTCTGCTCACACACAAGCAATTTGAATGCAGAGGCCTCACAAAAGAGAGCTCTTTCGGTATGGATTTGTTTTCACAGAGGATTATTTTCCCTCTTAAGTGGGTGTTACTGCTATTTGATCAGCTGGATGACTTCTCTTCAACGTATTATTAAAATGCAGCAATGACCTTCAAGTCAATTATGCTATGTCAAATTCACACCACCGCCACTGAAATGAACACTTCAGAAATACAGAAAGAAGCCTCTCCACACAATTTTTTTTACCATGGAAAGCACTGTCAATTCTCTCTCTCTCCGCCCACCCCCTCGCCCCTGTAAACATATTTGTGTGTATACAGGGATGGATGGATGGATAAATGTGTGTGTGATTATGTTTCACATCTTGAGATGCTAAATCGACCAGTGTCAAAGCAGAAACATTATAACTAAGAGCCAGAAGCATCTATTAACAGCTGTGATGAAATACTTCAGTTAAAAATCAGAGCCTGGGGCTTCCCTGGTGGCGCAGTGGTTGGGAATCCGCCTGCCAGTGCAGGGGACACGGGTTCGAGCCCTGGTCCGGAGCAACTAAGGCCATGCGCCACAACTACTGAGCCTGTGCTCCAGAGCCCGCGAGCCACAACTCCTGAAGCCTGGGCGCCTAGAGCCCGTGCTCTGCAACAAGTGAAGCCACCACAATGAGAAGCCCGCACACCGCAAACAAGAGTAGCCTCCGCTCACTGCAGCTAGGGAAAGCCCACGCAGCAAACAAAGACCCAATGCAGCCAAAAATAAATTAAATACATAAATTTATATATATATAAAAAAATCAGAGCCTGCTGAACAAACGTTAGGATATTTATATCTCCAAGTACAGGAGTGACCAAGGAATACAAAGAGTCACTGTTTCTGCTTTGAACAGAGTCAGAAAATGTCAACCTTAAGAAAAAGCAGAGGCAGCGTCATGTCACACATTAGCAGGGCAGACCAGTGGACCTGACCTGGACAGAGGTCAAACGTTGAGAGGGTCACAAGGTTTAGTAACAGGCCACTACTTTACCCCCGGAACTGAACCGTCTTCTACAATGCGATTTTACTACACCTCATCACAAGGTGGAGTTTAAGTCCTTTCCTCTGGAATCCAGACAGGTGCATGGTGGCTTCAGCCAAGGGAAAGTTGCAGAAGTGACCACCTTGAGCAGAACTGTGTCTCTCAAAAAGGATATTTCCATGTCTTAATCCTCAGAATCTGTGAAAGTGATATATGGAAACAGGGTCTCTGCAGATGTGGTGAAGTGAAGGGTCTGAGATGAGGTCCTCCTGGAGGAGGGTGGACCTAAACCCAATGACAGGGTCCTTCTAAGACACGGAAGAGGAGAGACACAGACACAGAGGAGAAGCCCCGGAAAGACGGCGGCAGAGACAGGAGGGATGCGGCCACAAGCCCAGGGATGCCTGGAGCCCCCAGAAGCTGGAAGAGGCGGGAAGGACCCTCCCCTGGAGCCTCTGGAGGGACCACAGCCCTGGCACACCCTGACCTCAGACATCTGGTCCCCAGAAGTAAGACAGGAGGAATTCCTGTTGTTTTAACCTACATGGTTTGTGGACATTCATCATCCTCAGAGAGGATGAATCTCTGTGGTTGTCAGGCACCCACTCTGCATGACTTTGTTACAGCAACCCTACGATTTCCTGGTATTTTCATCTGAAACCGTGAGCCACCATGGAGAACCTTCTACCATCCTGAGTCCACACTACAATGAAGCGACTGTCCCACCAGGAGACTCTTTATGTGGGCTCCATCCTCCATTTTCCTAATCCCAAGTTATCACACCCCAAGAGTCAGAAATGGGAGTAGATAAGACTGCCTGCCATCTTACCCCCAAATGCCATTTGTGAAGTTGACCCCAGGCTTTCAGTTTCCCTAGTTGAGGACCAAGGGCTCCAGATATCCTGAAGCAGAGACACACCATCCTCTCCACACCCAGTCCAGATTTTGGCCTCACAGAATCTGTGGACACAAGCACATGGTTCTTTTAAACCACTGAGGTAGGGGGATATTTGTTACATAGCAATACTAACTCCAGCAAGACGACATGATCTAATCTCCAAGGACAGGTATCAGAGCAGAGGTTACTCGGACCAGGCTGGGAGCTGCTGGTTGACCAGTAAGGGGAGGCTATGAGGGAACCTTCTCAGGTACTTTAAATGCCCATATCTTCACATGAATGCTGGTTACATGGGCGTACGCTATGCCCCTTAAATTCTGTGCACTTTATCCCATGTTGGTCATACGTACTTGGATTTGGCAAACACAAACACGATGTGCGCCAAGGGGGACATTTCTTTGGAAGACCCTTCAATCCTACCTGGTGTCTCCTTCCCCCAAATATGGAGAGATATAACTGCGTATGTCAAGTTCATTAAAATGGAGGGGAACCAAAATGAAAGGGCAACCTGCCGAATGTGAGAAAATATTTGCAAATGATGCAACTGACAAGGGATTCATCTCCAAAATTTACAAACAGCTCGTGTGGCTCAATATCAAATAACCCAGTCAAACAATGGGCAGAAGACCTAAGTAGACATTTCTCCAAAGAAGACATACAGATGGCCAAGAGGCACATGAAAAGATGCTCAACATCGCTATTAGAGAAATGCAAATCAAAACTACAATGAGGTATCTCCTCACACCAGTCAGAATGGGCATCATCAAAAAGTCTACAAATAACAAACCCTGGAGAGGGTGTGGAGAAAAGGGAACCCTCTTGCACTGTTGGTGGGAATGTAAATTGGTGTAGCCACTATGGAGAACAGTCTGGAGGTTCCTCAGAAAACTAAAAATAGAATTACCATATGATCCAGCAATCCTACTCCTGGGCATGTATCCGGAGAAAACTATAATTTGAAAAGATACATGCACCCCAATGTTCACTGCAGCACTGTTTACAATAGCCAAGACATGGAAGCAACCTAAGTGCCCATCAACAGAGGAATGCATGAAGAAGATGTGGTACGTATATACAATGGAATACTACTCAGCCATGAGAAAGAATGAAATAATTCCATTTGGGGCAACATGGATGCACCTAGACATGATCATACTAAGTGAAGTAAGCCAGACAGAGAAAGACAAATATCATATGATGGCACTTATATGTGGAATCTTAAAAAAATAATACAAATGAACTTATTTACAAAACAGAAACACTCACAGACTTAGAGAACGAACTTATGGTTACCGGGGGAAGGGATAGTTAGGGAGATTGGGATTAACATATACACACTACATTTAAAATAGATAATCAACAAGGACCTACTGTATAGCACAGGGAACTCTACTTAATATTCGGTAGTAACCTATATGGGAAAAGAGTCTGAAAAGGAATAGATACTTGTCTATGTATAACCGAATCACTTTGCTGTACCCCTGACACTAACACAGCTTTGTAAATCAACTTGACTCCAATATAACAACAATGGAGGGGAAGTAGCGTGGAATTTACATAGTAGAAGGCAGGAGTTGGAAGAAGCATAGCGAGTTTCCAGCTGGGGTCCCACATCTCCCAAAAAGGGCCCTCCTAACCTCCCCCACTTGCTGTGGAACACAGAGTCCTCTGTGCCATGAGTACCCTTTGAATTTCCCCCACACACCTGCACAAACTCTTCACCTGGGGTGGCCTCAAAAACAGGTATGGCCAGGATACCATCTCTATACTGAAATCCAGATGATACCCTACCAGTGTTTAGAGTAACGGTTGGCATTAATGTATCCAAATTACAATGTCTCTCTACCTGGACTCCTCAAACTTCAAGATAGGCTTGTATACTTTTAAAATGCAAAACAGATGCCTGATCATCCGTCCAACTATTTTTAACGGATGCCATAATTATTACTGTAATCACTGCAGATTCCAAACTCCTGTCGTCTCTCACCTGTATCAAGTCAGTGAAAAATTCATTTCAGGTTTTATTTTTAGTAACCTAATTGTTTGCTGTCAGACACAATGGCCGTCAGCCACAGATGGTTATTAAAATTTAAATTACAATGAAACGTTCAGCTCCTTGTGGGACTGTAAAATGGTGCAGCTGCTGTAGAAAACAGTTTGGTGGTTTCTCCAAAGATTAAACATAGGATTACTATATGATACGGTAATTCTACCTTTGGATATATGCTCAAAGGAATTGAAAGTGGGGACTTGGACATATATTTGTTCATTTATATTCATAGCAGCATTATTCACAATAGCCAAGCATATGAGCCTTACAAAGGAATATTATTCAGCCTTAAAAAGGAAGGACAGGGCTTCCCTGGTGGTGCAGGGGTTGAGAGTCCGCCTGCTGATGCAGGGGACGTGGGCTCGTGTCCCGGTCCGGGAAGATCCCACATGCCGCGGAGCAGCTGGGCCCGTGAGCCATGGCCGCTGAGCCTGCGCGTCCAGAGCCTGTGCTCCACAAGGGGAGAGGCCACAGCAGTGAGAGGCCTGTGTACCGCAAAAAAAAAAAAAAAAAAAAGGAAGGACATTCTGACACAGGCTTCAACTTGGATGAAACTGGAGGACACTTTGCAAAGTGAAAAAAGCCAGACATGAAAGGACAAATACTGTAAAGCTGCCCTTTCATAAGCCACCTAGAGTTGTCAAATTCATAGAGACAGAAAGTAGGATGGTGGGTGTCAGGGGCTGGGGAAGGGGATGGGGTATTAGGGTTTAAAGGTGAAAGAGTTTCAATTTGGGAAGATGAAACAGTTCTGGTGATGGACGGTGGGAACAGTTATAGAATAATGTGAATGCACTTAATGCCAGTGACCTGTACGCTCTAAAATGGCAAAAATGGTCAATGTGATGCTATACTTTACCACAACAATAAAAAATAAAAGTTTAATTCCCCAGTTGCACTGGCCACATGTCCAATGCTCACGAGCCACAGGTAGTCAGAGGTACCACATCAGACAGCCCAGATGTAGAATATTCACACCATCATGGAAAGTTCAATCACACAGAATTGCTCTAGTGGGTAATGGATCAAAAAGAGAAAAAAAATAATAAAGAAGACCATGTCCTGAGGACAAATTTACTGGCGCAGTCAACATGGCCACAACACAGCCCACTTGGTGGGAGAAAATTAGCACCTTTAAAGTTCGTTTCAAAGAAGTTCCTAGATTTCTAGCATTTAGTGCTTAAAAAAACAAAAAGGTCCCTGTGACTTCTCAAAACAAGAAGCCGAGATATGAGAACAGCCAAAGTATTAGCAGGAACAGCACCATTTCCAATACAATGACAGTTAAACTGTGTTTTCTTGACTCAAGTTGGTTGAATCAGCATCTAGATTCCAAATATGCTCCAAGATATATTTAAAAAAAGTATCAATTCTTGGTACAAACTATTATGTATAAAATAAGCTACAAGGATATACTGTACAACAGGGGGAATAGAGCCCATATTTTATAATAACTATAAATGGATTATAACCTTTGAAAATTGTGAATCACTGTATTGCACACCTGGAACATATAATATTGTATAGCAACTATCTCTCAATTTGTTAAAAAGGTTAAAAAAAAATGGTAACAATTCTCATTTCAGTCAAGAAGCTAGAGATACATGTTAGAGGCTGGTCTTGCCTGGGGGAAAAAAACCTTCCTCCAAAATGGGATTCTTATATATCCATGATCCGTATTATTACATGAAAAATGAAATGGTTGAGAAACACTAATCTCTTTCTCATAGACTATGTTGAAGTTGATAGAAAACAACTGCCCAGAATATCACTGAAGAAAGAAGGATCAATATCCATTAAATAAGAGAAAAAAGGGGTTAAGAAGAAACAACCGTGTTTTTCTTTTTGTATATAACGGGAAGAGATGTAATGAGATAAGGAGAAATTGTTTCCAAGGAAGAACCTCAAGCCAAGCAGAAAAGAAAGGAAGCAGATGTAGTAATGTTAAAAAATGTCAGATTATAGCTGCAACCTATCCTTGCTGGACAGATGACTCACAGATAGATGATAGAAGATGGATAGATGAGAGGTAGATAGCTTAGGGATAGATCCTGATAGATAACAGATAGATTAGATGGAGATCATGATAGATAGGTGATAGACAGAAGATAGATAGATAGATCAGATAATATAATAGAGATAGATCATGATAGCTAGATGATAGGTAGTTGATAGACAGATGATAGATAAGCAGATAGTATATAGAATGCATGTAATAGACACATTTCCATTTCTCATAAATTATGATACATACATATATGTGTGAATGTATAATACATATAAAACATATATATTCCTCCTAATATATTGTGATACATGTATGAATGTATGTGTGTATGTCATTATCGTGTGTGTATATATATATATAATATACATATTATCATCACATAATCAATATGTGAGAGTCAGACTGGGAAGTGCTACAGGTAAGCAAGGATTGAAAGAAACCTTCCATGGACCAGCTGGTTTGGAGATGAGACTCCTACAGTATAAAATGAGGGGGGGTCCAGCAAAGATTCTCATTATTCCCAGAGTGGCCTTTGGACGGACAGCATCAACTTCTCAAAGAGCTTTTGCTAAAACAAAAAATAAAAAAAAAATCACCATCTCGGGCTTCCCTGGTGGCGCAGTGGTTGGGAGTCTGCCTGCCGATGCAGGGCACACGGGTTCGTGCCCCGGTCCGGGAGGATCCCACATGCCGTGGAGCGGTTGGGCCGGTGGGCCATGGCTGCTGGGCCTGCGCGTCCGGAGCCTGTGCTCCCCAGCGGGAGAGGCCACAACAGTGAGAGGCCCGCGTACCGCAAAAAAATAAAAAATAAAAAAAATAAAAATCACCATCTCTAGCTCCTACACGTGCTCAATGGAAATCTGTATTTGAACAAAATTACCATGTGATTTTCGTGCACATGGAAGCTTAAGACTCTCTGGACCAGATGGTGCCTTATTTTCTTAAACAGTACACTCATATGATTCTCTATAAACTCTACAAAGTTAAGTGGAGACTCCCAGCTTGGAGGTGACAATGACTCTGCCCTCTGGGTTTTGCTTTAGTGCTTGGCTATAAGATGAGGATGCCCCGGGGACAGATGAAAAACTATTGTATTTTGATCTCACTTGATATTAGAAATCTCCTTTTGCCTAATTAATTTGTGATTTGTACACAATAGCAGAAAGAAGGTCTTTGATTAACTAAGCTCTTTTTAATTAGAGCTTTACAAGATAGAGGAGAGAAAACAAAGAACAGACAACTTTCCTAAGGAGAATCCTTCAGCCTGAGAAGAGAAAGTGCCTATAATCCAAAATAAAACCAACACCAACAACAAAATCACAAGGAATTCCTTTACTCGAATCCGTTACTAATACCCTCTGTGATGTGGTGAAAATACACCCTGGTTATGGATCTCTACATTGCCATTCAATATTTCCTAAAATGTCGGCGGGTCAAATAAATTTTAAATGCCTCCATTTTCTTGAACTTATTTACGAAACAGAAAGAGACTCACAGACACAGAAAACAAACTTATGTTACCAAAGGGGAAAGGTTGGGGGGAGGGTTAAATTAGGAGTTTGGGATGAACAGATATACACTGCTATATATAAAATAGATAACCAACAAGGACCTACTGTAGAGCACAGGGAACTCTACTCAGTATCTTGTAATAATCTATTGTATAGTGGAAAAGAATCTGAAAGAGAATATATATATATATATATTATATATATATATATATATATATATACCAATCACTTTGCTGTACACCAGAAACTAACACAACATTGTAAATCAACTATACTTCAATAAAAAAAAAAGCCTCCATTTTCTGATCTCAAATTCTCACAGTATTTCACTGCTCATCTCAGAAAATTATCATGATAAAATAAAACTATTATCTATATATGTATACATATATATGTGAAGATATTTCTAAAGTACTATGTGTATGTGTAGATTCTTATTAGTTTCTTTTTGGTGGTGGACCCTTTAACATATTCCTCCCCCCTCAGCTTTATTGAGACAAACAAAAATGATACATATTTAAGGGCTACAAAATGATGTTTTGATATATGTATACATTGTGAAATGATTACCACAGTCAAAGTAACTAATATATCCATCTCCTCACATAGTTACCATTTTGGGGGAGTGAGAACACTTAAGATCTACTCTCCTAGCAAATTTCAGATAGTATACAATATAGTATTATTAATATAAGTCACCATGCTGTGCCTTAGGTCTTTTTTTTTTCTGGACTGAGAACTTTCATTATACGTTGAGAAAAGTTCTTACTATTTTTTAAGAGAAACAAGTTTATCAATACCTTACATTCTATGCCAAGATTTTTAAATTCCACGCAGGGGCAGGGAGTAAGACACATTCGGGGCTGCGTTTGTCAAAGGGGCAGGGTAAGCAATCCATCCCGTATTAATACACAACAGGCGATGTGTGTCCTGATGCCTCCATTTCACTCCACTAAGGACATACCCTGAAATATTAATGCACGTAAATTGAATCTTCTGGGAATCCCTGAGTTTGGATCTCATTTCTTTCACTTTGAAGCCGCTGTGTTGGTAATGGAAATTGGCACCAAGGGACTTCCAACCTTTCCACTTTTCACTGTGCTCTGTCTAGATTTACTTGAATTCCCTTTCACCCTTATCTTCTGCCAAAAAAAAAAAAAAAAAAAAAAAAAGGAAAGTAAGTGGACGGAGGAGGGAAGGAAAGAAGGAAGAGAGGGAGGGAGGAAGGAAAGAAACAGCACATTTCCAGACAGAATTTCCTTCCATCAAATTGCATGATTTACTTGCTTCAACCTGGAAATACTTTACTCTGAAATAAGAATGCTACGATTTGGGGTTTATAAATCAGAGGCAATTGTAATAATGCTGTATTTCCTTCTGTGGTGAATATGGTCCCAGGGTTTTCTTGGGACTGAGGAAAGAAACAGACACACGTTGCCTTGCTTGATTCTGAAGCAGTGTCTTGATAAAGTCATTTCCCAGCCTCCAAAGCCCTGGGTGCTTCCTTCTTAACCTATCTTCTGTCTCCTACCCTTCCACAGCTCTTGACCACATAACTACCTCTCTTCACCTCCAGACTTCAACCCATTGTCTCACTCTTACGCCCCCCAGTGACCTCACTGGAGAATTTGAAGGGTGTGTTCCTGCTTCATCCAGAACTTTAAATGTCCCATCACAATTAGAGATCTAAGTAAAGATAACACTCAAATGAACTTATTTACAAAACGGAAGTAGAGTCACGGATGTAGAAGACAAACTTATGGTTAGCAGGGATAAGGGCGGAGAGGGATAAATTGGGAGATTGGGATTGAGATATACACACTACTATATATAAAATAGATAACTAATAAGAACCTACTGTATACTCTGCTCAGTACTCTGTAATGACCTATAAGGGAACAGAATCTTAAAAAAAAAAAAAAGAGTGCATATATGTATAACTGACTCACTTTGCTGTACACCTGAAACTAACACAACATTGTAAATCAACTATACTCCAATAAAAATTAAAAATAAATAACTAAAGACAACACTGGTATTGCCTGGATTATATAAGGGAGGACTGAATGATTTCAAGGAGAGATTCTAAGAGCATACTGCAGTTCCAGTATAAATTGTGACAGACGAAACTTGCTAACCCAGTTGGAGGAAAATGGGAATGAGACATGGAACCATAAGAAAAACCATATGAAAGTTATGGCTTTCTCTTTATATATTTCTTTAGGTAGCTACTCTGGGCAAACATCACGGATGTCCATTTCCATCAAGACTGGTCCAGAAATAAGATGTCTCTTCCGCGGTCGATCAGGGGCAAGATTTTTTTGAGGTTTCTCTGACCAAAGACATTGTCTTCCTTCATTCCCTCTGTGAACAGGAATTAGAAATTTTCTGAACCTCAAGGTCCATCCATGTTGCTGCAAATGACAAAATGTCATTCTTTTTTTATGGCTGAGTAACATCCCACTGTATACAGACCGCATCTTCTTTATCCATTCATCCACTGTCTGGCACTCAGACTTAATCAAAAGACCTGCAACCATAAAAATTCTAGAAGGAAACACAGGGGAAAATCTCCTTGACATTGGTGCTGGCAACAATTTTTTGGATATGACCCCAAAAGCGCAAGCAACAACAGCGAAAAATTAATACACATTTAAGGACTATATCGTCATTAAAGTTCTAAGGAAATAGAATTAGCTATGAAATGTAGCTGACTGATTTTTAGTCTGAAGATGCTGATTTTAAATCTCCTCCTAAAGATCATAGTGACATTGCCCTAACCTGATTTGAGAAAAGAAAATGTTAGGCTTTCTGTCCATGGATTTACCTATTCTGGACATTTCCTATAAATGGAATCAAACAACATGTGGCCTCTTATGCCTGGTTTCTCTCATTGAGCATCATGTGTTTCAAGTTCCTTGCATTTCTTTTTGGTTAACTGAGTCAGCTTTCCCAAGGTTGGGGGAACTCTCCTCACCCCAGCCATTGGTTTTACCCACGAACCCTGACTTTTTTCCCCATTGGTCACGAAGGACATTTAGACGTCGTTACCACAACAAAGTCAAACCAGCGGTCCCCTCTATCTGTCTTCTAAATGAGAAGCAAGACAAGCCCAGAACACCGGGTCCGCTCTCTGATGTGTATTTCTGTACCACAGAGATGCTTCACCCTTTTTCTTTTTTAAAAAAATTTTGAGGCTGGCTAAATCTTGTTAATATGTTTTATATGTTTTGTGCCTTGTGAGGTGACAGAAAAAAAGTAAATGTTTGAGTTTCCTACACCGTCTTATCCAGATCACCCTCTTGTGTATCACTGTTAGCTGAAAACGGAGCAGGATGTGTGCTTGCAGAAATGCTCAGGTACATGGTGAGTTAGTAAAAGTACACGGCGAGTCCCTAAAAGTACACGGCAAGTTCATAAAAGATACGGCGAGTCCATAAAAGTACACGCCGCGTCCATAAAAGCCAAACATACGGATGTCCATTCATCTCTGCAACCCTTGCACTCAGCACAGAATCCAGCATCTACCAAATTCAACAAGAACTGCTCACAGACAAACACATTTCAAGGAAATGATCCCAAGTACTTCCTAGGAACACAGAATATCACAGATAATCCTATCGCACATTGCAATACCCTGTGCTCCCCAGCGCTTCCAAATCTCTTCATCCCATGCTGCTTTTCTTTTTTACGCAACACCCATCAATTTCTAGCACACTCTATAAGTAAATCATTTAATTTATCTATTGCTTCTTGGGTCTTATATCACTAAGAAGTTAATGTTGAGTGTTCGGACTTTTTTTTCTTTTCAGTTTATTATTTTATCTCCAGTACCTCGATAACTGCCAGGCAAAAGTAGGCATTTAACAATACAGTTGAATTTTAATATGTTAGACTATGTTACATTACGTTATTACATTATTATGTTATGTTGTATTATAGATTGTACTATGTATCTATATATATACTACACGACGGTATGTTTTATTCAAACCTACCCATTTGTCATCACTCTGTTCTTATCTTCTACATTTAAAGCACAGATACACATTCTTGTATCACCTCACACTTTCACCCATTTTCTTTTCCATAAAGGTTTTCTCAAACCTCTGTTTTTTAACTTGCAAAGTTGTGTCCAGCAAGTTTATTGCTTCATTTTATTATAATGTTTTCCATTCAAAGATTAATTAATTAAGTTGCTGGCCATGCACCAGAAAGTAAGAGTCTCTTAAGCAGTACTTTTTTTTTAATTTATATTTTTTTACTTTTTGGCTGCATTGGGTCTTTTTTTTAAAAAAATAAATTTATTTATTTATTTATTTGGCTGCATTGGGTCTTCATGGCTGCACGTGGGCTTTCTCTAGTTGCGGCGAGCGGGGGCTACTCTTCGTTGCGGTGCGTGGGCTTCTCAATGAGGTGGCTTCTCTTGTGTGGAGCACGGGCTCTAGGCGCACGGGCTTCTGTAATTGTGGCTGCGGGCTCTAGAGCGCAGGCTCAGTAGTTGTGGCACACGGGCTTAGTTGCTCCGCGGCATGTGGGATCTTCCCGGACCAGGGCTCGAACCCATGTCCCCTGCATTGGCAGGCGGATTCTTAACCACTGTGCCACCAGGGAGGCCCCTTAAGTGGTATCTTAAGCAGTGATGCTGATTCTTGTGTAACGTCTCTATCACCTTCTGAAGTGCATGCAAGTGTGAGGTAGAGAAAGGCTCGCTGCACAGGGGCTGGCTGTATCGGCCCCTTGTTGAACCACCACTGCCGTCCCCATCTCGTTTCAGTTCACCAGACCCATGAACTAAATAACAAACTCACAGGCCAGCAGTCTTTACTCTGAAATAGAGGATGGAGGAGTCCAAGGTCACCTCTGCGGTTCGTCTTCTGATAAACGAACGGCCCTTTTTGAAACACGGTCTTATCTTGTTGACACAGGCCGGACAACACCCAGAAATAAACAGAAGGCATTGGTGACCGAGCTACCAGGCCAATCTGTTCTCACCCCTGGCTCACACCAGATGAGTGGAAAACTCCCGTCGGAAACTGGGCTGAAATTTCCAAACCCACATATAAAACCATGGCCAGATGAACAGCCAGTCTTGAGTTGTTCTTTCGAATGCATCATATCCAAACAGATATTCTTTTCTGAAAATGCAGGTTGTGACACCAGAAGCCTGTGGCCACCCCCCAATCAGCAAAGGTGGACCATTTGGTAGATCCAGGAATCCCTATTCTCTGCTGCAGATGTGTGTACCCTTCATTATAGTCAACGGAAGACCAGTTGGTTCTCAGTGCCCTCACCATTCATGGGTTCCTTTGTCAACTCTTAAAACATTTCACTCGGCAGGCATCAGAATTATGATCCACATACAGAAGTATGGACGGTTCGATGATTAATACCAGCATCTAGATCTGAACCGAGTCTCTCTCTTTTTTTTTTTTTTGGCCTCGCTGCATGGCTTGTGGGATCTTAGCTCCCCAACCAGGGATCAAACCTGCACCCTTGGTAGTGAAAGCTCGGAGTCCTAACCACTGGACCGCCAGGGTATTCCCTGAGTCTTCTGACTTATAATATGCCATGTGTTCCCCCATCCTTCCCTTGCAAGATGCCAACTCCTTAATAAGTCGGATCATAGCATCATGTCTGTGTTCTTCACTGTGGTTATCCCAGTGGTAGATATTTCACACAATAAATAATTGTCAAACTAGAAATAAGGAAAACCGTTGACTTGGGAAACTCAGCAGAGAGGCAAGGTAGCAGCTTTCCCTCTGGGTGCACCAAGGGCGACCAGAAATCTTGTTTTCCCATGGAACGATGACTATACTTTTTAAGTGTGAACTAGAGGCAAGTAGATGTCTCATCAACACCATTGCCGAAGAAGCCAGTTTGAGCGTGGAGACTGCAGAGCAGAACAGTAGCAAGAAGCAATATGAGCATTGCCCTGATTTGAGAATTGTCCCATGGAGCGTTCACACTGGCTTTAAGAAAAACAGCAGGTTGTTTAACAGGTAAAACTGTACATGAGTTACGAGACAATCTACCTCGTCATCTCACAAGGGGGACCATTAGTGAACAAATCGAAGGATGTTGCATTATATTTTCTGTAGCATCCAGCAGACTGTCTTATACTAGTCGTTTTTCACCCCACATTTCTTTAAAAAATATGGGGGTTTTTTGCTTGTTGGTTTATTTGTTTGTTTAGGACTTAGTGGGGTAGAAAACTCCCATTAGGATCTATTTCCTTCTTTTGAAGAAGTTAGCATTCTCTATCAAAGAATAAAACAAACAATCAGGAAAAGATTAGACAGTAACTGGATGTTACTTAACTGGATGTTAAGTTGTACGGGTATTTCTGAAAAACAGAGTTGTGAATATGGGCTTGAGTATTTGGGGAAGGCGGTATAGGGATACTGTTCGCCGAAGTTGCAAAAGTTGATTGGATTTTATCGGGTTGTTTTATATGTTATCATTTGAATGGTGTCCCCCCCCAAAAAAAAGATATGTTTACGTCTTCACCCCCAGCATCTCAGAACATGACCTTATTTGGAAATGGGGTCTTTGCAGATGTGATGAGTTCAGTTCGGATGGGTCCATAATCCAATATGACTGGTGTCCTAATAAGAGGAGGGCCATATGAAGAGAGAGACACACAGGGGCAGAGATGGGGGTGATGCATTTACGACCCAAGGGATGCCAAGGATTAACGGACATTAGCAAAATCCAGACAGAGGCAAGGAAGGATTCTACCCTGAGTTTCAGCCCCACTGACATCAGTTATTCCTATCAAGTTTCATACCAAATATTCAGAAGGATGGTACTGAATCTAAAACCAAATCTTGTTGGACCTAGAGATTGTCATACTGAGTGAAGTAACTCAAAGACAAATATCATATGACATTGCTTATATGTGGAATCTAAAAAAAAAAAAGTACAAATGAACTTATTTACAAAACAGAAACAGAGTCACAGATGTAGAAAACAAACTTATGGTTACCAGGGGGTGAGAGATAAGTTGGGAGATTGGGATTGACATATACACACGACTATATATAAAATAGATAACTAAGAAGGACCTACTGTATAGCACAGGGAACTCTACTCAGTACTCTGTAATGACCTATGTGGGAAAAGAATCTAAAAAAAGAATGGATATATGTATAACTGATTCACTTTGCTGTACAGCAGAAACTAACAGAATACCGTAAATCAACTATACTCCAATAAAAATTAAAAAAATAAAAATAAAACCAAATCTTAGTTTTCATTAAATTCACAGAAAGGCAAATATATTCCAACATAATTATTATATATCATAAATGATCACGTCTCAATTTATTTTAATGTAAATATTTTTATGTTACTGCTCTGAGCCAAATTCTAAAGAAAAAATAAATAGATTTCCTTGTGGAAATCCTGGATAAAAAGATTCCAGACCTGTCGGCTCCAGAACTGTGAGATGATATATTTTTGTTGTAAGCCACCCAGTGGGCAGTCCTTTGTTACAGCAGCCCTAGAAAACTAAAACAGAGGGTGACCATAAAAAGGAAATTAAGTCAACAGACCCAGTTGAGTGTGAATTTGAACTTTAGAATCCTGAAAATCAGACTTCCTGAATCCTACATTTAAGAGATCTCACTTCTCTCTTTTTTTTTTTTTTTTTTTTTTTTTGCAGTATGCGGGCCTCCCACTGTTGTGGCCTCTCCCGTTGCAGAGCACAGGCTCTGGACACGCAGGCTCAGCGGCCATGGCTCACGGGCCCAGCCGCTCCGCGGCATGTGGGATCTTCCCGGACCGGGGCACGAACCCGTGTCCCCTGCATCGACAGGCGGACTCTCAACCACTGCGCCACCAGGGAAGCCCCCTCACTTCTCTTCTTGATCGAGTCTGGATTTGCTTCACGAAATCAAACTCTGATGTCCTCTGAGGAACCAGGTCCTTACCACACTTAGGACCCCACAAATAAATCAGGGATTCCGATCAACAACCCTGTATCCCAGAGCGTTCTGTGGATGCCCGTCAAACTGCCAATTCTCAAAGGCATTTCTCTTCAGCATCTCCGTCAGACTCCCGAGCCCACAGCGAGTTGTAAAACTTCTTCTCAGTGCCTCTGCCACACAATTCAGTGTGACATTCTTGATTAAAGCATCCCTTCCTCATGAAGGCTATCAAATGGTACTTCAGAACAGCTACTTGAATTGTATGACTGTTTTGACTGCAGCCAGCCTCTCTAAAATTGTAATCAGGCAAAGGCTTGGTGGGGGGGAAGCCATTTAATGGCCACAGTTACCTTTCAGAATGGGGAGACCAATAACGCTTGCATCTCGGGAGGACACAGATGGATATTTCTTCAGGGACCTGAGAGTAGGCATCAAATGCTTCCAGCCTTCCGTTTCTGCATTGTTCTCATTCTTTAGATTCCACAACCGTGACACATTACATGCTCACTCTCTAAATGAAAATAAACCCTTCCTGTGTTCTAAGCAATGAGTTTTGCACTCATTTCCTGGGGTGAAATCAGGGCCAAAAGATCAAAAGTATTTTCCAGGAGTGACAGTGGAAAGAAAAGCTGAGGAATACTGTTATGGATTGAACTGTGTCCCCAAAAGGATACAGTGAAGCCCTAAACCCAAGTGTCTCTGCATAAGACGTTATCTGGAAATAGGTCTTTGCAGATGTCACCAAGATGAGGTAGTGCTGGATGAGGGGTACCCTAATCAAAGGATGGGCTTCCCTATCATAAGAGGGAAATTTGGCTGCCAAGAAGGGAAGAAAGTCAGGAACAGCTTAGGGAGAGGCATGGAATGGACCCTCCCTCAGAACCTCCAGAAGGAACCAACTTGCTGCTTTCTGGCCTCCAGAACTGTGAGCTGATAAACTTCACGGTGTCTTTAAGACCCACAGGTTGAGATGTGATCCAGCAATCCCTCTCCTGGGCATACACCTGGACAAAACCATAATTCAAAAAGATACATGCACCCTTATGTTCATAGCAGCACAATTCACAATGGCCAAGACATGGAAACCACCTACATGTCCACTGACAGATGAATGGATAAAGAAGATGTGGTACATATATACAGTGGAATATTACTCAGCCATAAAAAAGAATGAAATAATGCCATTTGCAGCCACATGGATGAAACTAGAGATGATCATACTAAGTGAAGTAAGTCGGACAGAGAAAGACAAATACCTTATGATATCACTTATATGTGGAATCTAAAATAGGACACAAATGAACGTATCTATGAAACAGAAACAGAATCACAGACATAGAGAACAGACTGGTGGTTGCCAAGGGGGAGAGGGGTGGTGGAGGGATGGACTGGGAGTTTGGGGTTAGCAGATGAAAACTATTATATACAGGATGGATAGACAAAAAGGTCTTACTGTAGAGCACGGCAAACTATATTCAATATCCTGTGATAAACAATCATGGAAAAGAATATGAAAAAGAATGTATACATATGTATAACTGAATCACTTTGCTGTACAGCAGAAATTAGCACAACATTGTAAATCAGCTATACTTCAATTTTAAAAAAAGACCCACAGGTTGAGATAATTTGTTACAGAAGGCTCATGAAACTCATACAGGTGGGGTTAACAGAGGCAGACAATTGGAAAACAAGTTGATTTTAAAAGATTTTACAGTGTTGCAAGATGCATGCCATCCACCTGTTGTCTTTTGAAAGAACAGACATTCTGCCTGGTTCCCTGCTTTGATTTCCAGCAAATCTATTCCAGAGACAAAAATCTACAACTACATTGCATATGGACACAGAACATTCAGAAAGCTAACTCAAAGATCACACATCATGTCATACACTGTTTTGCAGAAAACTGGACCTTTGGGACACCTAGTAGAGATTTTAAAACTTTTTAAAAGCTGTTTGGCTGCTGAATTCTGCCCAAAACAGTCCATGCCTTGAACAACGCTGGCCAGTAAAACTTTCCGCAGTGATAGAAATGTTCTGTAATCTGGGCTTTTAAAAGCGTAGCCACTGGTCACATGTGTCCATTAAACATGGGAAACATGGCTAAAGTGACTGAGGAAGTGGGTTTTGCATTTGATTTCATTTTATTTCATGGTAAGGAGTCACACGTGACTGTTGGCTACCACACTGGACAGAGCAGATGTGTAACAATTATTCAAGTCAGTAGCAATGTGTTCTACAAAAACTGGGGCATCGGGCCTCCCTGGTGATGCAGTGGTTGAGAGTTCACCTGCCGATGCAGGGGACATGGGTTCGTGCCCCGGTCCAGGAGGATCCCACATGCCGTGGGGCGGCTAGGCCCGTGAGCCATGGCCGCTGAGCCTGCACGTCCGGAGCCTGTGCTCCGCAACGGGAGAGGCCAGAGCAGTGAGAGGCCCGCGTACCGCAAAGAAACAAACAAACAAACAAACAAAAATTGCTTCCACCATGTCATAATAAATGTTAATACAAGAGGACCTTTGGGTTTCTGAATTGGAGCTTCACACTCGTGCAAAATTCACTATAAGACAGACCTGAAAATGAACCAACACAGCAGGCATCTGTGCAAAGGACTATCTGATTAAAACAAAATAGAAAGCACAACTCTGGTAAGAAAGATTTTTTTTTTTGTCGTTTCATTTATTCTGATTAAGTGTCTAAATGGTTTAACTTAATGGCAAAATAGGTCCACTTTTCTTGGTCTAGGGATAGAGTCCCTTGGCAAAGCTGTAAGTGTCGACTGCCCTTTTAGCTGTTGAATTTGCAAATGGGTAATGAAATACTATATAGGAAAGGAGGATTAATTTTTCAAAGTGGTTCAAATATATGTAGAGGAAAGTGTTATCCAGCTCTATCTCTCTAAGTTTCCATAACTACTGATATATGCAAATCTCTCTCTCTCTTGATCTATCTACCCTGCCTTTCTGTCTGCCTGCCTGCCTATCTACCTATCCATCCATCCATCCATCCATCCATCCATCCATCCATCCACCCACCTGTCTTTCTATCTATCTATATTTCTATAGATGTGTCTATTTCTGTATATCTGCCTCTATATACTCTGTGTCTCTCCTTGTCTCGCTAGATGTATGTATGTAGACAGATATAGATATATACATGTACAAAAAGAAGAAAAGTGAAGAAAAAATGAAACATAGTATGGGAAGGCAAAACCCATAGATTTTCGATTGCATTACACACAAACACACACCTCTTAAGGGGAGAATCGATTTACTTTTCTATTGAGATAAAACGGTTGGTTTCTTGAAGAGAAGGAGATTTATAGTGTATTTCTAGAGAGCCCCACATTGGGACTAGAACACTTTACTGTCCAACCTTTATGAATGATGCATAAAGGGCTTTGCAGGGATCCTGGTGATTCATCTCAATTGACCTAACACAACGAAAGAGGAGAAACCCTAGGAAACACAGGATATATGATTCTATAGGCAATATCAGAGGTGTTTCAACTAAAAGTACTGCAAGGATCTCTTGTCTGGAGGAGGAGAAAGGCAGCATATCACACTTCCAATATTTCTGTGAATATCTGAAGAAAATTTGTACTTATGTAAGATGGTCTGGTCTACAAAAAAAGGTAAATGCTATTAATATATTATAAAATTACACACATAGATACATAATTTTTGGAGAAAAGTAATGACAAAAAATTCTACTTCTTTTTTTAAATTAATTGATTAATTTTATTTTATTTTTGGCCACGTTGCATCTTCGTTGCTGCGTGCACGCTTTCTCTAGTTGCAGCGAGCGGGGGCTACTCTTTGTTGCACCGCGTGGCCTTCTCATTGCAGTTTCTCTTGTTGCGGAGCACAGGCTCTAGGCACGTGGGCTTCAGTAGTTGTGGCTCGTGGGCTCAGCAGTTGTGGCTCACGGGCTCTAGAGCACGGGCTCAGTAGTTGTGGCGCATGGGCTTCGTTGCTCCACAGCATGTGGGATCTTCCTGGACCAGGGCTCGAACCCATGTCCCCTGCATTGGCAGGCAAATTCTTTTTTTTGGGGGGGGGTAGGAGTTTATTAATTAATTAATTAATTTATTTATTTTTGCTGTGTTGGGTCTTCGCTTCTGTGTGAGGGCTTTCTCTAGTTGCGGCGAGCGGGGGCCACTCTTCATCGCAGTGCACGGGCCTCTCACCGTCATGGCCTCTCTTGTTGCGGAGCACAGGCTCCAGACGCACAGGTTCAATAGTTGTGGCTCACAGGCCTAGCTGCTCCGCGGCACGTGGGATCTTCCCGGACCAGGGCTCGAACCCGTGTCCCCTGCATTAGCAGGCAGATTCTCAACCACTGCGCCACCATGGAAGCCCCGGCAGGCGGATTCTTAACCGCTGCTCCACCAGGGAAGTCCCTACTTCTTTTAAAATAGAAACTCAATAGGGCAACTTTTTTTTTTTAACGTTAACAATTTTCCAAATTGTTGGCACCAGTCACATCTTCTAAAACATTTCAGGCAAACTCACGTGGCCCTCATCAGCAGTGTTACTTTTGTACAAATGTAGTTCCTTCCCCCAACTATCCTCTAACTGAAAATTTTATTTCCTATAAGAAACATACTTTTAACTGTGGGTGAAGTGAGAATAACATCTGAAGTGTGATATGACAGGTGAGGCTGTACACACACACACACACATAAACACAGTCTGAAGTTTCAAGAAAATTAATGGGTCTTTGTCTTAATGGATGTTTTCAAATGATGCCTTTTAAATTTCTTTCTCTATCCTGCACCCTTGAGCACACACACTCACATACCACATTGGTTTTATCGTTGGAATTATTAAAACATGAAGATATTGATTGGGGGTAGGTATATATATATCTTTTTTATTAATTTTTATTGGAGTATAGTTGCTTTACAATGTTGTGTTAGTTTCTACCGTACAGCAAAGTGAGTCAGCTATATGTATACATCTATCTCCTCTTTGTTGGATTCCCTTCCCATTTAGGTCACCACAGAGCACTGAGTAGAGTTCCCTGTGCTCTACAGTAGGTTCTCATTAGTTAGCTATTTTATACATAGTATCAGTAGTGTATACATGTCATTCCTAATCTCCCAATTCATCCCACAACAACCCCCTCTCCCCTGCTTGGTGTCCATATGTTTGTTCTCTACATCTGTGTCTCTATTTCTGTTTTGCAAATAAGATCATCTATACCATTTTTCTAGATTCCACATATTTGCATTAATATACAACATTTGTTTTTCTTTGTCTGACTTACTTCACTCTGTATGACAGTCTCTAGATCCATCCACGTCTCTACGTATCACCAAATTTCACTCCTCTTTATGGCTGAGCAATATTCCATTGTATATATGTGTCACATCTTCTTTTTCCATTCCTCTGTCGATGGACATTTAAGTTGCTTCCCTGTCCTGGCTATTGTAAATAGTGCTGCAATGAACATTGGGATTCATGTGTCTTTTTGAATTATGGTTTTCTCAGGGTATATGCCCAGTAGTGGGATTGCTGGGTCATATGGTAGTTCTATTTTTAGTTTTTTAAGGAACTTCCATACTATTTTCCATAGTGACTGAATCAATTTACATTCCCACCAATGGTGCAAGAGGGTTCCCTTTTCTCCACACCCTCTCCAGCATTTATTGTTTGCAGATTTTCTAATAATGGCCATTCTGACGGATGGGAGGTGGGGTAGGTATATATTTTAAGGAAATCAGTTTTCCATGGAATTCCTTCCAAATAAGGACCATGAAATTTTCCTCTGCTTATTAAGCTCTTATCCACGTCTGTCAGTAAAACTCAGTAATTTTTCACTCGCTTGGATGACCAACAAAGTTGAGCACTTCCATCTTTTGAGAATTCTCTAATAGAATTATATTGATAATAACTTAACAGACATGTACTGAAGACCTACACTTTTTATGAGCACCATGCGAAGTACGTGAGTGCATGTTCATTTGAATAAATATTTCTAATTAAAAACCATGAAGTCACAGAGAAGCAACCTTAGTATCCATCGATGGATGAATGGGTAAATAAGTTGTGATTTACACACATATATAATTTATTGTACTAACAAAAAAGAAGGAAATCCTGTCATTCACAACATGAATGGACCTTGAGGGCATTGTGCTAAGTGAACTAAGTCAGAGAAAGACAAATACTGTACGACCTCACTTATATGTGCAATCTAAAAAACTATGATGAAACAATGAACTCATAGATACAGAGAACAGAGTACAAAATTCCAGTTATAAAATAAATAAGTCCTGGGGATATAACATACAGTGTGGTGGCAGTCGTTAGTAATACTGCGTTGTATGTTTGAACATTGCTAAGACAGTAGGTCTTTAAAGTTTTCACCACCAGAAAAAAGTTTATAACTGTGTGTGGTGATGGATGTGAACTAGACCTATTGTGATGATGATCTCAGACTATATATGTATCATTATGTTGTACACCTGAAGCTAATATAATGTCATATGCCAATTATATCTCAATTAAAAAAAATGATGTCACTTTATGCTACCTAATACAAAAATACACTCTCAGTGGAGAAGAATGGAAAGAGTTTATGAAAAAGAACATGAGAACATGGGTCTAGAAATGTGGGTAACACTCCAGTGAAAGGGGGTATGTGTGCAACATTTCAGTTCAATAATTTTTTCTTGGACCTCTGAGATAAAGTTAATTCTGTGCATTTCACAGTACACTATCGTATATGTATTTGTTTCCACTTACACCTGTTTGACATACCTGGTGAAATAAAAATTTATGTTTGAAGGCAGGACAAGAGAATGTAAACATAAAATTCTCTCTCTATTTGGGTCTCTTCCCTCCATAACTAATGTGCAATGTGCATCTGCATTACACATTAACCTGACCTCCTCAAAGATGGGATACCTGCCTGATTGTAAAGATCATTTTTTCCCCTTTCTTCTGACACGAGCAATGTAACTTTTTTTTTTTTCTTTTTTTCTTTTTGGCTGCGTTGGGTCTTCGTTGCTGTGTGTGGGCTTTCTCTAGTTGCAGTGAGCGGGGGCTACTCTTTGTTGTGGTGCGCGGGCTTCTCATTGCGGTGGCTTCCCTTGTTGTGAAGCGCACACTCTAGGCGTGCGGGCTTCAGTAGTTGTGGCATGCAGGCTCAGTAGTTGTGGCTTGCGGGCTCTAGAGCAGTCTCAGTAGTTGTGGCGCACGGGCTTAGTTGCTCCGAGGCATGTGGGATCTTCCCGGACCAGGGCTCGAACCCGTGTCCCCTGCATTGGCAGGGGGATTCTTAACCTCTGCGCACCCAGGGAGGCCCTAGCAATGCAACTTCTTATAAGATTAAATCCTCTCCCAGCTCTGTAAGGGGTCATGGTGACTTACTGCTCACTCTGTATGTGTCTACCTGAACTATGCATCCTAGGTGAACTTTAATGTAAAATATCAGTATGTCATTTTCATATACGATCCTTTGTGTCAAAAATATATATGACTGTGCCTTCAACTTCTAACGGGCAGGACCGTTCTCAGAGCTTTCTGAGAATCTGCTTCCTGGTTTATAACGCTCAGTTTGGCTGGAATAAAGGTCCCTTTTTTCTTCTTAAGTTGATAGTTCATTGAATTTTCGTCAACATACCTGTTCATATTAGATCAAGGGTCCACAGGGCACAGCCTGAGGCCGACATCCAGCCCATCACTGACTCTCTTACATAAATAAAGTTTTATTGGCACACGGCCATGCACACTGGTTGATATATTGCCGACGGCTGTTTTCACACAAGGGCAGAGCTGAGCGGTTGTGACACAGCCTGCACGGCCGTCCAAGCCTAAAACCTTTATCAACGAGCTCTTGACAGAAAAACTTTGCCAACCGTGGAAGCAGCTCTGGAAGCAGGAAAATGCCGTGGCTTCTTAGAGAGGATTCTGTGACCTGAGGCCCCTACTGACTTCACCGAATTTAGCATCACAACCTCATGCCTTCATCCCTCTGATACCCAGAGCGTCTGACTTTCACCTGCTTGAACCCCACTGCCTGACACACTCAACCCCTGGAAAAGCACGGAGACATCATCAAAGACATATTTTACATCTTTAAAAGTTGGAAGAACGCCCAATAAATGACCAATTCTCTTTGAAACAGGATTCAGTTGGATTTGTGAAAAAAGGCCACTCGTGTTTATGTTACTCATGCTCTGTAATGTTTTCAATATAGAACCCACCTCCATTCCATTTTTTTTTTCTTTTCGCTGCATCGCGTGGCTTGTGGGATCTTAGTTCCCCAGCTGGGGATTGAACCCAGGCCTTTATGGCCAGGGAATTCCCTCCATTCCATTTTTAAAGACCTCAAGACCAAGGTTTTCTTTCCCCACCAACCACCTCTCCCCAAATGCAGTATCTTAAAAGACGGGTCTGGAATTGTAATTTGACTCCACCTGTAACCAGATGCATGACCTTGAACAAAGGGAATGATCTTGAAAGATGCAGTTTTCTGACGGGACACACAACCTGCCCACCTCACAAGGTTGCTTTAAGATTTAAGAGCACGGGGCTTCCCTGGTGGTGCAGTGGTTGAGAGTCCGCCTGCCGATGCAGGGGACGCGGGTTCATGCCCCGGTCCGGGAAGATCCCACATGCCGCGGAGCGGCTGGGCCCGTGAGCCATGCCACTGGGGCTGCGTATACGGAGCCTGTGCTCCGCAGCGGGAGAGGCCACAACAGTGAGAGGCCTGCGTACCGCAAAAAAAAAAAAAGATTTAAGAGCACGAATAACGATGAATTCTAGAACAGAGAGTGACAGAAAAGTGTTGTCTTCCTCAGTTTTTCAGCAAGAACAGACCTAGAACTTGCCTGAGAGAGGATGGAATCTGTGCCCGATGGGGTCAAATTCCTTAATTCTGTAATTACATTTGCACAGGTCCTTCAAAGGTAAATTAAGGGCCAACTCTCTCTCTCTCTTTTCTCTTGAGCAGCATTTATTTTCAAGGCGTCCAAAGACTGTCCATATTTAGACAACTTAAAATCAGCTTATGAAGTATATTACTGAATAGAAGAGAAAACTGCACAGAATGTAAATAAGTAAATAGTAAATAAGGGTTTGAAGCCGCAGGACAGAAACAGATTCTCCTGGAACCAACGAGCCATCGTGTCACCAGCCTAGGAACACAAGGCAATGTTTTCACCACTTATTATTTTTTGTTGTTGTTAGTTTCTGCTTTATAACAAGGTGAATCAGTTATACATATACATATGTTCCCACATCTCTTCCTTCTTGCGTCTCCCTCCCTCCCGCCCTCCCTATCCCACCCCTCCAGGCGGTCACAAAGCACCGAGCTGATCTCCCTATGCTATGTGGCTGCTTCCCACTAGCTATCTACCTTACGTTTGGTAGTGTATATATGTCCATGCCACTCTCTCACTTCGTCCCAGCTTACCCTTCCCCCTCCCCGTGTCCTCAAGTCCATGCTCTAGTAGGTCTGCATCTTTATTCCCGTCTTACCCCTAGGTTCTTCATGACCTTTTTTATTTTTTATTTTTTCCTTAGATTCCATATTTATGTGTTAGCATACGGTATTTGTTTTTCTCTTTCTGACTTACTTCACTCTATATGACAGACTCTAGGTCCATCCACCTCACTACAAATAACTCAATTTCGTTTCTTTTTATGGCTGGGTAATTCCCCACTTATTTAAACATCAGGTGGTCACTGACAGAAACAGGAAGCTGGCTAGAACGACTCAGAAATGAAGCTGAGCACAGGGACCCTGCTTCCCTGTCTCATTCTTTGTGTGGGTCTTGTCCTTGCGAGTTCCTTGAGGTGTGAATCTTTCTTGACTTGATAAGCGAACTACAGATTTAAAGACCATTTAGAGCAACAGCACCGCATGATCTATGGACCTCGTGAACCCATGTGAGTTAAAATCTCTCTCTAGAAACACTTAACTGGTTCACTCGTTAAGTTCATCATAAAATGCTAAACACTAAACTCCACAACCGGCAAATGCATTCACATTTTACTATTTACAAAGCAAGTGATTTTATAAAGTAAACTGATTGTAGAATGTGTTAAAGAAAAATTAAAGAAACAAAAACTCTTCCCATTTTCCTTAATTTGTTGAAAATATTTTTTAGGAAATGCATCTCGAAAAGGGATGCTACTCTTAAAACCCAACACAAGCTTGCTTTTCTTTCTTCTTTGGAAAAAAATGCATCCAGGAAATGCATGTTATTTGTCTCCTAAGAATAAACTGTAAGCAGATATTTGACTGATTTTTCAAAATAAGTTCTGCGGTTTCAACCCTTTATAGCTTAAAATGTATTAATGTGTAAGGTAGCTGAAGAACAAATATTTTAAAAATCTCAGACACAAAAATGTTAGCTCACGGAAAGTAAGGCTTTAGCATGTTCATTTTTGTGTTTCTCAAAACTTTTGCAACTGGCCCCCTCTCTATGAAGCATTCATCTAATGAGAGGACATGAATACGAATGAAAATGCAGAAAGCAAATAGTAAATTATTTTTTAAAATGCAAAGTTTGGCTATGGTGTATTTTAACCATGCTTTGATTTTCATCGATGTAAGGACATAGTTTTCCATCCTTCAATCTGTTAACGTTGCTCTGGATATGGATATATACATATTTATATACATATCTAAATATTATATGTAACATATATATAAGTATTCATACACACCTGTGTACTATTATTTTAATCTGAGCAAATAATATTTAGTGAAGTTTTAACCAGAAATAATGTTTAACCAAGAAGGGAGACTTGCCTAACCTTACAGACCACAGGAAAAGAGAAGAATTAGATACCGCATAGCACAGGGAGATCAGTTCGTTGTTTTGTGACCACCTGGAGGGGTGGGATAGGGAGGGTGGGAGGGAGGGAGACGCAAGAGGGAAGGGATATGGGAACAGATGTATATGTATAACTGATTCACTTTGTTATAAAGCAGAAACTAACACACCATTGTGAAGCAATTATACTCCAATAAAGTTGTAAAAAAAAAAAGAAGAAGAAGAAGAAACGGATATAGTACTTGAATTTTCTGACCACAAATGCTTTTATAAGAGGGAATGGATATGGGAACAGATGTATGTGTATAACTGATTCACTTTGTTATAAAGCAGAAACTAACACACCATTGTGAAGCAATTATACTCCAATAAAGTTGTAAAAAAAAAAAAAAGCTAGTAAACATTGTCTCGCCCACTCTGCATTTTACAGATGTGTCCTAGTGTCTCTTGACTACTGACTATACTTAGGCCGAGATGGGGTGCCCTCCAGGCAATGACAGATAATGGTAACCAAGCCGAATTCTCTGAATCTAGTGAATTCACATTCCCAGTGGGTTGGACACACAATCTTGACGCATTTGCAAAGAGAGAAGGGATGATCATCTTTTAATATCGCAGAGTCTGAAAACACCTATTTAAAAAAAAATATTTGCAACTGGATTTCTTTTACATTCCCAGTATCCTAGGGTCACAGGAGGTCTTAGCAGAGGCTTCTCCAGTTTCTGGCTCTCTGCTGCATCCCCAGCAGCCTTCAACTTTCCGGAAACCTGTCTTTCTGTGCATCTTGTCCCTAGGACAATTTCTCCTAGGACATTCTTCCCCTCATGTGACACCAGCCGTTCTCTCTGCCCAATTATGCAGGACAGGGGAGACAGGAAACCCTTACTGCAAGAAGACATCACAGTCTCTCAAACTGGGAAGCACACTTTGCAAGGAATGCCAAAGAACCAGCATGTGAATAAAAACAACGTGGCTTAGGGTACCATACACACTATCTTTTGATTGTATCAGGCAGGAGGTAGATGCCAGGCATCTTCAGTATTAAGTCAGGGGACTCTGGCACAGGAGAAATGCCCTTTTTGGCTATTTCCTTCATGCCCAAGTGATTTAAGCTCTGCTTCTCTTTCTCTCACAGAAATATCCTTAGGGAGAAATAATCCCTTCAAGAATTATTGATTAAATTGCATCGGTGCCTTTGGCTAGTGATTTGAAACAAAATTGGACTTAGGTGTTTATTATGTGGTACAGTGATATATAAATAAGACTAATTATACATCAATGCACAGAAACCACCAAAAATTGTATATATAACCTATAAACCACTCTAAATGCACAGAAAACAGAGTAGACTGTTACCAACTATTTGGAAGGGCAAATGTCCAAAATCTCTCAGTTGTAGGAACCACAAAAACAGTAAAAGCAAACAAGAAACTGTAACTTTGAGGCTCATACATCCTGAAATGATGACCTCAATAAGTTTCGTGAGCATCCATCATCCCGTATAGATACAAAATGAAAGCAATAAGAAAACTTTTTTTGTTGTGATGAGAATTCTTAGGATATACTCTCTACAACTTTCCTATATAACAGGCAGCAGCGTTAATTATATTCACCATGTTGTACATTACACCCCACTCCTTATTCATCTCTTTTTTTTTTTTTTTTGTCTGTGCTGGGTCTTAGTTGCAGCATGCGGACATGTGAGATCTTAGTTCCCCAACCAGGGATCAAACCCGGACCCCCTGCATTGGGAGCGTGGAGACTTTCCCATTGGACCACCAGGGAAGTCCTCTTATTCATCCTATAACTGGATGTTTGTACCTTTCGACCACCGTTATCCAATTCCCCGTCCCTTCAGCTCAAGCCTCTGGTAACTAAAAATCTGATCTCTTTTTCTATGAGTTTGTTTTTGAAGTGTAATTGACCTATGACTCTATGTTAGTTCCTGATACACAAAACAGTGATTGGATACTTACATACATTTCAAAATGATTACCACGATGCCTAGTTAAGGTCTGTCACCATACAAAGACATTAGACATAATTAGGTATATTAAACATTTGATATTGTGCATATTATGCATATATTATATTTAATATATTCATAATATTTAATATAATAGTATGCATAATATAAACAGATATATGTTATATAAATATATAATATATATATCTTGCATGTGTAATGCAATACAATGCATATAAATGTAGTATTACAGAAATCATAAATCATATTATAAATAACATATTTCTCATAATATAAAATATCTTCATTTTACATTATTTTGAAACACTGGATGTTAACTAAACATATCGTGGTGATGTCTCAATGTATACATAAATCAAATTCATTCTGTTGCACCCCTTAAGCTAATGCAATGGTATATGTCAATTATATCTTAATAAAACTGGAACAGAAGTTTTAAAATTAAAAAAAAAAAAGAAAAGAAACTCTGGTGGCCTCAGAAATCAATCAAAGATGTATTGCTGCATCGTGGCTCTACTCAAGTAAGTGAGAGTTTCCATGCTTTGAAAATCATGTGTGCCTGTCTTCACTCTTCTCCATATTTGGTGTTTTTCTCAGCCAGGGGTTGAATCAGTTAATGTCTGTGGAGTCCCAAGTGCTAAATAATTTTCATGTACTGTTCCCCAAACCCTCATCTACTGCATACATGAGCATTTTACAGGTGAGAAAACTGAGGTATAGAAGATTCAATAACGGCCCAGACCTATGTAGACGGCTGGTGGTAGAATTAGTAGCTGCAGGCGGTAGTTTGGACAGGTTGCGTTTGCCAGCAGAGAAGCTGCTTCTGCTCACAGCATGAGGTATGGTCACAGGTGGCAAAGGGAAGGCATGTAATTGTTCAGAGGAATTACAGACAGCCTGGGAACCAGCACGTTACTAGGATAACCCCAAGGCTGGGTCGACGGACATCTTTTTTAAGTGATTAAATCCCATCCACTTTTTTTTTTTTTTTCCCGGTACGTGGGCCTCTCACTGTTGTGGCCTCTCCCATTGCGGAGCACAGGCTCCGGACGCGCAGGCTCAGCGGCTATGGCTCACGGGCCCAGCCGCTCTGTGGCATGTGGGATCTTCCCAGACCCGGGCACGAACCCGCGTCCCCTGCATCAGCAGGTGGACTCTCAACCACTGCGCCACCAGGGAAGCCCCAATGGGCCTCTTTTTTAAGTGATTAAATCCCATCCACTTTTAACCTCAGACATGTAGATAATTACACCCAGCCCTTGATTTCAACTCTACAAGCAGGCTGATGAAAAAGAAATGTTACATCGCTCTAAAAATGACAGACGTCATTGTAGAAAAATGCATTTACCAAGCCGTAGGCATGTCATGTTTTGTCATGGGATAAAAAGGGTGACTTCTCTGTGGAGGCTTTATTGCTCATAAAGATGTTTGCACCTCAGGCCTGGCCACAGGCAAGACTCTAGTTTAGGACAGGTGTCCATTGCCCGGACATTGATGTGGCCAGGGTACCATCAGGACCCTGAATCTTTCTACAGGACAGTATACACACACAGGCGTGCACACACACACACACAGATGTGCACGTTTCCAGTCTGATGGTCTGCAAACAGGCAAGACTTGCCCCAATAAGGAAGGAGACACTAATGAAGTCACAAGGAAATCTCAGACATCTTCACGTTGGCATTTGGGGAAAACAAAAAAAGAGAAGCTCATCTTTCAAATCTCACACCACCCTAGGTATGAAAACAAAAAAAGGGCTGAAACATCAGAAGAGAGTGACTGCCAGTGAAAAGACCGATATCCTGAGGCTGTTGCCTTTTTCTTCCCTCTTTTAATTTTTTTGTTTCTTTAAATTAATTTTTGTTGGAGTACAGTTGCTTTACAGTGGTGTGTGAG